>NC_090933.1:818087189-818390219 GCF_040938575.1 Ambystoma mexicanum | reverse complement strand
TGATTCTAATTGCAGACATTCCAAAATGTTGACAGTGGCCAGCTGAATTGGCAGATGTTCACCACTCAAAATAATTGCCCAACCATCATTCCATTTTAGAATGCCTAAATATTTGCAGTGTCTGGCATAATGTGTTTGTCTAAGATCTTGTAATTCATGGCACTGGGTGATCAAATGTTCCAAAGTTTTTTTCACACCTATGTTGTTACAAAACCGACAGATGTTATCTTGTGGATGCAACAAAAGGCGCTTTGTAAAGCATAGGTTGAAACGCTGGCGTAATATTGCTAGCATATACTTTAATGTTGGTGCTCTAACTAAATAGGGAGATAAGGTAAGCATTTTCTTGGGAGGAAACCTACGGATGTCACCATCCTCATACTGCATGCACAGCTCACAAGTTCTGATCCAAACAACATTATATAATTTCCCTTTGGCCTTATCAGGATTAGTGATCAGCATCTCAATGGTTATGTCAGAGGAAGCTAAGATTTGACAAACATTATTTCCCCAAGCAACCATGAAGCAGTGTTTGGTCGAAAACATGTAAGCAGATAGCCATTTTAGGAAAATGTTGACGTTCGTAGAAATCAAACATTTCCTGAATAAGGAACATGGTCTCCAATTATATAGCGCATGGAGGGAAACCAGACCCAGTTTGTACCTGAGCCAAATATGAGGCACACATACCAGTATATGCAAAATTTGTCTCCAGAATGTTGCTTCCCATTTGTCAAATTGAAAGTGAGTATTACTAGGAAGAGTCTCCAGGCCACAGAATAGGGCTGGGATCGCCTTCTGGCTCCAATAGCACTATGCTGGTTTGATGGAAAATGTTATTCTCAAAACGGCTTAATCCACAGTGGGGGGTTCACAACTTCTTACTCCATGGAGAAGTACTTTATATTATACAAAAAGAAGTTTAACAATTTGAAAGTGCCTATTTGAAAGGATATCCTAACTAGCAAACAATAACATACCATATTATTTCATCAACATATACTTAAATTTTATTACTCACATGCAGTGAAAATTCTCAATAAAAACAATCATAAAAAAATGATCATATCACATAAAACAATTACAAAAGTAAAAAAGCAACACAAGTATATCTGTATAAGTGGGACCTAATAGTACGATTTTTCTAAGGTCAATAACAGTGTCAACAATTCACACTCAGATCCTTAAGCCACAGAAGAATCTGGCTGTTTCATATTCTTTGATGTATTCAATAGGTTCCCAACTTGCACAAGTTTCTGTCCCTTAGACACACAGAATGTAGGACATTCTTCAGGGGTATAAAATGTCTTCTGTCGATTGTATTCAAAAAAGCTTCAAACATTGAGGGGATACCCTCTCTGTCTCGTGGGATAATTGTCCCGGAGTCTCTTAAACCTTTAACTTGGTTTATAAATGGCAGGTTCCAATTGATTGCGGAAATATTGCCTTTGTTTTCCTCTAGCTCCCAACCCAATATTGGCTGGGTCTTTAATTGCCAGCTTATTGTAAAACACCCACTGGGTGCTGCTGGTCTAAAGACGCCCAAAATAGTTCAGGAATAATGCTTGTTGTTGGTTGCATATGAAAAAGGTTTTTTCCACTCTATTCTTCTAATCCTCCCAGTGGAGTAGTATGCAGTACAGGCAAAACCACTCTTCTTAAGGTCTATCCAGCATGGGCTTTCCTTTAGTTGTAAGCCACACTTTCTTTAAATGGAAAATGTACCATATATGTACATGATTATTTTTGTTTGAGATATCGCTGTGTCTAGTTTCCTCTCCACACATTCCAGCTGACTCTTTGCATTTACTGTGCCCTCAAAACACATACCCAGGTAAGTATGGGATACATTACTCACCGTAATCGTATTTCTGATGCTTGTATCTGCTTAGATTCACATGCTGTGCATAGGCCGACATCTAGTGGAAGCTGCAGAATATTACAGTTTGTTTTTCGAAACTCGAAAATGGGCGCCGACACAGGGCATGCCAGTAATACTATCCCTAGTGTGACGTCCACTGTACCCATGATCCCTCACGTGTGTAGGACCCTCAGATTGGAGGTAGCATGAGGAGAAGTGTGAGTACAGATGATCCAAGCAGATATAAAGAAAGGTAAGACTAGAAGCATCCATGCGCGTTCTCTCAGAGGGTAGGAAGGGTGGGTCGCATGTGAATCTAAGCAGATGCAAGCATCAGAAATACGATTACGGTGAGTAATGTATCCCTTCTGAAGCTTGTGGAACCTGCTTAGATCACATGCTGTGCATAGATTAGCGAGCAGTACCCGAAGAAGGAGGTGGGATGTGAGAAGGGTCATGAGCAAATAAATGTCTTCGAACCGCTTGTCCCACTTGGGTATCTTTCTTGGAATGGGTGTCAATGCAGTAGTGCTGAGTAAAAGTGTGAATAGAGCTCCAAGAAGCTGCTTTGCAAATGGTGTCAAGGGGTACATTTGCAATGAAAGCCAGAGTGGCCCCAATGCCTCTTGTAGAGTGGGCCGTAGGCGTGAAAGGCAGAGTTTTTTCAGAAAGTGAGTAACACAGCTGGATACAGTTAATAATCCACTTAGAGATGGCACCTTTAGAGACGCGATCCCCCTCTCTGCCTGTAGCTTCGGAGACAAACAGCTGACCTGTTTTCCTTAGCGGTCTGGTCTTGTTTACATAGTAGAGGACCGCCCTACGCACATCTATTGTGTGTAGTTTCACCTCAGCCGAGCTTTGTGGGTCTTGGAAGAAAGCCGGAAGCTCGATGGACTGGTTCACGTGGAATTTTGAAATAAATTTAGGTGAGAACCTAGGGTGTGTGCATAAAACCAGTTTATCTTTATGGACAGTAAAGAAGGGATCTTGCACTGACAGAGCCTGAATTTCACCGACTCTTCTTATAGATGTAATTGCTACTAAGAAGGCCGCCTTGTAAGTCAGGTGTTTGAGACTGCTTTTGTGCATGGGCTCGAATGGGGGGCCCATGAGCTTAGATAGCTCCACGTTAAGGTCCCATCCTGGTGGTGGGTTTGAAATAGGAGGGTGAAGTCTCTTTACTCCTTCCATTAAGGCTTTAACTACTGGTACTTTCCACCACGACACCTTGTTATTGGAAGTGGTGTATGCCGACAGAGCTGCTAGGTGTACCTTCAGTGAGTTAAAAACCAGTCCTGCATCCAGCAGGTGGAGCATGTATGTAACAATAGTGGAAGGAGTGCAATCAACTGGGTTGATTTGTTTATTCTGGCACCAGATAACGAATCTCTTCCATTTGTCAAAGTAGCAGTGCCTTGTGTTTGGTTTCCTAGATTCTTTTAGGATGTCCATACACCTCTGTGGTAAATTGAGATGTCCGAACTCTATGACCTCAGGAGCCATGCTGACAGGTTCATTGAGTTGGGTTGAGGATGCACTGTTTGACCTTGGTGCTGGGACAGTAGGTTGTACCAGGCCGGAAGTTTGATCGGTTCGCACAGGGCTAATCTGCGTAAGTGTGGGAACCACGGTTGTCTCGCCCACATGGGAGCAACCAGGACGAGCGTCATCGACTCTCTGTTTATCTTGTTGACCACCTTCCTGATGAGGAGTTGGTGGAAAAGCGTACGCAAACCAGTTCATCCACAGGGCGTTCCCCTGGGAGTCTGGTTGGGGGAACCTGGATGCAAATCCTGGGCATTGTCTGTTTTCGCTTGTGGCGAATAGGTCTAAAGTGGGGAAACCCCATTGAGAGAAGATATCTTCTACGTCTTCTCTGTGTAGACACCATTCGTGTTCTTCTGGGAGGGGGTCTCTGCTTAGAGCATCCGCTAGAGAATTGAGATCCCCTGGAACATGTTGCAATGACAGGAAGATGTTCCGTCTGAGTGCCCATTTCCAAATTTTCTGGGCAAGCTTGAACAGATTTGGCGAACGAGTCCCTCCTTGCTTGTTCAGGTAAAACATGGCTGTAGTGCTGTCCGTCCGGATTTGCACTAACAGGTTTAGCAGGTAGGGCTCGAACGCTTGAAGTGCTCTGAATACTGCCAGAAGCTCTAGCAGGTTGATGTGATTCTTGGCCACTGAGTGAGACCAGAGACCGCGAGCTGTGTGTTGGAGATGGTGAGCTCCCCACCCTGTCAGGCATGCATCGGTTGTGACTACCGCCTGTATCTCAGGATCGTAAAAGGGTTTCCCTTTGGACAGATTTTCTCTTGTCCACCAGTTTAGGCTTTGTACAAGTGTTGGCGAAACGACCACTAGATCGTCCCACTGACCACTTGCCTGAGACCACTGTTTCGCCAACCATTCCTACATGGGACGCATGCGCAGGCGCGCGTGGGGAACCAGATAAATACATGAAGCCATCATGCCCAGCAACCACATTGCTTTGCGTACCGTTTTCTGTCGACCGGACTGATATTGCGGAATTTGCAGTAGTATGAGAATGCATTACTTACCGTAAAAGCATTTCTGATGGTTGTATCTGCTTAGATTCACATGCTGTGCATAGGTCAGACATCCAGTGGTCACTGCGGAGTATTGCATTTTGTTTTTCGTAGTCGAAAAAGGGACGTCGACCAGGTGTGTCTGAAACACTATCCCTATAGTGACGTGCGTTGTACCCACAATCCCTCACGCGTCGAGGTCCCTCTGTTTGTATTTTTTCTGCCCTGAGGGAGCCTTCTAGACGTGAGTGAGTACAGAAAGAGAGAGAGATATATAAAGGAAGTCTATGTTCCTTCCATCCGAGCGGGGAGGAAGGGTGGGCGCATGTGAATCTAAGCAGATACAACCATCAGAAATGCTTTTACGGTAAGTAATGCATTCTCTTCTGATGTTTGTTAATCTGCTTAGAATCACATGCTGTGCATAGACTAGCGAGCAGTACCCGGAGTTGGCGGTGGGTTATGAGAAGGAACAGTAGAGAAAAGGTGTCGTAATACTGCCTGTCCCACCTGGGAGTCAGATCTAGAGTGTGTATCTAGACAGTAGTGTTTTGTAAAGGTGTGCACAGAACTCCAGGTAGCCGCTTTGCAGATGGACTCAAGGGGAACATTTGCAATGAATGCTATGGATGCCCCCGTGCCTCGAGTAGAGTGTGCTCTTGGCTTAAAGGGTAGTTCTCTCTTAGCAAGAGTATAGCAGAGAGTGATGCATTGAACAATCCATCTAGAAATAGTGGATTTTGAAACCGCATCTCCTTCTCTTCCTGCTGCCACCGAGACGAAGAACTGATTAGTCTTCCTCAATGGTCTGGTTCTTTCCATGTAGAACATGACCGCCCTGCGTACATCAAGTGTGTGCAGAGTCCTTTCTCCCAAATTGGAAGGATTTTGAAAGAACGTTGGTAGTTCTATAGACTGGTTTACGTGGAATTTAGAAATAAATTTCGGACCAAACCTAGGGTGAGTGCGTAGAACCACTTTATCTTTGTGAACTGTAACAAAGGGGTCTAGAATAGAAAGAGCCTGAAGTTCACTTACTCTCCTGATGGAGGTGATAGCTATTAAAAAAGCAGTCTTAAGAGTAAGATGTTTAAGGGATGCTTTGTGCATGGGTTCGAATGGAGAGCCCATGAGTCTGGTAAGTACCACATTAAGGTCCCATCCGGGAGCAGGGTCAGCTATCGGGGGGTGTATTCTTTTTACTCCCTCCATGAATGCCTTTATAACTGGGATCCTCCACCACGACACTTTGAGTTGGGAGGTGGTGTATGCAGAAAGTGCCGCTAGGTGGACTTTAATGGAGTTAAACACTAGGCCTGAATCCAAGAGATGGGTCAGGTATAGTACCACATGTGTGGGAGAGCAGTCAATAGGGTTGATGCTTTTACTCCTGCACCAGATGACAAATCTCTTCCACTTGCTAGAATAGCAGTGGCGAGTGTTCGGTTTTCTGGCTTCCCTGAGGATGTCCATGCATCTTTGCGGGAGTTGTAGATGTCCGAACTCTATGACCTCAGGAGCCAAGCTGCTAAATTCATGTTCTGGGGGCATGGGTGCAGAGTCCTGCCCTTGTTCTGAGATAGCATGTTGTACGGGCAGGGGAGTTTTACTGGGGGAGATAGAGACATCTCCATCAAGTGAGCGAACCATGGCTGTCGGGCCCACATTGGGGCCACCAGTATCATGGTCACTTGTTCCTGGTGCATCTTGTGCACCACCTTGTTGAGAAGGGGAGTCGGGGGAAAAGCGTAAACAAATTTCCCTGACCATTGCATCGATAGACTGTTCCCCTTGGATTGGTTCTGGGGGTACCTGGAGGCGTAACTTAGGCATTGAGAGTTCTCCAGGGTTGCGAACAGGTCTATTTCTGGGAATCCCCATTGTGTGAAGACGTCGAAGACGATGTCTTCGTGCAGACGCCATTCGTACTCTTCGGGCAGGGGGAAATCTCTGCTGAGTCTGTCTGCCAGCAGATTGAGTTCCCCGGGTACATGTAGTGATAGTAGGAACATGTCCTGTTTGAGAGCCCACTTCCATATATTCTGGGCCAGTTTGGACAAGCCTGGAGAGTGGGTGCCCCCCTGCTTGTTGATGTAGTACATGGCTGTAGTGCTGTCCGTAAGGACCATTACTGTCTTGCCTTGTAGGTGTTCTTGGAAGGCTTTTAGCGCCTTGAATACCGCTAGTAGCTCCAGTAGATTGATGTGTTTGGATGCTACGTTCGGAGTCCACACTCCGTGAGCAGTCTGATGGGATAGGTGAGCACCCCATCCTGTGAGGGATGCGTCTGTGGTTAGAGTGGCTTCCGCCGCGGGTGTGGCAAAGGGTTTTCCTTTTTCCATGTTCCCCTTTGTCCACCACTGTAGCGAGAGAACCAAGGCCTGCGAGACCACCACTAGATCGTCCCATTGTCCGCTGGCCTGACACCACTGGCTGTTGAGCCACTCTTGCATTGGGCGCATGCGCAGGCGCGCGTGAGGTACCAAATAAATACACGACGCCATCATTCCTAGCAAGCGCATTGCTTTGCGTACCGTCACCTCTCGGCCGGTCACATATTGGGGGATCTGAAACAGCATGTTTTGGACCCTCTCTTTGGAGGGGAAGACGAGGCCGTCCCTTGTTTGAATTAGAGCCCCTAGAAATTGTTTGATTTGACTGGGGTCTAGACTGGACTTCTTTTCGTTGATGGAGAAGCCCAGTTGGAACAAAAGGTCTACCGTCTTTTGGGTATTGGAGAAACATGTTTCGTAGGAGTCCCCTGTTATGAGCCAGTCGTCGAGGTAAGGGTAAACTGGGATGGACAACCTGCGCAGGTGAGCCGCAGCCACTGCCAGTACCTTTGTGAATACCCTTGGTGCTGAAGCTATACCGAAGGGTAGCACCTTGAACTGGTAGTGTTTGCCCTCTATCATGAACCTTAGGTATTTTCTGTGCGCTGGCAACATTGAAATATGAAAGTATGCATCTTTCATGTCCAATGTTGTCATGTAATCTCCCTGTGAAAGCAGCGGGATCACCTCCTGTAAGGTCACCATACGAAACTTTTGGGGTTTGATAAACTTGTTCGCTGGGCGCAGATCTAATACAGGGCGCATGGTTAGATCCTTTTTGGGTACAAGGAAGTACACTGAATAAATACCTTCCGTTACCTGAGATAGAGGCACGACCTCTATGGCTCCTTTTTCCAGCAGTAGTTGTACTTCTTGAAGAAGGATGGCAAGATGTTCCGGTGTCAACCGCCGTCCCCTCGGGGGTCTGTAGGATGGGGAACTGTTGAATTCGATACAGTATCTGTGGGCTACGGTGGAAAGTACCCAACGGTCTGACGTTATCTCCTCCCATGCAGGAAGAAAGGATGTTATCCGGCCCCCGACCGGTGTTGCATGGGAGGGGACGCGAATCTTCGCGTCACTTGGAGTTGTTGGGGGCTTGGGAGCCTCTGGGGGTGGATCCCCGACCTCTCCCTTTGTCCCGGCGTTGGCCTCTTTGGCTGTACTGCCCACTATTGGCTTGGTAATTGGTGGCAGGGTATTGCTGATGGTGACCTTGTTGTTGTTGCCGTTGGCCACGAAAAAAGCGCTTGTTGCCATAGCCGCGTCTGGTAGTGGGCTTAGAGATCTGGTCAAGAGTCTTGATAGTGTCGAACTCTTTTTTGGCCATCTCTAGGGCTTCATCTACCGCTTTTCCGAAGAGGTTGGCGTCCTCGACAGGTTTATTTATTAAAGACGCCTGTGTCTCCGGTTTAAAGCCTGAGTTGCGCAGCCATACATGGCGCTTTAGGAGTATTCCTTGTACTAGGGAACGTCCTGCTGTTTCTGCCGCGTCCAGAGAGTTTTTTACAATGCTCTGGTTCACTTGTGTTCCTTCGCCAATAGTCGACAGTAGGCGTGTACGTAAAGGCTCTGGTGCTTCCTCTGCGTCTTTGCGCAGTTTGGCCCACTGCGCGTCTCGGTAGCTCGCAAGCAAGGAATTGTTGTTGGCAATTCTTGCTGAGAAGGCAGCCGAGGAAGTAACTCTTTTTGCAAGGGCATATAGCCTCTTGCCCTCCTTGTCAGGGGGTGCCTCACTGGTGGAAAGTGGTACCCCTGCCCTCTTTCTAGTATTAGATACAACTAGGGAGTCCGGTATGGAATGTCCCCTAATGTAGAGCGGGTCTGAGGGTGAAGAAGCGAAAAGTTTCTCAATCCGTGGATTGACCCCTCTGATCAATGCGGGAGTGGACAGCGACGGGGTGATCCTCCTTTTAACTGAGGCGAGGAGTGGAATGGTCTGGCTGACCGGGGGTTTTTCTTTAATGACTCTTTCTACAAAGTCTAATTCTGGAGAGAGTTCTCCCGTGTCCAGTTCGAAATGCGCTGCTGCTCTGCGCAACAGTGCATTGAAAGTAGGCTGATCGTCAATTGGAGACGTGTTCCTAACTGGAGAATTATCCGGAGGAGTTAGATTTAGGGCATCAGTGTCGGAACACACTGATGGTGATTGCCAGGGGTGCGAAGGTCTTTCTCCTGGGCTAATCCCGAAGCCTTCTTCTATAATGTCTGTTCTGTCTTCTAGACATTCCTCCTGGTTCTGTCCTTCGTTGTCCATGAAATCATCTTCTTCCTCGAAGTATTGTTCCTCCCCAGTGAGGTCATATACATCTTGGAAGTCTGAGGCTGTGTCCAGCAGGGGATCGACCAGCCTCGGTTTTTTGGCTCTGGGGTCGTCTTGAGGCCCTTCTCTAGTTCTTCTGAGAGTTAGAGGGGCTTGGGTACTCATAAACTTTTCCATCCTCTCCATACAGAGGTGGAGTCTCTCCATAGTTTCATGGGGTACCCCAGAGCGGTCTAGCGGGGGAAAACTCGAGTTGTCTACCTCGAAATGGCTCGACCTCTCCCAAAGCGTCGAGGAAAGTGTCCCGTCGCCCTCCTCAAAACCCTCAGGTGTGTCGGGAGACTCCCTGACTGAAGGGGGTAGTCCCTGCTTTCCTTCGGGTGTTTTCGGCGTATCCTTTGATCTATGCGTAACGCTCGACGAAATCTTCGGCGTACGCTTTTGGGCGTCGGCTACAACGATCCTGGCTAAGCTATCGGCGACATTCTTGTCGGCGGAAGCTTGAGTTTTCGACGCTATGGGTATCGAGCGCTGTACGGCGGTCTGCGCCTTCTGTTGATGCGCACCGGCCGATGGTTTGGTGGTGGCGCCCTTGTTTGCCGAAAGCCCAGTCGCAGGTCGCGGCTGCGGTTGCGAGAGGGGCTTCGAACCCGAACGGTCCGAGGAGGCCGCCGGTGGAACCTGCGTCTCCTTGGGCGCCGAAGCTCTCTTCGACTTAGACGAAGAAGAGCCATGGGTTGTGTGCTTATCTTTATGTGAATCTTTGTGTGCGTCAGTGTCGCCGGGGTGTTCATCCCCATAAGCAGGGCGTGAGCCGAGCCCGTCGGGGCCGGGGACAGACGACGAAGCGCGAAAGCGCTCCTTAGAGGGGGTTTCGACTTCCGTGGCGGAGGTCGTGTCATCGCGTTCCTCGTCACTGTCGGTGGTAGCAGCGGCGGGTGAACCTTCGGCCTTCGACATCGCGTAGGCCGCCCACCTTTTAACCCTACGGTCTTTTAGAGTTTTAGGCTTCAGAAGCCGACAAGCCGCGCACCCTTCCTCTTTGTGATCGAGGGGCAAGCAGCGGTTACACCGTGAGTGCTTGTCCTTCCAAGTGAATTTGCCTTTACAAAGTGGGCAAAACCTAAATGGTGTCCTCTCCATAGCAGAGGCAATAAATCGCGATAAACACCCCCAGGGAAAGGAAGGGGAAAGGGAAAGGCATTCTCAGAAAGACCCAGAGATGTCCCACGACCCCACTCTCCCTACTGTATGTGGCCAGCGAGGCCAGGCCACGTGTTCGGCAGCGCCGAAGATTTCCTCCGCTCGACCCTCCGTCGACGATTTTGCTCGGCGGAGAACAGCTACACTGCGTCGAGGGAGTGCTGTATTAATCTTCGTAGAAGAAACGACCAAAGGTCGAGGGTTGCAATGTCTCTCGAGGAGCTCCGCGTGAAGGCGACCAGAAGCTGGGCGGAAAAAAACAATCTGAGGGACCTCGACGCGTGAGGGATTGTGGGTACAACGCACGTCACTATAGGGATAGTGTTTCAGACACGCCTGGTCGACGTCCCCTTTTCGACTACGAAAAACAAAATGCAATACTCCGCAGTGACCACTGGATGTCGGACCTATGCACAGCATGTGATTCTAAGCAGATTAACAAACATCAGAAAAGTATATTCCGAATTCTTTCCTCGGAAGGAAAGGTCAACCCCTCTTGAGTGTCTAGGATAGCTCCTAGGAACTGTTTGGTGGTGCTTGGCACCAGACTTGACTTTTTCTCGTTTACTGAGAAGCCCAATTCGAAGAGGAGGTTGATTGTCCTTTGAATGTTTGTTCTGCAAATTACTGGGGTCTCCCCCGTGATTAGCCAGTCGTCCAGGTAAGGGTACACCGGGATTGCCTCCTTGCGTAGGTGTGCTGCCGCCACCGCCAGTACCTTGGTGAATACCCTTGGAGCCGAAGCTATCCCGAAGGGCAGTATCTTGAACTGGTAGTGTCGACTGTCCACCTTGAAGCGAACGTATTTTTTGTGCGCTGGGAACATGGAAATATGAAAATAGGCATCTTTCATGTCCAATGTTGCCATGTAATCCCCCTTTTTTAGGAGTGGGATTACCTCTTGGAGAGTAGTCATGCGAAATTTTTGGGGCTCGACATACTTGTTTGCAGGCCGTAAGTCCAATACTGGGCGCATTGTCAAATCTTTTTTGGGCACAAGGAAGTACGTTGAATAAATACCCTTGTTTACCTGGTGTCCTGGGACGAGTTCTATCGCGTCCTTTGCTAGCAGAGTGACGATCTCCTCGATGTGGATCTTCTGGTGTTCCAAAGAATGTATTCTTTGTCGTGGAGGATGGTTCCGGGGACGCTCTAACAGTTCTATGCAGTACCCAGTGGATACTGTAGACAGCACCCATCTGTCTGATGTGATCCCTTCCCAAACTTGGGTGAAGTTGGAAATGCGTCCCTCTACTTGGGTTGCGTGGGAAGGGACCCTGAACTGAGCGTCACTGTTTTGGTGGAGTCGTGCCACCTCCTTTACTGGGACTGCCTCTACCCTTACCACGTCCTCTTTTATTACCCCTGCCGTAACCCTGGGTAGACTGTTGGTTATTATTGTTCCATGGTGTACCCTGCCCCTGGGAATAGTTAAGATCCTCTCTGGGAATTTTGGCCGCGTGGGCGACGAAAATTGCCATTCCCTCTCTGATTAGGGGGTTTGTTGGTTAGTTGGCCTAGGGATTTGAATATCTCATATTCGTCCTTGGCATTTTTCAGCGCATCCTCGACCGCCTTACCAAACAACAGATCCGGCTCCACCGGTTTATCTAACAAAGATGCTTGGGTTTCAGCTTTGAATCCAGACTGCCGTAACCAAGCGTGTCTCTTGATAATAGTTCCTTCTGCTATCAATCTGCCGGCATTATCCGCGGCATCAAAGGTCGCTGCCATCGCTGCAGGCTGAATGCGCCCTCTGCTGCCATGGCCTCCTGACGCCTGGCGTGGTGGGCCCAACGCTTGATCGAACGGTCCTTAAGTGTTTTCGGTTTAAACCTACTACACGCTCTGCAGTTCGCCTCGGGGTAGTCCCTCGGCAAGCAGAGATTGCACGTGGCGTGCCTGTCGACCCAAGGGTACTTGCGGTTGCACTTGGGGCAGAATTGGAAAGGGGTACCCTCCATACGCACCTTGTGGCAGCAGGCTAGTAAGTGTAGGAATATATAAGAATGTACCTATATACCAGACGAGTGTAGTGTATGTCCACCCCCCACTCTCCCTACTTGGAGAGCCAAGGCCAGAGGCCTTCCAAGGCCCGAGCCGAGGCCAGAGGCCTTCCGAGGCCCAAATCCGTCGTGCAGGTGTCGACGGTCGAATTCTTCTCCGGGCGGGCGTCGAGTGTGGAAGTTCGGTGACTCGACGTTGGGGTGGAGAAATGGGTAAATATAACAATATTTAGCAAAAGTATGGCTAAGGCCAGGGAACTCCGCGAAATGCTTCCGACCAGTATGGTGGAAAAAAAACAATCTGAGTGTCCTACAGGCGTGAGGGATCTTGGGTACAGTGGACGTCACACTAGGGATAGTATTACTGGCACGCCCTGTGTCGACGCCCATTTTCGAGTTTCGAAAAACAAACTGTAATACTCCGCAGCTTCCACTAGATGTCGGCCTATGCACAGCATGTGATCTAAGCAGATTCCACAAGCCTCAGAAATTGTGATACAATTTGTAGCTGTACCTCACTAACAGACCACACAAATCGCCTAGAGCCAACCCTTGTAGGTGCATATAGGACAATCTGAGTTTTCGCTGTGTTCAGTCTCAATTCGTTTTGTTGACTATAACCTTGAATGGCTGTCAGTAAGTTTTGGCGACCCAATTGGGTTTTAGAAATTAAAACAAGGTCATCTGCATACATCAATGCCTTTATAGGGTGACTGGCCAATTTAGGGGAATCTGAGGTTACTTTTGCAAATTCATATCTGATGTCATGTATGAAATAATTGAAAACAGATGATGCTCCCTTGCTGAATGTGGATGAATAGGCACCCTTGTTTGAGCCCCCATGCTGTGTGGATGGGTGCAGAAAGGACACCGTCAAGCGAGAGGTGAACACGCATGGATGTCTCAGAGTGTAATGCGTGGATAATTTCATAAAGGGTCACTGGGCAGTGATCTCTTGTTAGTTTCTCCAACAACATTACACGCGAGATAGAATCAAAAGCAGAGTGCAAGTCTATGAAAGCGAAATATACTGCTTGCCACATGGCCTGGCACTGTGATTTGATTGCATTCAAGCAAATTAAATTGACGTGTGAGCCCATGCCAGGCACAAGGCCTTTCTGATTCGGATCTCGCAGATCGTTTGTAAGTGTCCAGGCGTTGAAATCACGAAGAGCTAGCTTAGTGAAAATCTTGCTTGGGGCATCCAGCAATGCGATAGGCCAATAGTTTTGGGGTAACGTGTGATCCCACTTTTTGTAAATCGGGATGATCACAGATGTCTTCCAAGACATTGGCACTACTCGCATCTTTCCTACAAGTTGAAAAATCTGATCCAGAATCAAAGCCCATTCAACAATGTTAGCTTTGAGCATACAATGAGTAACTCCATCGGGACAGGCGGCCCTAGATGAACTAGCACGTCGTATTAGATCTTCAATAATGGTTGGGGAAAATCTCAAGGACCAACCCACTGTTGATGACTGCACACTTTGAAGTTTGTCAAAACGTGGATCTGCGTATAAGTTAGAATAATAGTCAATCCACTTGTCTTCGTTAACCGCAATTAATTGTGCATCTGCCTGCGTGTGACAGGACTGATTATTGAGTAGGTACCATATCTGGGCTGAGTTTTTATTTGCCACCGCCCGTCCCATATGTTCGCTATCATGTCGAAACATAAGATTTTTTTTTGACTTTACCCACTTTTTGCATTAGCATTTGGCATTGTTCAACTCCTGCCGACAGGCCATTGATCCAGCAGATAAGATGGACCACCTTTTTTCCCCGATATGCTGCTCTTTGTATTTGGATGTCGGAATCAAAAACATGCTTATACTTTAATTGGTCCTTCGACAAAATAGAGACTATATTAGTGTAAGGCAACAATAATTCTGTGTAATGTACCGGAGCAGAGGTCCTAGCATTTCTCTCCAGGGTGTGCCTATATGCGGACACCTTTGCATCAGTCCATCTTAATCTATTCTTTGTGGTGTTGATCGCCAGGCAGTGATTTGCGGTGTGCTTTCTATACTGCTGGTAATCTCCTGCAATCGACAGTGACAATAACTTGTGGTCACTGTGTGCTACTGTAAGGATCTCCAAGCTCTGAACTTGTTGAAACAGGATTTGGTCTACATATATGTAGTCCATGATGCTTGTACTTGTATTACGAGACCACATGGACTGTGCAGAGATGTCATCTCGTACCGCCCCATTCAGCATATGAAACTGTCTTTCAGCCATAAATGCAGTCCATGTACGTACATCTTTCGCATCAAGCTTAGTATTCCAACAATCTAAATTTAAGTCACCCAAGATGATGGTGTATGTGATATTCCTTGCAATGTTAATTAGATATAAAATGGGACTCAAGCCCGCATAAAAGGCCTCATCTGTCAACCCAGCCGGATTGCGATAGAGATTTACAAAGTCCATTCTTTGGGAGCCACGGGTGATTTTTACCAATAAAATATAGGCACTTTCAACCGCCCACTCAGAAATAGACAAACCCATTTTTTAATTTACCGCCACCAATAGTCCAGATGACGGCCTCCCTCCTGTTGATAAAGCTGGTAACAATATGATGTCATATCCATCCCATGCTGGGGTGGTGGTTAGCTAAGTATCTTGTAGGGCAATTATATGAAACACATGAGGAAGGTTTGGAATCGAGACTTGCAAATGGGAATGTCCACTTGAGTTCCAACTCGCAATTTGCAGGGCCGAGGGCGACACCAACGGTGATGTTACTTTCCGACCGAAGAGAGAAACCTGGAGTCCCTTTTCTCCCATGATTGTAAACTTTGATACATATTTGATTTGGGGACTGTGCTTAGGGATTTAAAGGTTACACGATCAGGATCTTCTGCTAGCAAAAAACCCATGTCAAACTCATTTTTGCCTGCCAGATGAGGTTTGCCACCACTCCCGACGGAATCCACAGTCTAATTATGGATTGTGAAATATCTGCAATGAATTCGATTTGTTCAATATCTTGTGAGGTCACCTCTTGAAGGGCACTCACATCACTGAAGATGTTGAGCTCACTCCTGTTCAAAACATAAGAGGGGAAATTACCTTCTCTGCATTTCAAAATGAAAGAGTGGGCACTTCCAGATCTTTGATGAGCTAGTTTAGTGGGCAAGGTGAAAGACTGAGCAGTGGTGGAGCTGTGGCCATGTGGTGTCTGCATCGGAGGATTATGCTTGTGGATCAGAATACCTGGTCTTGCGGCATCAATAAGGTTTGGAGTGTGGAAATGATGAGAAGAGCTATTAGCCCCCTGATTTCTGGGGCCACTGAATGAAGATTGGGGCGTGCAAACTAAGGGCACTGGCGCACATTCTGACAGATAATCCTCAATCATTTGTTTTATTGAATCAGCCGTCTCCCGAGACTGCCCTCCATAGACGGCCGCGGGCAGCTCACGAGGGGGCTAAAAGGTGACCGCTTTTTTTAATTGGACACTCAAGAGTTGTACTCAATTTAAAGGCCAGATATAGTGGTGGGTACTCCCAAATTTTTTGTTTTCGGGGGGTCAGGTCTGTAAAACAGGGAGAGTGCCTTTTTAAAGGCTAGGCATTAACGCCATGGACAAGGTATCACACGGCCCGCCGAGTTCGTCCACCTACGCGATCCCCAGCACTAACACCTGCAATTACTTTCCGTTATACCGTGCATAGCGCCTGGGTATGCAATTTGTCATCGCACTCACTCACAAAAAATTGGAGTAGTCAAGATATGATGATATGACACCCATCTCGTACTAAAGACAGAATGTACTTAAATGCCGATGTAATTATCTTTATCCGGCAATATGTAACCCTCCCCTTAACAAGACCTAGCCATTCCCTCTAGCCAGTGCGATTCATTCACATAGTAGCAGATGCTGTCTAAGTAATAACGCTGTATCGCTTTAACATATAACATCGGCGAGGAATAACTCTCTAGAAAAAGTAGCGAATGAAAGGCGAGGCACTAACCTCGTGGGGTTACACCGCGCACAGCATCCGGTTGCACAAGATTTCACCGCACTACCCTATAGGCAGTTTAGGTACTCTAGAGGCAATGCAATAGAAAGGGTGTCACATGATTACCACCTCCAGGTTTTAACTTCGATAACACTGCATCCTCATTCGAAGCCCGGCCATTACAATTTTATTCAAAAATTGGAGCTGTTGTGATATAATTACAGAAAGGTAGTTCAATGAACACCGTTCTCCCTTTCCTCCTTCTTTTCAGAGATAACGAGTGTGATTGCTGATGCTATCATCCTCATTTTGAAGACATCTCACGATACGCCGCTGAGTTACAGAAATCTGAAGCTCTACCCACCTCTAAGGGGGAACTGTAAGTTTGCTCTGAGTTGCCACACGACAAAAAAAACGCTTTTGTAGCAATTAAACAAGGCAGTAATTTCCCTTGTTTCTGCTCCCTTCTCTCTAGGGCTATAGATAAAGGGAATATAGAAGATACTCTACAATCAAATTTCTTCTCTACGGTCCATAATAATTTTTTCGGCCACAGGTTGGTGCTGTTCCTCTGGCATAGTAATTAAGCCATAACCTTGAGACTAACCAAATGAGACCAGACCGTTCCACAATGTAATATATGTTTAATTTGTGTTTTTTAGCTTTGGCTTTTCATATGAATAAGGGTGAAGACTGTAAGCTTTTACTAAATCACCACTGTCCTGAAGATGGCCCATCATTGACTATTCAGACCACCGTAGACAACGATGGTACTACTGAAAGGGGCCGAAACATATGTCGACTTACAGAAAATCCATGTTTGTTTTTTCCCATTGTCATACATATTACCAACAACTAATATGTTAGAAGGAAATACTAAATTGTTGAACCCGAATGCCACAGAATGAGTGAATCGATATGAATGGTATGAGTGAGATATGAAAAAGCCTATTATCACATGGTTGTTGTAATAAATGTAATTTTACTAATAATTATTAAAGTGATTTATATACTTTCAACGGTCTTTGCTCAACAATTGTCTCTTCCATAAGGTTCTTGCTGTTAAGTTATACATCAGTATCCCAGCACCTGTACCTGTTGTGTCGCAAGACCTGTAAGAGAGGGGTAGTCAGTCTGTTACTTCTTTCCTCTTCCTTCTCAATTTAAAGGCCTCCGCTTGTTCAATTGAATCCACAAGTTGATTCAGCAGAGAGTAGGCGAGAGGCAACAAAGGCTTATCTGCAGAGTTGTCAGCACCCTTGTGACTATTCCCACAAACAGCTACCGCTTTAAATTGATTCGAGTTGGTAATCGAGCCACCAGTTCGGCTACCGGATTAAGTTTAGTTGGCAGCGGGGCTGAGCCACCAATTGCTTGAAAAAAAGCATTAAGAGTATTCTTGGGCCCTCTGCAGCCTGGCCTGTTTTTAGTTTTCCTAGCAATGGCACGAGGAACCTTTAAATGACTTCGAGTATATTTTTGTCTTGTGTAATAAGTGACCAGCAAGTCGGTTAGTTATAGGGGATAACTGCAATATGGCACATTCTTCACCAGTCGTGCCTGGATCTGAAGAAAGATCAATATATGAGGTGACTTTCTACATCAATGTCCTCTTTCAACATTAACACACTTACAGGACGAATGATGTCCACAAAAACGGGCAAAACGGCCACATTCATCGCCAAGGTTGACTTGACGGGCGATATGCAAGGACTAGGCGGCAATATAACATTAGCATTTTAGAGGTGTATTGGCATGAAGGGCTTTTTGCTCAATCCTGGACACTTCAAATTATATTCAGAGATGAGTTCATGATTAACATAGATTCCAAATGCCATCTCTTTTAGGAGATCGGCTTGTTTTAATAACCTGTCATCTAGAGCTTCAAATCATTTAAAAAGACTTAACACTGATGTATTGATAGCTGTTAAAGCCAGCGCCACCACTGGTGGATTAGATGTTTGTGCCTGTGGTGCGGGTTCCTCTGGTGTTTTTTTGGGCACCCGGGGTGTGGGATGTACAAAAGATGGCAAAGTGGATTGAGAAAATGAAAGAATAGATGTCAGCATCTGCGCTGACACTTTAAGAGGGTCAATGTCGTCCACCATAGAAATCGGAGACTTGCACTGACTGACATATATAGAAATGCCCGCACTGTCTTCGCTATGTATTGGAAAGGGGAACGGTGATGGCAAGGGAAAGATGCAATTAATATGCTAAACCCCATTTGCTTTTACTGAATAAAGAATGGTTTGGTCTGAAAGGTAACGGCGATTGCAAGGCACAGTTGTGGTGGAGCCTAGGTGAGAAGGAATTGCATTGCAAGACATGCTTGTTTGAGAATGCAACACACCCTCTCCAGTTGGCGCCGTCTGTATGCAACACACCAGATGTCCACCATGGATAGGATGCACCGGGGTGCGTGCCCTAAAAGGAGTTAAATTAATGACAGTATGCGAAGAGTGAACCACTTTAGATTGTACAGGCAATGGTGTGGCTTTTGCTAAACAGCCTGGCATGTTGGTTTTCAGAGTGCACATAGAAAAGGCCATGCAAAAACAAACAAAAACAAAAACAGGACCACACGGCCAAACCTTAACCTGGCCCATGGCAATAAGCAAAGCCTACGTCTCAGGAAAGACTGCTAGACCGCTAAAGCCACCCGCCGCACCACTGCAGCAAAGTGGTACTTACGAGTACTTGCCCATGTGCGTGCTGTGCGCTTTACATAGAGAGTCTTGGGAGCCAATCCCCAACAATCCAAGGCGGGTCCAGTAAAGTGTCAATCAATCCAGTTCACTTGAAAGACGGCAACCAGGAACGGAGCTCCAACAAAACACGTTGCAGCAAAGCGGTACTTACGAGTACTTGTCCGTGTCTAGGTTTATTATTACTTTTGATAAACATTCTAAGAGTATTAGACTATCATCAACCGTCACTGGCATGTCCTTAAATTGGACAAGAATTTGGTGAAAATACGGACTAAAAATTATAGTATTTATAGGAGATCAACCTCATTTAAAGACATGCTGTTATCCAGCTTCCTACAAAAGGCTAAAAGATCTTGGTGCAATGTGTATGGAAGCTTCAAATCATGGTTTCCACAAATGCAAAGCTTGCCAACATGCTCATAACTGTACCGTGCAGGAGCACCCAGTGTTAAAACATACAGTGAAAATCAATTGTAAGATTTCATGCAATACTGAATTGGTTGTGCATGCCCTCATAACTACATGTAATAGATGGGATGTAGGCAGCATGGTATGCAAATTAAAAATGTGCAAACTTCAACACATCCGTGCAACTAAGAACAATGGCCAATCATATCCTAGCACTTTAAACAAGTACATGGGGGTGAACTTGTAGGTTTTAGATATTTTGGTTTACAAAGTATACCTCTGTCGAATAGAGGTTGGAACGGAGAATTTTTACTCGGACAGCATGAAACGAGGGCAATACTTGATCTTGAAATCTAATCTCCTTTTGGACATATTATAGAGTTATACACTTTCCTATAGGATATTGATGGTAGAGTACAATGTGATAGCCAATCTTGATTTTTAAATATTTGAACAAATTGGAACAACTGAAGTAATGGCTGCATTTGTCTGCTAGATTTATGCCTGGGTTTGTTTCCTAGAAATGTGATCGACAGATGTTTTTTTAAATACGTTTTCCATTTTCTTCCCTCTTTGTTTAGATTGCTTTTTTTCGGGTTTTATTTTCCAGTCACGACTGACAAGGAATTGTGTGTTGATTATATATTTTTTGCCATGTGTGATTTTATTCAGAGGTTTTTTCTATGAAGATTTTAACCTATCATTTTGTATAAATTTAAAGTTGAAAATGTATATATTTGTTTCACATATGTAGATTGTGGATATTTGCGATTTTGTTTTGTTTTTAAAATTTTTCCCAGTCGGACGAAATTAGCTGCTTCCGTGTTTGTACTTGCAAGATGTGAAGTTCAGGCCCATAAAGGGTTAGGGGTATGGTTTGAAAGTCCCTGTTCAGATGTTTTTTCGCAGTTCCGCATACTAGTTTGTCCATGAGTTGGTTTGCCTGTATTAACTATGGTATAGCCATTATTTTTTTTTAAAAAACACTTTTTATTGTTTTTTAATAACATTACAATAAACAAACAAAACACATGGTTCTATTTGCAGTGATCCAACAGTCTCATACATTTGGAAGTCTTGTGCAACGTTGTAAAGGTGGCATTTGCGGGTTTTGTCCGCTGCATGTATCATGTGGTGAACTCCCCCCTCCTGACCACTGCTCATCTCTCCCCCTCCCCAGCACAACCGCCCCATACCCTTTGGAATTTCCATGGGCAACCCCTGGCCTTGTGTATGTGTCATTCGAAAGACATACATCCGTCGATATCGGCAGTCCATTGGCTCAGCCGCGGACGATCCGCTGAGCCCCAAATCATATGGAACAAGTTACTTACCTGTAACTGTTGTTCTCCAGCATGGGTCTGGCATGGATTCACATGCTCATGAATATTCCCCGTCGTCAGGCTGGGAATCCTCGGTAAAGAAAAAACCAGTATCAGTTTCGTTTCTGATCTGTCTTTCGTAGTAATAACCAATCACTGGTCTCTGCGTCATACTGACCACAGCCAATGACTGCCCTCTACCTAAGCACCGCCTCTGGTAGCCATCTTCAGATTTGGAAGCACGTGAAGTGGCAGTATGACCAAGTGAAGAGCCGCAGAGGGGTAGGCGGGAGGGTTCGCATGTGAATCCATGCCAGACCCATGCTGGAGAACAACAGTTACAGGTAAGTAACTTGTTCCTTCTCCAGCATGGGGTCTGGCATGGATTCACATGCTCATGAATAAAGAATACATAGCAGTACACACATGCACAACCACGGGAGGTGGCAAAGGCTCAACATTAAGCATCACATCAACTCAACATTAAGCATCTTACCTCCTCACCAGGCTCACCTCAGGCGAACAGGTTGCGCAGCACTGCTTGGCCGACCCTGGACTCCTCCCTGGAATCCCGGTCGACGCAGTAGAATTTCGTGAAGGTGTGCGTCGACCTCCACGTAGCAGCCCTGCATATGTCCAGCAGGGGCACACCAGATAGGAACGCCGTGGTAGCTGCGATCGCTCTGGTGGAATGGGCTCTCGGACGGCCAGGCAGCGGTCGGTTTGCCAACCGGTGACAGTACATGATACAGCCGGAGAGCCATCTGGAGATGGAAGCCTTCGAGAGAGCCTTCCCCTGATTGACAGGTCCAAAGTTCACAAAGAGTTGTGACGTCTTCCGAAAACCTTTCGTGCGGTCCACGTAGAACTTCAGCGCTCTAGCTACATCCAGCGAGTGCAAAGTCCTCTCAGCCGGCGACGAAGGCGACGGGAAGAACACAGGTAACACCAAGGGTTCGTTGAGATGAAAGTCCGACGGTACCTTGGGCATGAAGGAGGGGTGCGTCCTGAGCACTACCCTCGTGTCGTGGAAAGTCAAGTACGGGGCCTTGCAGGAAAGGGCCTGGATCTCTCCCACTCGTCGTGCGGAGGTGATGGCCACGAGAAAAGCTGTTTTCCACGATAGAAACTTCAACGGGGCCGAGTGCAGAGGCTCGAACGGAGGTCCCATGAGTTTGGTCAGCACCACGTTGAGCTCCCACGCCGGGGCCGGAGCCTTCACCGGCGGGAACGATCTGAACAGTCCCTTCATGAACTCTTTCACCAGACGATGAGACCACAAGGACGTCCGGCCCGTGGTTCTGGTGTATCGGGAGATCGCAGCAAGATGAATCTTGATGGACGCGTGTGCCAGACCAGCTTTGGCCAGCGTCAGCAGGTACGGCAGCACTTGGGGAGCCGTAATCCGTAGAGGGTTAATCTTCTGTGCGTGGCACCAGACAGAAAACCTCTTCCATTTGTGTCCGTAGCATTTAAGAGTCGAGGACGCCCTGGCCTTTGCAAGAACCTCTCTGCAATCGGCCGGTATGTCGTATCCTCCAAACTCTAGCGCTGCAGGAGCCAGGCCTGCAAGTTCAGCGACTTCGGGTCGTGGTGGAGGATGGCGCCTCCTTCCCTGGAGAGTAGATCCGCGTCCGCCGGCAGCTTGATTGGCGGGGACGCCGACAAGTCCAGAAGGTCCGGGAACCATATCTGCCTCGGCCACGCAGGTGCGACGAGGATCATCCTGCACCGTGACCTCTTGAGCTGGTTGACGAGCCGGATTAGCAGAGGCAAGGGAGGGAACGCGTAGAGGAACAGGCCCTCCCAGGGGAACGAGAAAGCATCGCCCATGCTCCTCGTCTGGGGAAACCTGCTGGCGAACCTCCGGCACTTGGTGTTCGTCGCCGTCGCGAACAGGTCGATCTGGGGTGTGCCCCACCGTCGGAAGAGGCGATCCACCAGATCCTGCCGTAGTTCCCACTCGTGGCACGAGCGCAGCTCCCTGCTGAGTGAGTCAGCGATGGTGTTTTTTATCCCTGCCAGATGAAACGGCACCAGAAAAATCCCTTGGGCGACGGCCCAATGCCACAGGTCCTGCGCCTCCTTGGACAGCGCCGGGGACCTGGTTCCGCCCTGTTTCCTGATGTAAAACATGGTGGTGGTGTTGTCGGTGAAGATCCTCACCACCTTGCCCTTGAGGGACGGAAGGAAGGACCTGAGGGCCCAAAACACTGCACGGAGCTCCAGGACGTTGATATGCAGGGACTTCTCCGTCGGGAGCCAGAGTCCCCTTGCGTGCAGATTTTCGGTGTGCGCTCCCCACCCTTCTAGGGAGGCATCCGTGGTCACAGTCACCTGGTGGGCTGGGGTCTGGAAGTCCATGCCCGCCGTCAGATGCGCGCGGGTGCCCCACCACCGTATCGCTCGTCGGAAACTCTCGTCGAGCTTGATCCTTTCCTCGAAGCTGCCCGTCGTCTGGATCCAGCGCGCATCCAGGAACTCTTGCAACGGGCGCATCCGGAGCCTGCACATGGGAATGAGGTAGATGCAGGAAGACATCATCCCGAGGAGGGACTTGATGGACCTCACCTTGGCCGCGTCGGCCACCAACATCCGTTGCACCTTGCCCAGGATGGTCCTGGTCCTCTCCTCCGACGGGGAGGCCAGAAGGGACACTGTGTCGAGCCTCGCTCCCAGAAACAGTGCGACTTGCGCGGGCACCAGGTGGGATTTGGCGTAGTTCACGGAGAATCCCAGGTCCGTGAGGAGTTGGACGGTCCTTGCCGTGTGGACCACGGCGAGCTCCCTCGTCTTGGCGCGGATGAGCCAGTCGTCCAGGTAGGGGTAGACGTGAATCCCCTCGCGGCGCAGCTGCGCCGCCACCGGTGCGAGGCACTTGGTGAAAACCCTGGGTGCCGACCGCAGTCCGAAGGGAAGGGCTTTGAACTGGTAATGACGCCCTTGGACCACGAATCTGAGGAATTTTCGGTGCCCCTTTAGGATGGGAATGTGGAAGTAGGCATCCTCCAAATCCAACGACGATAGGAAGTCTCCTTCCTCCAGCTGACCCAGGACGTGCTGGAGGGTGACCATCCGGAACTTCTGCGCCTTGATGAACTTGTTCAGGCGTCGCAGGTCCAGGATGGGGCGCCATCCTCCCGTCTTCTTCTTCACGAGGAAGTAACGCGAGTAGACTCCGGAGCCCCGAAGCCTCTTTGGGACGAGTTCGATGGCGCCCTTTCTGAGCATCGCCTTTACCTCCAGGAGAAGTTGAGGGACGTGAAGTTCTTTCCTGGCCACGGGGGGGACGCGCGGGCACCTTCTTTGAAACTCGAGCGCGTGGCCCCGGGCCAGGGCGTCCAGCACCCAACGGTCGGTGGAGATGGACTCCCACACGCTGACGAAGCCCGCCAGCCGGCCTCCCACCGGGGTGCTTCGGTGGGGGCCCGACCCCACGGCCGGTTCAATCCTGCTTGGACGCGGCCTTGCCGCCTTGGCCTCCTTGGCGACGACGGCGGGGTCCGCCAGACTTGCCTCGTCCTCTGTAGGCCTCTTGCGACGACGAGCGGGCCGCTTGACGGTAGGAAGCGAAACCGCCGCCGGAACCTTTGGAGGCGCCCTTGCCTCCGCCGCTCCGAAAGGGCGTCCGCCGTTGCTGCAGTACTCCAAGGGCCCGGGCCGTCTCAGTATCCGCCTTGATGGCCTGAAGGGAATCGTCCACTGTCTTCCCAAACAGGTTGTTCCCGTCGAAGGGCATGTCCAGGACCCTGGTCTGGACGTCCTGCCGAAAGTCCGTAGCCTTGAGCCATCCGCGACGTCGAAGGCAAACGCTGTTGCCCATCTGGCGGAACCCAGTGTCGGCGATGTCCGTCGCCACGGTGATGGCGTGGTCCGAGGCCACCTCACCTTCCTGCAGGATCTCAAGGGCCTCCGCCCTCTTGTCGTCCGGCAGAAAATCCAGCAGGGGAGCTATCTTGTACCAGAGTTCCCTGTCGTAGCGGGCCACGATAGCCAAGGCGTTGGCCGCTTTAATCGTCGTCGCCGCCGACGAGATGACTCTGCGTCCCATGGCATCCAATTTCTTTCCCTCGCCGTCCGGCGGGGAAGTCGACGTGGAGGCCGCACCCCCCCCGCTTTCTTCCTGGCTGCCGCGGAGACGACGGAGTCCGGGGTAGGCTGCGCCCGGAGGCATAGGGGGGCCGAGTCCGGGACCCGGTACTTTTTCTCGTACCGGTCTCTTTTCGCTGGCGTCGTGGAAGGGTTCTTGAGGAGGGAAAGGCCCTCATCCCAAATGTCGTCCAACAGAGGCACTGCGAGGACCGTCTTCCTCTTGGTCTCGCGCCGTTGGTAAAGGAAGCCTTCCTTTTTCTTCTCCTCAGGGCAGAGTTGGAAAAGCTCGGATGCCCTGGCGATCATTGAGTGGAACGATCCAATCTCGTCGGGCGGAGAAGCCCTGGTGGGAGGCGACGACGGAAAATCCTCGTCGTATGCCTCGTCGTCCGTACCCGTCGCTGCCGTGTCAGTCCCCGTATCATCCCCTCGGGTGGACGGGGAGGAGGGCTGGACGGGGCGCGACGGTTGAAAAGGAGGCGGTGGATGAATCCTTCTTTTCTTGGTAGGGTGAACACCAGAAGGTCCCGGTTCTGGATCCCCCGACGGGAGAGGTTCCTCCGTCGGTAACGGTAGTCTCGTCCTTATCTCGGAGCATAAGGACTGTATAGCCAACAAAATGGCCGCTGAGTTGTCTTGCGGCGCTGGCAGAGGGGAATCCGACGGGCGAGCAGGGGCCCCGTCGGTATCCTCGACGATGTCGTCGTCGTCACCTGCGTCGGGGCCCATTCCGACGGGCTGGTCTTGTTCCACGCCTAGGCCGTGGCTTAAGACCTCGATCAGTTCCTCTTCTGAGGTTGAGGCCGAATCTACGACGACGCCCTGCCCCCCCTTAATCCCCACGGAGGGTTTCACGGGGGTCCTATCGATGGGCACGAAAGAAGACTCCCTCCGAGGAGGCAGGGAGATTCTGGGCCCCGAGGCCGCCACCACTGGTGCAGCCTCCACAGGCTGGGCCAGGGCCGCCGCGACCGTTTCGATAGAGGGCTTGGTCGAATGGATCAAGGCCTTCACCACCTTAGGTGCGCTCACCGCCTTATCCTTGAGGGAGGGGGCACTGCCACGCTCCTCCTCTGCCTTAGAGCTCGACCGGGGTCTCTCCAGGAGCTTCGCCGGGTGCTCGGCCTTCCTCTTACCCGACCCAGAGCGTTGGCTCGTGGTTGATGGTGCCGGGGAGGGTGCGCCCTGCCTGGCGCCCGTAGAGCCCGACCGTTCGGCGCTCCCGGTGCCAGCGGACTCGCGGTGCTTGGCCTTATGTTGGGCCCCCGTCGCCGGGGCGCCCTCAAAGGTCTTAGAAGACCGCTCAGATTTCTTCTTCTTCTCGCCAGACGGGCTCTTACCCTCCAGCCAGCTGGCGAGACGTTGATAGCGGTCCTTCATGGTCCGTTCCGACATGTTGCCGCAAAACGCACAGTCCTTCTCCACGTGCGTCTTGTCCCCATGAAGGCAGTAAAGGCAGAAAGAGTGTTCGTCCTCCTTGAAGACGTTCTGCAGCTGGCATCCAGGGCAGGCCCTGAACAGCTTTCCGGGCGTCGAGCTTCCCTTCTCCTGGGCCATCTCCGAGACCGGGCCTGAGAAGCTTCTGGAGTCCTCCGAAGCGTAGCTCGACGAAATCTTCACCCTTGAGGGGCACAGATGAATCCGACACGGGTCCCCGTTGATCGGATGTAGGATCGGTGGAGCTTGAGGCTCTTTTGACCGAAAGAATCGAAGTTTTTGTGAAAAAGCGCGAAAAAATAGCACTAACGCTCGAGAGCAATAGCACGAGGATCCCAACACATGAACGTGCGGTAAAAATCTGAAGATGGCTGCCAGAGGCGGTGCTTAGGTAGAGGGCAGTCATTGGCTGTGGTCAGTATGACGCAGAGACCAGTGATTGGTTATTACTACGAAAGACAGATCAGAAACGAAACTGATACTGGTTTTTTCTTTACCGAGGATTCCCAGCCTGACGACGGGGAATATTCATGAGCATGTGAATCCATGCCAGACCCCATGCTGGAGAACTATGATTTTCTTTGCTAATCCCAATGCAGTGGATAGAAATTTTTTTTTTCCTATCTGGTAAACCCAGTCTCCCCCATATTCCCAGTATTGCCGTTTTAGGTTTGTGGGGAACCACTGTTCCGGTTATTGCTGACAGTTTCTGTATACATTTCTCTCAGAACCCTTGTACCTGTACACATTCCCATATCGTGTGGAAGAAGATGCCCCCAGTTCTGTTGCATCGCAAGCAGTTGTCACGGTCTGTTGCCCCCCATCGCACCAGTGACGTTCGCGAATAATACACCCTGTGGAGTATTTTGCACTGAATCAGTGATGGGTCATATCTACTGTTCCATCCCCATATAGTATCTCTTTGGGTGCCCCCCCCCCCAATCCATCTCTTTTCTGTCACCACGTGCAGGAGTGTCGGGTACCCATGTAACCAGTCATTGACCATGGCCATTTGTGTGGGCCAGTTATACCGCCGGAGGTTGGGAATCCCCAGACCACCCTCCCACAGCGAGTGCTGGAGTGTCTTAAGTGCTATGCGTGGCTGCTTCCCTCTCCACAGTAGCCCCATCAGGGAGTTTGCAATTGTGCCAAAAGTAGCTGTGGGAATTGCCACAGGGGTGTTTTGCAATACATACAGGAATCTGGGGAGAGCCAGCATCTTAAAGAGCACTGCCTTACCCATCAGTGACAGCGGGAGTGTTTGCCTGTGGGCACGTCGGATGAGAATCGGTCTATTAGCGGGGCGAGATAAGTCAGATATAGTGCTCCGGGGAGGTACTCAGATGTATTCCCAAGTATTTCAATCCTGAGACCAAGACTAGGAAGGGGCAGTCTGGGGGGATGGCCTCTGCTCCCCCAACGAGCAGGAAGAGTACCGTGCGTACAACAGGCGAACCCACTCAAGGAAGCCCTCTCCAAACCCCATGCGTCCCACGATTTCCCCAGCACCTCCGATCTCACTGAATCGAAAGCTTTTTCTAAATCAATGGCCAGAAGCGCTGCCGGTGTTTGTAGCTGTGTTCTCTGCTCTATTGCCATTTGTGCTCTACGGATAGTCATTCGTGTGGATTTGGTGAGCATGAACCCGCACTGGTCTGGGTGTATTAAAGAATCCATTACACCCAACAGGCGGTTGGCCAAAACCTGCGCCAGCACTTTGGCCTCACCATTAATCAGCGAAATCGGCCGATATGAGGCGCACCGTTCTGGGGCCTTAACCGATTTCAGCAGGACCACTATGCATGCCTTCCTCAGATCCGGTCGGAGGACCCAGTCGGCTTTACACTGCTTGAAAAGACGGTGCATGGGTCCTGTGACCATGTCTGAGTCGCTTCCAGATCTCGGTGGGGAAGCCGTTGGGCTCCAGTGTTTCCCCTGACTGAAGCTGTAGGAGCGCTGCCGCCAGTTCTGGTTCTGTGATGTCCGCCTCTAACCCGGCTTTCTGGTGTACCGTTAGGCAAGGGAGTTTTGTGGAACTGATGAACCCTCAGGCATTGGCCTAGCCGGATCCCTCAGAATGCTGTATAGCTCCCTATAAATGGAATACAAACAGACCTCTCCTAACAGGAATACTATCGGATGCGGCTGAGGATTTGTGGAACATTCCTCAGTCTGGAGACTCCTTTCCTGCGACATTTGCCCTTGTAAAGTTCTTAAAGCAGGTTCTTTTTGACGTCCGATTTGATGACTTGATGATTAACTTAAAAGCACTGCACTCTCTAGGAGATGGAATAGGCAACCATGTTCATTGACGCTTGTCATTTTAAAAGACTTTTTTTTTTGGTACATTGATTTAAACCGGAACTAGGTTGATGGCGTAATAATAGATATAACAAAAGGTTTGAAAAAAACAAATGTTTAATAAAAAAAAAAGAAAAGGATGCAAATGCTCCTGTTATTACCCCATCTTCTGTCACTATCGTACCCTTTGAGTCCTGTTTCGCCCGTACCTCTCCCTACGCCCCTTCACTCCCTTCCAGCCAAGCCAGCGTCTTCCCTGCTCTGTCCCCAGAGTCGTGGACTTAGCTCTGCACTGCCCAGTGTGCCTGCCTTGCACTGTCCAAAGCTACATTTCTTATAGCCTCTTGCAACCGTGACCAGGGCCTCACGTGAAGCACGGGAGCGAGAAGCGAGGAACTCTTCCTCCCCCCGTAACACTGCCTTGAAACCCTTCCAGAGCGAGACTGGGCTGTCCATGGATCCCTCGTTCTCAGTGAAGTACTCTAATGTCTTCCGTGCCAGTCCCGCCTTTACTTCTGGGCCCCCTAAGTAGTACGTGTTGAACCTTCACATTTCCGCTGGTTTGGTTTGACCATTTGTAAGTTCTCTAAGTAGCGGAGAGTGGTCTGAGATCCCCCTGGGGGAGACAAACCTTTGTGGGGTACCCTGGGGGAGAAAGACGTAGTCAATGCGTGACATGGAACCATGTGCATTCGAGAAGCAGTAGCCAGCCTCCGATTCGTGTAGCAGCCGCCAGACATCTACCAGGTCTAATGCTGTGGTGAACGATCGTAACTTGGTGGTGAAGGTTGGGTTCCTGCTTCCCAGATGTGTGCGATTGTTCCTCAGGTCCATTACCTCATTGAAGTCCCCCCAATCACCCATGTATCTGCCGAAACCCGGACTAGCAGGTCCTGACAGTCATTCAGTAGCTCTAACGTGAGTGACGGTAGGGGTGGGGTATAGACTGCCACCAGCCCCCATCTGGCTCCCCAAAGTTGATACATATCTACCCCTGGGGTCAGACCTAACTTCTGTGAGATGAAAGGGTATTCTCTTGTGGATCAGAATCATCGCCCCTCTCGCTCCCCTTGAGAAGCCAACGTGGTAAGCATTATTGTAGTTTGTCTTCCTAAACAGCTTGCCTTCCCCAACTAGGTGTGTTTTGGTCAGGAGCACTATGCCTGGGGAGTACCTGTTCAAAAACTGGAGAACCAGGCGACGCTTAATGCTTGAGCCCAGCCCATTAACATTCCATGTCAACGTGGAGATTTCCCCTTCAGCCATTGTCCTGCCGAGAACCATGTGGGGTGTACCTGAGCAGAGGGCCCTCCCACACCCGGTTTACTGCCAGGCCCCTCCGCTGCACTGCCTTTCTGCATTTCTGGATTTCCCTGCAATTCACTGCTGTCCAGCCAATCCTGATATATGGTTTTGTATCCCCCCCAAATGTAATAATAACCTACAAACACCCCCCCCCGCAAGAAGCCCCCTGTCCCCCACCGCCCCAACTTGAAGCACCGGTCACCCAAAATTGCACCAACGGGTGCTGAGTCCAGCACAAAATATCTACGGGGGTTCTCCTGGCACAGCCACTACAGCACACACTTCAGTCCTGTGGCTGCCAATGCACAGTCTTTCATAGCATTATCTGTCAGCTCTCTGTCGCTCCTTGTACAGCTGTATTTTCAGCCGTTGCCCCCTGTATCGGATCGGGCCTCAGTCTGTGCTAATTGCTCTGGGGTTTGGATGTCGCTGTGTGGCAGGCGATCTTGCAGTGGTTCACATCGCTGCTTCCCATTTGAGCATCTGATCCTGATAAGACCTGGGTCTCTAGCCAGGCCCATGCCTCCTTTGGGCCTGGAAGAGATGAATGGTCCCTTCATATTGGACCTTGAGTTAGGCCGGAAAGAAGAGGGCATGCTCGATGCCCATTGAGTGCAGCTTTTTCTTGATTGAGTAATGATTGACATGCCTTCTGGACTTCTCTGGTGTAGTCTGGAAAAAAGCCCACCCGTTGGCCATTGTATGTAATGAGCCCCTTGACCCGCGTCATTTGCAGTAAGGCATCTCTGTCTCAGTAGTTCAATAGCGTGGCTATAACTGTCCGGGTGGCCCCCCAGAGGTGGACCAGCCCGTTGGGATTTTGTGCCCTTGCTCCACGGAGAAATTATAAGTTACTCACTTTAGTGACTAACGTACTCTTAGTCTTTAGTCCCCTTTCCGCCATACTGCATGGACGTCCCTTCCAAGGGACAGGCGACTGAACCGTTTTCACCAGAAAAAACCTTCCCCTTTAAATTTAGAGGCGCACAGGGGTGCGGCCCTGGGAGCATGCGCTGCCCTGACTCCGCTCTCCAGCACCGCACTTCAGTCCCCATAGACGCGACAACAATAGATTTAACATTGCCTAATGACAGCAGATTTATTAGGGGCGAGGTTGGTGGGAAGTACGTTAGACACTACGGTGAGTAACTTATAATTACTCTTAGGTCCCGTCCCCTTTCCTCCATACTGCATGGGCAATTACAACTGAGTGTAGCCCCAGGGTGGAGAGGAGACCCTCCTTAAGCAAACAGGTTTCTAAGAACAGCCTGTCCGAAAGCCGTGTCCGTTCTAGAACGTGCATCCAAACAATAGCGCTTGCAGAAAGCTGAAGGGGTGGCCCATGTGGCTGCCCTGCTTATGACTTGCCAGGGGACATGCTGCTGGAAAGCGATGGCTGTTGCCTTGGCTCTGACCGCGTGGGCGTGCATGTTGGCCGACAGTGGCTTGTGCTGTCCCTCGTAGGCTTATTTGATATCCGAGACAATCCAACGCGCTATGGAGGACCAATACTGCGGTTTGAATCCTCCGAAGGTGACAAAAAGAGCATCCGACTTGCGGAAGCCCTTGTTCCTGTACAGGTGGAATTTCAGGGCATGTCTGACATCAAGGCAGTGCAGAACTCTCTGTGCCTCATCTTTGGGCCCAGAAAAAAACGTGGGAAACACAATTTCTTCATTCAGATGCAATGCGGACGGCACCTTTGGTAGGAAGGCTGGGTGCGTCCGTAGGACTACCTTGTCCTTGTGAAACATAATTTATGGCTCTGAGGCGACCAGCGCCTGGATTTTGCTGATTCTGCAAGCCGAGGTGAGGCCGACTAACAAGGCTGTTTTAATGGTGACCAGCCTGATGTCCACGAACACCATAGGTTTGAATGGTTTGTGTGCCAAGGTACCCAACACTATGTTGAGGTCCCACACGGGGTACAGCCTCTTGATGGGCGGGTAGAGTCTGGCGAGACCCGCCAAATGTCTCTTGACAATTGGATTGGAAAAGGAAAAACTCTCCCAGTTTCTGTATGCCACGATGGCTGCGAGGTAAGTGTGGCAGGTGTCCACCTGCACGCTTGAGTGGGCGAGATGCGCCGCGAAGGAGAGCGCGTCGTCCAGAGTATATGCCAGAGGGTCGATTTCCTTGGAGGCTGCCCAGTGGCAGAACCTGGTCCATCTACGCTTAAACCGGGCCCTGGTAGCCTTGCTCCTTGCGCCCTGTATGATTTCCAGATTAGCCTGGGAGAGGCTGAGGTGCCTTATGGTCACCTGCTCAGGTACCACGCTGTGAGGGCTAACTTCTGTGGCGCGGGTGGATGACCCTGTCCCCCTGATGCACCAGAACATGTGCTGGGTCTGTCGGGAGGTGAATCAGAGGCATCTCCGAGAGGCTGAGCAGCTCCGAGAACCATGGCCTGGCTGGCAACCATGGAGCTATTAGAATGATGTTGTACTGGCGAGACTCTTGATCTTGCAAATCACTCTGTGAATCAGAAGAGTGGGTGGGAAGGCGCAATCGGTCATGCTGTTCCACTGAATCCGAAACGCGTCAAGCCGGGGCCCTATCCCTGCCAGGAGGCGGACTGAGGGCACTTCCTGTTGTGCCAGGTGGTAAAGATATCCACCTGTGGGCAACCCCATCTGCTGAAGATCTCCCAAGTAACAAGGTTGTTTAACTGCCACTTGTAGTTGTCCGCTCCCAACCTGCTGAACGCGTCTGCCTCCAGGTTGGCGTCCCCCGGAAGGTGGACTGCCGTGAGGTAGATGTCGTTTTCCAGGGCCCACCCTCACATGCTGATTACCAGTCTGCACAGTGGAGGGGATCTGGTGCCTTCCTGCTTGTTGACATAGTACATGCTGGTCGAGTTGTCTATCTGAATGAGGACAACTTTGCCCCTGATAAGTGGGAGGCATGCTCTGAGCGCTAGCCAGATGGCGTTCAGCTCCAACCAATTGATGAGGTACTCCTGCTTGTGTCGAGTCCAGGTGCCGTGGACCGAGAGATAGTCCAGAGTGGCTCACCATACCTCAAGGGAGGAGTCCGTGGTAATGGTGACCTGCGAGGTGGGATGCCAGGAAGGGCTTGCCCGTCCGTAGGCTGCAGTCCCATAGACCACCATGTGAGGTCATGGTGGAGAGATGGAGGAACTTTGATCATCTCGGATTGAAAGCCCCGCTCCAGGTTCCATGATGCCGTGAAGTGCATCTGTATCCTCCTCATCCTGAGGATTGTGTGGGTGACGGCTAATAGGACCGCTGCCAAGAGACCTAGGAGGTGCTGGTACCACCAGGCCGAGGTCACCCCTCTGCTGAGGAAGTGAGTACTAGCCCTCTTGATGGCTGTGATCTTGTCCTACGAAGGGAACACCCTGTCGGAGCACGTGTCCCAGATGAGGCCCAAGAATGTCAGATTCTGTGTGGGTTGCAGCTGCGACTTCTCGAGATTGAGAGTGAAAAGCCCAGATTTTGCAGTGTGTTCATAAGAGCCTGCGAAGTGTGGTGAACTACTTCCGGTGATGTAGCCCTGACGAGTCAGTCGTCGAGATATGGGTATATGTGGAGGCCCTGAGACCTGAGGAGGACAGCCACAGTATTCATGAGCCTGGTGAAGACCCTGGGGGCCGATTTGAGGCCAAAAGTAAGGGCCTTGTAATGGAAATGGTGGCCCATGATCCTGAAGCGTAGGAAAGAACGATGGGGCTGCCATATCGGGACGTGTAAATACGTGGCTTTCAGATCTAGGGAGCACATCCAGTCTCCCTTGCACAATGCCTCCGCTATAAAAGCTGGTGTAACCATCTTGAATTTTTGTAGAGGTAAGGAGAGGTTGAGGGTGGAAAGGTCCAGCACAACTCTCAGGACCGCCAGTTTCTATTTCTGAATGGCGAAAATCCTGGAGTAAAAGCCCAAGCCTCGCTGGGACTTCCCTCCACGGCCTGGCTCTCTACGAGCGATCGAATTTCCGCCAGAAGAATTCCTGTCACAACTTGAGGGAGTGGAGAGGAGGAGGGAGGAGAGGCTGGGATGGGTAGACGGTACCCGTGGATACAACGAAGAAGCTCCAGGGATCTGCAAAATTCTGGACCAGAAATGTGCATGGAGAGCAAGCCTGCCCCGCACCTGGAGACACTTGGACCCAGAGGGGCGTGTCATGCCTTCTTTCCCTCAGAGGCTGTTGCGGAGGAGGGGGACTGGAAAAAGCCCTTAATCCCCGACCCCTTTTTGTTGCTTGCGCCGATGTGGAGTTGGCGAGCGGTCCGGCTGCCTGGACCTTTCTTGGAAGCCGTGGAACCCTCCGTATGTACGCCCTTTGTCAGGGCGCTGATGTAACTGGGTGTACGATTTGGGCGTGGTCTTTGTCAGGATGGATAAAGACTTGGCAGTTTGTGAGCTATTTTTCTTTTTGTCCAGCTCCTTGTCCGTGGTGGAGTGGAAGAGGTCACTCCCCTCGAGCGGCAGGTCTAATATGCGTTACTGGACATCCGGGTTAAATTTTGTTGCACGGGGCCAGGCTGTTCTCATGTCCGTGGTGATGCAGATGGCCCGGCCAGAGGTGTCAAAGTGGGCCACGGTGGACTCCATGATGTCCTGTGACACCAGCTTGGCCGCAGCCAGTCCCGCCTTGAAACGGGATTGGCTCTGCGTAGGAAGCTCTGGGAGGAAATCCGCTATTTCTCGCCACAACTTCTGGTTAGCGGCTGCTAGCATGGCATCAGTCTTGGCCTAACGAAGCTGCAAGGACACGTTGGAATATAGTTTCTTCCTGAACGCCGTTAAGATCTTCTCCTCCTTGCCTAGCAGTGCTGAAGAGGAGGAGGCTGAATACGACTGAGGCTTGGAGTATAGTGATGCTGCAGCGATCACCGAGGAGTGTGGCTGAGGATGGGCCGATGGCAAGAGTGTATCCCTGTTAGGGAGAATTCTCAATCTATGGCTAATTTCCCTTACCTAGTGAGTCCCTCTGCAACTTTGCTGGATTTCTGGAGGTTTTTTTCCACCTGTTAAGAGTGTGAGCTTTTTCCTCACTCTTACCTGTGTTTTGCCATGTGTATTTCAACTGTGTTTGTGATTGTGGACTCTGGAGCACACCACTTCAGTAGCCCCACTCTCTGTGTGTCACACAGCACCCTCAGTGCAGTGACACAAGGTTGTCTCTTAGACTTCCCACCGACTCCATTTTTCTGGGGCTGACTACTGTCCCCCAGAAAAGGGTAAAGTTGCCATTAACTTTACATAGTCACTTTTACCACGGATCCAGTACACCCCATCTTATATGGAGTATTGGAAAGGGTTAATTCTTAGCCCTTTTCATCAGTGCCTCTTGGAGCATTGTTTCGCTCCCTTAACATCAAGACTTGGCTGGTGGCCGTGGTATCTACCCTAATTTTCCTACCACGATTATATTACATAACGTGGTAACGTTTTAGGCTATTTTAGTAGCCTCGAACTTTAAACCCGCTTGCCCAAATACATTTTATTTCGGCTCCGGTTGGGTTTAATCGCCATTTCTTTTTGTTAATATCCTTCTTGGGTCTTTCTTTGTGCGGCAAACCAGGTTTGCCTCCTTTGTTCGCCGACCTTTGGCGGGCTTCTGACCAGAAGCCCTTCTTTGGCGTCTGGGTGTCTATGTGGGCTGAATGTGAGGTAGGGGTGTAGTCACCCCCTGCACAGGGTCTCCTTGCAGACCCAAGTTGCACTTTGTGTTGTTTAGCTGAGGTGGTTGTCCGGGCTGGACAACCCCCCTGCTGAGTGATTGACAGCCAGGCTGTATGAATGGGGGATTTTGGCATAAAAGGTAGGACTCTTGGGCTAGACGGCAGAGTCGCCACTGGAACTACAAAGAACCAAAGAGAAGCGGAGAAGACGGCTGCTGCAACCCCGAGTCCCGCTGAAGCCCTGTTGCAGTCCTGACCTATCTCTATCCTTCAACGGCAAGAGAAGATCCAGTCCGGAGTCTTCTTCCCTTGAGCCTGGTGGGATCAACCACCTCACCCTTTCTTCAGTCAGAGAATCCTCTCTTGGGTCAAAATCACTGCTATGCTGTAGTGGTCCGGATAGCCATCAGAAGAGCCCTCTCCTGATTTAAAGGAGCGCACCTTTTATTAATCGTCTTTTTCGCTGCTGCTGGCCTCATCCCTGGGTAGTGCAGATCGCTCCAGACGTCGTCCTTGTCCCCACGACTGAAGCCGCAGGAACCGTGAGTCTGCAGGAACTACCAGGAACCACTGCTGTGGCACCAGCTTTTCTCCACCGGAATAAGGTACTGTGCACATTTGGTCGTTCTCTCCGTCTGACCATCCGGAATCGGGGTGAACCCTTTTCCTCCTCAAAGATTTGTTCCTTCTTCCTTCCCTCATAACTTTTCCTTCCATCTGACAATATCTAAGTAGTCTTGGCATCTAGAATCTCGAACTCTTCAACGTGTGATACTCGGCAACTGAGCATCTGCTCCATTGACACTGGCGCAAGCCTATTGACTTTAATCTGTATCTTTGAATGAGTCCTCCGATTCCCTTGCCTTGACAAAAGTATTGCCTGTGATTTTATCCACTTTTCCCTTGTTTAAAATTCTAAAGTACAAAGTGTGTTTTAACTTTGTGAGCATTTCTATCCGTGGGTACGCGTTAGTCTCGCAACACCGGTCCGTCAAATCCCAATGTACTTACCTTGAATTTGTTGGAACTAGTGGAATTGGATGTGTGTAGTGTATTTTACGTGTGGTTTCGAATTTATAGAAGTGAAGTGTTTTAAAAACAGATGGTTTAAAATAAATGTACTTATATTTTTTACTTGAAACCTTGAGTCAGTGTTTGCTTGAGTCACAGTAATTGTGGTCCTTTGTGTAATCTCTACTACTGTTCATTTAGACTTGAGATAGGTCTGGCTGCTCCGCTGCTGCTACTACTTTAACAGTGTAGTACAGGCTTGTACCAAAGGTGATCTTGTATTGCCACTTGTAGTCTTAATTGTGTGCAGTGGTCCCTAAGGGCACTGCACAGGATTCTGCCTAACAATCCCTCTCCATCTGCCTGCACTTGGCGTCAAGGCGTCGATTGACCGGCTGGACAGAGTGGGGCTTGAGCCAACCGTTCTTGGCCAGGGCGACTATATCGGTCTGCAGTGGAATTCCCGTTTAAGCAGAGGGGCGTCGCGTGAGGACGACTTCTGCTGGTTGCTCGACCTCGGGTTGAGGAAGGCCCAGGTACTCAGCCAGCCCTGCAAGACGTTCATGGAATGCCTTGGCTGACGATGGCGTGTCGAGGTCCTCCTCATCGTCCGTGTCTACCTGGGGGTCAGGAGGATCCTGCACTGGTGGAGGAGTGGCGTGAGCATGAGGCTGGGGTACTGTGACCATAGCCGGAGGCTGTGCTGGGGGGCTGGTACAGGACCGCCTGAGGAATCGGTTGGGGGGCTGGAGCCGGTGGCAAAGGCTGCGCCGGGGGCGCCACTAACTGGAGGGACGGCCCAACGAGCATCAGAGCTATGGGCTAATACTATATGGTACAAAGGGGGTCTGCCCTGATGTATGTAGTACTGGGGTCTACTTATTGATACAGTAGGCCTATATTTATTCTATCATGTCACATACATGCAAAAACATTTTTAGATGTAGTAGTACTCATGAAATTGAGAAATACAGACAAAAATAGATGTGGAGGATACAGCTTTTGTTTTATTTTGCTGTTAATGCATTTCATAGTCATGCATTTGTACTCTTTTTATGATTTTTTTTGTAAAAGGTCCAGTACATTAAGGGTAGTTAGTTCTTAGTATTCACAAGTCCTTAATGTAACTGAATTTAGCAACTGAATTGAGTTTATACAAAGCTGAAACAAAGTAGTGCTTGGAGATCGATGTGTAACCACCACCTATAGTGACAAGTGATAGTACAGGTACACAATGCAACCAAACAAAAAACAATAAAAGGTATAACAATTGGTTGTATGTAGCCAGGCTAGAGGGTGACCTAACACGTGGTCGACGTCTGGATCTGAATCAAGAGATTGGGCGGACCAGGTAGAGAATGGGGTGCTGGTCCTTGGACGTTTCGGCAAGATGCCTTCATCTTGGGCCTGGGGTAGGTCTTCCTGGAAGAGAGTTGGGGGGACTCTATTAGTGCCTGAAGTAGTGATTAAAAACTGAAGAACATGACATAAGAACATCCATAATTGTGGTACACCACAGGTAATATTGGGATAAAAACAAGGGAAGCACGGGACTGACCTGGGGGTAGCAATGCTGGATGGGACTTTGAATTGCTGTTTCACGGGTGAGGAGCAGGGTATCTATTGGTTGTTGCTTGTAGGGTGCAGCAGCAGGCTGCTGTAATCTATGAAAATAAAAATAAACACAGCCAAACCAGTAATGTAACCTAATGCACCTAATGGTACCATTATGAAGCATACGTTAGCTGGATACCCAGACGGATGAGGAAGTAAAAGATAGGTGCTCACTTTACTCAGTGTGCTCTTGGTGAGGAGGCACTGGAGGTGGATGCTAGCTGTGAGTTTGGCATCTTCTAAGGGTGTGGGGGGTAAATGATGTGGTGGGAGCTTGGTTCCCAAAGTAGTTCCACAATGGCCGCTTTCCTATAGGACAGAGAAGAAGGGCACGTTCAAAATTAATCATTTGGCAAATGGAGCTGAAGTAGCCTGATGGAGGGGGTTGGATCCGGGGTTACCTGGAATTGAAGTCCGGGACAGGTAAGGAATGATCCTGTGGATCCGCGATTGCGAGATGCGGCTGGGACACCGTGTTTAAAAAGAAGAAGAAGCCGAGCTGCGTGAAGCGGGGCAAAGCGCGCATGCGCCTAGAGATTAGTGTTGATGGGGGAGCGAGACTGCGCATGCGTGAGCAAGAGAAGCTTCAAAGCTTCTGAATGCGCGTGGCCAATAGTGTTATTAGTGCTGTGTTACTGCGCATGTGTCAGAACAAGATATGTCTGTGGTAGTGTTCCGATGGCATTGTTGTAGCCATGGAAACGCTTGGGTACGTGACAGTCACACAGCCGAGTAAAAGCCAGAGCCAGAGGTATATTCGCTCTGTTGAAAACATTGGCCTATATGATATAAATTCACTGTATGCAAATGTCCCGAAGATACAGGAGCAAGGGGCTGTGCTTACTCTAATGAATTGCCAGGACTTGTGGAAAGATGGTCCTCCCAGTCGGGGTGGGGTGGACTGGTGGAAGGTTGAATTCCTAGACGTGGAGGCTGCAAGTTAAAAGTGTGGCCTGTAGAGTGGAAGGGGACCACTGGAAGGGGAGGGCAGTATGGGGGGTGCACAAAATAGGGGTCCCTAGAGAGTTCAAGGGGGTATATGCAGAGACGGGTCCATTGAGTGGTAAGCCTTGGACTGACTGGATAGCTGGAAAAGGGGAATGGTGGTAGCGTGATTATCTGCGATACCCGGTTGGTTCTAACTCGTTGAGACCATTGGTGGTACTTTTCAATTTGAAGATCCACCAGGCCTCTTTGTGGTTAAGTGAATTAATGGCATTACTTGTGCTGGGGACTGAGTCTGCTATCCACCAAAAAAATGTCATCAGGTCCATGGTGATTTTCTGTAGAGTGTTGTACCATGGGAGCTGTTAAGGATTTACATCTAATCCGAGAACAATGTTCTCCTATTCTTTTGTGGATTTGACGGGTGGTTTGTCCTACATAACAGAGGCCACATGGGCATTCAATTATGTATACCACGTTTCCTGTTTTGCAATTTGTGAACTTTGAGTTGCCAGTCTTTTTCCTCGATCTTGAATGAACTAATTTTCTTGGTGAAGCGGCACACTGTACGTCTTGTTCTCTAATCTGGCATGTGTTAACATATCCTTGAGGTTTTTGGATCTTTTGAGCACCATTCTGGGTACTTTTTCATCCGGCAGGCTTAATTGCACTATAGGGCAAACATTTTTCAGTAGACCTTTGAGTTTATTTGTGTCAGGTCCAGAGGTAGACACGAAGGGGAGAGTGTCATCCTGGTTGGAGCTCGCCATTTTGGGTGTTAGTAGATTGAATAGTTCTGTGTCCAGTTTGAACCAGTCTGTATGTTTGGTGGGTACAAAGGATAATCCTTTGGTAAGGATGGAGATTTCTCCCTTGGAGAGTGTGACTCCCGATAGGTTGAATATTGGGATTTCGGTTAGAGCCTGCGGTTGGTTGGTCCTCCTCCTCTGGTTGTGTTATTCCCACTGGAGGTAGTTGAAAAACTGCATTGCCTGTGGATGTGGAGGTGGCCCCCAGTATGCTCCTCTGGGGGCCATTTGCCCTAAAAAAGGCATCTGATGTGGTGGCTGATATTGGCCTTGTTGTCTATTTCTATTTCTGGTTTGGTTAGGTTCTCCTGATGATGAGTCAGAGCTGGAGGTATCTGAGAATGAGCCCCATTTGCGTCTGCTTCTAGTAGCAGATGTTTGATTGGCCAGTCTTTCCTTTTCCTTATTGTCTTTGTACTCAGCTGAGGGATACGGGTAGACTTGTTCTATTTTGAAGTTGCTAATATCTTTTGCCAAGCTTCGACGCTTCTCTTGCTCACGTATGCGCAGTCGTGCTCCCCCATCAACACTAATCTCTAGGCGCATGCGCGCTTTGCCCCGCTTCACGCAGCTCGGCTTCTTCTTTTTAAACACGGTGTCCCAGCCGCATCTCGCAATCGCGGCTCCACAGGATCATTCCTTACCTGTCCCGGACTTCAATTCCAGGTAACCCCGGACCCAACCCCCTCCATCAGGCTACTTCAGCTCCATTTGCCAAATGATTAATTTTGAACGTGCCCTTCTTCTCTGTCCTATAGGAAAGTGGCCATTGTGGAACTACTTTGGGAACCAAGCTCCCACCACATCATTTATCCCCCACACCCTTAGAAGATGCCAAACTCACAGCCAGCATCCACCTCCAGTGCCTCCTCACCAAGAGCACACTGAATAAGGTGAGCACCTATCTTTTACTTCCTCATCCGTCTGGGTATCCAGCGAACGTATGCTTCATACTGGTTCCATTAGGTGCATTAGGTTACATCACTAGTTTGGATGTGTTTATTTTTATTCTCATAGATTACAGCAGCCTGCTGCTGCACCCTACAAGCAACGACCAATAGATACCCTGCTCCTCACCCGTGAAACAGCAATTCAAAGTGCCATCCAGCATTGCTACCCCCCAGGTCAGTCCCGTGCTTCCCTGGTTTTTATCCCAATATTACCTGTGGTGAAACACAATTATGGATGTTCTTAAGTCATGTTCTTCAGTTTTTAATCACTACTTCAGGCACTAATAGAGTCCCCCCAACTCTCTTCCAGGAAGACCTACTCCAGGCCCAAGATGAAGGCATCTTGCCAAAACGTCTAAGGACCAGCACCCCATTCTCTACCTGGTCCGCCCAATCTCTTGATTCAGATCCAGACGTCGACCACGTGTTAGGTCACCCTCTAGCCTGGCTACATACAACCAATTTTTATACCTTTTATTGTTTTCTGTTTGGTTGTATTGTACTATCACTTGTCACTATAGGTGGTGGTTACACATCGATCTCCAAGCACTACTTTGTTTCAGCTTTGTATAAACTCAATTCAGTTGCTGAATTCAGTTACATTAAGGACTTGTGAATACTAAGAACTAACTACCCTTAATGTACTGGACCTTTTAAAAAAAAAAAAAATCATAAAAAGAGTACAAATGCATGACTATGAAATGCATTAACAGCAAAATAAAACAAAAGCTGTATCCTCCACATCTATTTTTGTCTGTATTTCTCAATTTCATGAGTACTACTACATCTAAAAATGTTTTTGCATGTATGTGACATGATAGAATACATCTAGGCCTACTGTATTCAATAAGTAGACCCCAGTACTACAGACGTCAGGGCAGACCCCCTTTGTACCATATGCGCCGGCGGAGGAGCCTGAGGTGCGGGAAGCATTGGCGGGAGCACCTCTCTGATGGCATCCCTGAGGATCACCCCCATCCGAGGGGACTTCATGAGTCAGAGGAACCTCTCAAAGAACCTGTCCTCACAGGCTGAAGAGGTTTTAGGGGATATAGACGGAGTAGCGGGTGGCTGCTGGAGGCGCTGCAAACCCTGTCCATATGGATGTAGCGGGAACCTGCCCTGCGCAAATGAGGATAGGCTGTAGGCCACATACCTGGTTGACACCAGTCCCACCTTGACACTTGTTCTTCGCCGAATTCCCATTCCTGGTGCGGCGTCTGACAGGTGCTGATGTCTGGCACTGCGGCCATCTTGTCGAGCTGCCTTCCACGTGCCAGCGTTGTGTTGCTTAACTCGCTGGGCCCAGCATCCTCCAGGACTCTTTAGTGTGGATCATGAGGCCTACCCTGCTCCTCAGACTGAGGCCTGGTAGGAGTAACCCCCTCGGCCCGGGGCCGTTAGAACTGCGTTTAGGTGCCCCCTCAGCCTCATTGCCAGTACTAGGGCGTGGCCCCTCGGATATATTGCCAATACTAGGGCGTAGCCCCTCGGGCGAAGACCCGGTATAAGAACCTTCCGGTCCCTCTACACTGCCACCGGGGGGATCCGAGGATCCCTCGACATGTAGGTCAGTAGCCGGGGAGGCCTCGGTGCACCTGCTGATAGTAGAACCTGGGCGGTCCCTCCCGTGCGGGCAAGTCCTTGGGAAGGAGTCTCTCTTGCGGGGTGCGATGGAGAACAGAGGCCCTACCTTGGGCCTCGAACGATGTTTGACAAACTTCTTCAGGTCCTCTGTAGGAGATTTCTGGAAGCACTCCCTCCACCTGGCTAGCCTGTTCTTGGGCGCTGGAAAAGACTTGCGAGTTACATACATGGAAACAATGGGGACACTACCAAAAACACAGATGAAGTTAGCAGGACCTATGGTTACAGAAGGTCTGGAAACAAGGATCAATTATAGCATAACATAGGCAAAAGTGCAATCAGGTGAACATAAATAGTAAGGTCTAGGCGGGAGCAAGGTACAGACGAGGGTCCTTCTTGGAGAGGCTAGTTGCTCAGCCAGTTTTTAATTCCAGATTTGAATGCCGGGAAGGAGGGCTCTTGTCTGTAGGCAATGGGTATGGAATTCCAGCGTTTGGCTGCTTGTACTGACAGTTTTTAGGATGAACCTAGGTACTGTAAGGCAGTGAGATAGGGCAGATATGGTGGTGCGGGCTGAATGATGCTTGCAGATTTTGTCGGAAAGGTATTTGGGTGCTGTGTTTGCAAGGCACTTGTGTGTGATTACTATGGTGCGGAGAGTGATTCTGTTACAAACTGACAGCCAGTTGGCATTGCGTCTAAGAGTTGAAATGTGGCTGGACTAAGTGCTGCTCTTAATGAGTTATTTTGCAAGACCTGGAGTCTGTTTAGGTTAAATTCAGATAAGCCTAGAAAGAAGTGTGTTGCAATAGTACATTTTTCACAATGCTAGCGCCAGGCAACTATTGGTGGACAGGTAGGCTTTGCAGCTGTAGATTAACTTACTGGTATCAGCTGTGGAGGCTGCTACCAAATGAACATGTTTCTTGAGGGACAGTGTTGAGTCGAGATAGACCCCAAGTGTTTTTATTTCCTTTGAGACCTTGATCGGGTTACCGTCAATTTTGAAGGATGTGTACCTATGGTCAAGCTTGTTTAGACATGCTCGAGTGCCGACAATCAGGAGCTCGGTCTTATTGTCGTTAAGGCATAACCTATAGTTGGCCATCCAAGCCTGGATTTCTAGATAGTTATCATTCCGGAGTTTAGAATCTTTGCTCATAGCAACCGGTGAGGGGGATGAGGACTTAGGTGTCATCTGCGTAGTTGGTGTAGATGACACCCAAGTTGTCCAGGCGATGGAATAGGAGCTTTGTGAATATGTTATATAACGGGGTGACACGCACGAGCCTTGGGGGACTCCACAAAGTGTAGGGCTCAGGTCTGCAGAAGCTGAGGGAGAAAAAACTCTGGATCAATTCCTTCCTCTCCAATAAGACCACCAGTCTGATGCACTGGTGGAGAATGCTGCAGCTGTGGTGAGGTGCCCGGTTAGAATTTGGTGGTCGACGAGGTCGAAGGCCGCTGACAAGTCCAGGAGCAGGAGGATTGCTAGCTTGCCTTTCTCCTTCGCCTTGTCAATTTGGATCTTCAAGTCTAGGAGGCTGTCTCAGTTCTATGCCTTGGCCTAAAGCCAGATTGTCTGAGGCCTAAAAGGTTGTTATCCTCTAAGTGCTTCTGAATTTGCAGATATGACACTCGGTCTAGAATTTTTAAAAGAAAGTGGACGGCAGTGATGGGCCTATAGTTTGTTGGAATGCTTTGGTCTAGATTGGGTTTTTTTCAGGAGAAGCATGACCCAAGCTTCCTTAAGATTATTAGGGACTTGATTGGAATTGAAGGGGGCAGTGCGAGGGTTTTAGACTTCTGATAATGTCTTCCACTTCCTTCTGTGTTACTTGGGAGAATGCGAAAGAAGTGCATTGCAGATGGCTTTTCTCTATTGGGGGTTTAGGGGCAAGGCAGCTTGAGAGACTAGTCTTTTTAGAATCAATCTTACTTTGTGATAAGGTGATTTTGTCAGCTAGTGCTTGCTGGATTTTTGTGCACCAGACCGCATCCTTAGTGCAGTCCTGAGAGGGAGGTGCTGGGGATTCAAGCTCCTTTAGGATACTAAAGAGTTCTTTGGAGCTTGATTTGGCGTTGTGGATTCTTGTGTTGTAAGCTTCTTTTTTGGTGGATACGATAGCTGATTTATAGGTGGCTGCTGCTGAGGTAAACAGAATTTTATTGTGACTGGTCGGTGATTTACGCATAAGGTTTCCACTGACCTTTTGGTATTCCTGAGGATTTTTAAATCCGGTGTAAACCACTTCTTGAGATGGGCAGTTGGTTTAGCTTTACTTAGTTTGAGAGGTGCGGAGAAGTCTAGAGCTGATTTAAGTGTGGTATTTTGTAGGTCGACCATCTTAATATTGTCAAGGTTCTTGAACTTGGACTCATCCAGGATGTTGTTGGTAAGAGGACGGAGACTGTCAATTGAGATGTTTCAGCAATTTCTCGATAGGGTAGGGGGGGCTATGGCAGGGCTGGGGGGGTGTAGGGGTAGTTTCCAGGATGGAGAATAAAATGAGGTGGTGGTCGGACCAGGCCACTGGTTTATTCTGTAGGATTGCAAAAGGGCAGTTGAGGTGGGACACCCAATCCAGAATTCTCCCTTTTGTGTGTGTTGGTTCTGTGATTCTGTGTTTGAAGCCCAATTGGGTGATGGAATTTTCCAGAGCTACGGCGTGGGGATCATTTGGGTCTTGCAGGCCTAAGTTAAGGTCTCCCAAGACTGAGGATGGTTTGGGAATTTAGTTTAGTGTTGGTAGAGAGGAGGTTTGTGATGTCTTCTTTAAATGATGTTGGGCCGGAGGGCGCTGGGGGGGACGATAGATGAGGTGCATCAGTATAGTTTGGGTGGGCGAGAGTGCAAGTTTGACTGACAAGAGTTCTGCAGATGGAGGGCTGGTAAAGGAGGTAGCCCTAAGGCGCAGGTGTGTTTTAGTAATGAGGGCCACTCCTCCTCCTTTGCCTGAGTTTCTGTCGGCCCTGATAATAGTATATCCATCTGGCAGGGCTAGTGATAGTGCTGGGCCTGCTGCCTTGTGGAGCCAAGTTTCTGTGATGGCCAGGAAGTCCAGGCGGTTGGCTATGATGAGGTCCGCAATCTCGGTGGCATGGGCTACTGATGAGCGAGCATTAACAAGTGCTCCTTTGATGGCAGAAGGCAGGGGTGCATGAATAGGTTCACATGTGCTCAGATTGATTGGGGGAGGTGGGATGGTAGAGGGTGGAAGAATAATAGTGGGGGTCGTGGGGTTGGGTGGTTGAGAAGGCTTAGGCACTGCTATTGGGTGGATAGATTGGTTGCATTTGATGGGTGGGGGCAGGGTGAGTTGACTGCTCAGCCTTAGAGTGACTTTGTGGTTGGGGAACAGGGAGCCTAGTCTCATGTTTCTAATGTGGACAGGGCATGGGATGAGTGGTGTGGACAGAGTTGCAAAGCACTGTATCCGTTCAAGAGGGCCGAGCGTGGGACTGGCTGCAGTTCTCCTTGGGGGATCACCAGTTAAGATGCTTTTATTATTGGTATGTAGGGTGTTAGGCAGAATCTTGTGCAGTTCCCTTAGAGAGCACTATAGACGACTAGGACTACAGGTGAGAGCAATAAATCCCCTTTGGTATCAGCCTGTACCACAAATATTTAGTTGGTGAGCAGTCAGACTTATCTCAAAAGGGAGATGAGCAGTAGTCAGGGTTTACACAATAGGCCTACAGTACTATGGCACAAGGAAACACTGACCAAAGATTTGTATTAACAAGTAGATATATATTTATTTTATACACTTCTTGTAAAACACATTTATCACGGTCATCAAGCAAGTTAAAATAAGTCAAAGAAAAATATACACACTCCCTAGTTAAATTTTAGACCAAGTGAACCAGAGTGAAAACTGAGCAAAACGGCACAGTGAAAACCACACACAAGGGATGCTCTATCAAATTCTCACAAGGGAGGGAAAGCACAAGTTATTTAGAAATATCTTCTTACACACCCTAGCAACACTTCCCATAAGTTTGTGAACAGGTTTAAGCAAGACAGTGCATCAGTATAGGAAATACTTAAATGAAAACTGAGCAAAATGGCATTTCACAAGTTTTAAAAAAGAGAAGAAAAGGGTAGTTATAAGAAGTAGGTGCACCAACACAGTTCTAGTTGAGAAGCAATCTAAAGAAGGCAGTTCTAGCAAATGTAGCCAGAGTCAGCAGGCCTGTGCCAGAGTCCGTGGTACAGGGCAAAGGACCAGGAGCAAAATGTTCTTGTAGCTGCAGTCAGGTCTTTGGTTAACGATTTCGTAAAGGTGGATGCGGAAGGTGAAAGACAATGTTAAGAGAGAGGGGTGGCCAACCCAACAGCTAGGTAAAGGATTTAAAACACATTTTGAGCTACCGCGAAGAAAGGGTGGCCTGGCGGAACAATGTACCTTTAAGATGAAGAAGTGGCTCCAGCGGTGGCGGTAGTTCCTGCAGTTCAGGGGATCCATCAGAGGAAGAGAGGCTCTCATCGTGGAAGAAGGTTCGAGTTACTGCACTACCCAGGGATGAAACCAGCCGCGGTGCTGCCCGACGAATAAAAGGTACGCTCCTTTAAATCGCGTTCCGGGTGGACTGGTGCCTGGCTATCCGGCCTCCGAGTACAGGGTACTGGTGATTTGACCAAGGCAGGTCCGGGAAGGCGATTGGCAAACTCGTTGACCCCACCAGCTCAAGGTAAGAAGGCTCTTGCAGATGAAGATCTTCTCTCGTCGTGTGGAGAAAATTGGTGCGACGCTGCAGCAGGGCTTCACGGGAGGTTCAGTCGTTGCAGAGGTCTTTGGCTTCTCTCCTCTTCGGCTTCTTAGTTCCAGTGGCGACGTCTTGCTCTTCCTGTCCTCAGGACCCTGCTTTTATGCAAAAAGAGCCCCATTCATACAGCCTAGCTGTCACTCACACAGTGGAGTGGTCATCCTTGGCGGGAGTCCCTCCAGCCTATCAGGATAGAGTGCGACATGGGTTGCTGAGGCAACCCCGTCCAGGGGTCCTACTCCCCCTCCCATTCAATGGACCCACCCCTGACTCAGTGGCGCCGAAAGGAGGGCTTCTTGGCAGAAGCCCGCCAAACAGACGAACAAAGGATCCCCAACCTGGATTAGGAGTTTAGAGAAAGACACGAGAAAGAAGTTATATTAAAGTTCTGGCAAATAAACCTACCGGAGTAAAGTTAATATTAAAATGCACCAGCGGTATGTTAGAGGTTGTCAGAAAATGTGGTAGCCTTGAACAATGGGAAAATCCCATAGGAAAATATTTGCGGTCGAATATTTATGGTAGTAACCACTGCCACCAGCCAGAAACTTTTGAGAGAGGGACTGTAGGGTACCCTCTCGAAAATGAGCATAAGGGAAAAACTATTAACCCTTTCCAGTACCTCCCTAGTAAGAGGAGCTGTACTGGTTTAGTTCATAAAAAATTACTAGTAAAGTAAATTGGGACTTTACATGCCCTGGGAGACAGTAGTCAGTCCCAGGGTATGGAGTCTATGTTTGGGGGTCGCTCAGACACCCCTGTGTCACTGCACTGAGGGTGCTGTGTAACATGTGAATAAAGATGGTTCCTATGGAGGTGAGAAAAACCCCATAGACATTAAACACAAAAATAGCCTAGAACACACATAGCAAGAATGCCTAAGAGAGGGAAAAAGAGTCTCACTCTTAGCAGGAAAAAAGAAAACAAATCCTTCAAATCCAGCAAAGCTGCTGGGGGACTCTATAGGTAAGGGAAATTAGCCACAGAATGAGAATTCTCCCCAACATAGGGGTGGTAGGAAGTTAGTTGGTGTAATGGTATGGAATGATGGCAGGAAGGAGGCCATAGCAAGTGTGACTCTGTGTAAAGTGGCTATGGTAGTATGAGAGAAGCTAACTCACACAGTCTGCAAGAAGGGTTAATAGTTGCTTGCAGGTAGGTTAAATGCCGGGTATAAACAAAGTGGTTTGGCCGTGGGCAGTGGTACATTAGCACACTGGGGTACGGTGGTTTTGCTATCGGCAAGGTGGGCTGCGCCGTACGCGATAAGCAGTAAGGTTGCGCAAAGGGCCTTAAAACATGGACGTCAAATAACAGTAGGCAGAATGTCAAGAGAGCAGAGCTCAATGGGTGATACAGTACAGAATGGTAAAGGAGCAAAAGCACAGAGGGCGACGCCACATGCGGAATACAGACTGGATCAGCGATGGGCCTTAAAACTTGGTCGTCAAGGCATAGTGTGGCAATGCATTGTGGCGAGAGGGCAGAGGTGCGGTGGGCTACGCAGTACGCGACTCGCCGTATCTTTCTTCAATGGGCATTAATACATGATCACAGGGCTTTCAACAGTAGGCATTAATACATGATCACAAATGTTATACATGAAGTGTGTAACACTGTTTGGCAATACGCTTATCGAGCGTGAAGGGTGCTAACATAGTATCCAGGCTGGGTACGGGCTAGGCACGTCACACAATGCACGACCAGGCTGTAGGTGTTGCACTTAGTAATGGTGAGCGCTGGGTTCAATCGTGACAACAGCATGACATGCAATACTTACATTTCTGATGATTGTATCTGCTTAGATTCACATGCTGTGCATATGGTCCGACATCCAGTGGTAACCGCGGAGTATTGCATCTTGTCTTTCGGGGGACCGAAAGGGGACGTCGGCATAGGCGTGTCTGAAACACTATCCCTATCGTGACGTGTGTAGTACCCAAAATCCCTCACGCGTCGAGGTCCCTCCAATTGTATTTTTTCTGCCATGAGGGAGCCCAAGGCTATAGTGAGTGAGTACATGAAGAGAGAAAGTAGTAAGAGTCTATGTTCCTTCCACCCCGAGCGGGGAGGAAGGGAGGGCGCATGTGAATCTAAGCAGATACAATCATCAGAAATGCTTTTACGGTAAGTAATGCATGTCTTCTGATGCTTGTTAATCTGCTTAGAATCACATGCTGTGCATAGACTAGCGAGCAGTACCCGGCGTTGGAGGTGGGTTGTGAGAAGGAACAGTAGAAAAAAGATGTCTTAGTACTGCTTGTCCCACCTGAGAATCAGACCTAGAATGAGTGTCTAGGCAATAGTGTTTTGAAAAGGTGTGTACAGAACTCCAGGTTGCCGCTTTGCAAATGGACTCTAAGGGTTGCCGCTTTGCAAATGGACTCTAGGGGAACAGTTGCAATGAATGCTACGAATGCCCCAGTGCCTAGAGTAGAATGTGCTCTAGTCTTGAAGGGCAGCTCTCTCTTTGCAAGAGTGTAACATAGTGTGATGCATTTGACAATCCACCTTGATGTTGCTGATTTAGAGACAGCGTCCCCCTTCTCTACCAGCTGCCACTGAAACAAAGAATTGTTTAGTTTTCCTCAGTGGTTTGGTTCTATCCATGTAGAACATGACGGCCCTGCGCACATCTAGTGTTTGAAGGCTTCTTTCGGCCATGTTAGTAGGTCTCTGGAAGAACGTGGGTAGTTCGATTGACTGGTTCACATGGAAATTTGAAATACATTTCGGAGCAAATCTGGGATGAGTGCGCAGAACTACCTTATCTTTGTGGACTGTAACAAAGGGGTTCAAGACCGAGAGGGCCTGTAGTTCGCTAACTCTTCTGATAGAAGTGATAGCTACTAGAAAGGCTGTCTTGTAAGTCAGGTCTTTCAGACTAGCTTTATGCATAGGCTCAAAAGGGGGTCCCATGAGCCTAGTTAAAGCCACATTTAGATCCCACCCAGGGGCTGGGTGAGTGATGGGGGGATACATTCTTTTAACCCCTTCCATAAAGACTTTAATCACAGGTACTTTCCACCACAACACCTTTTGCTGTGACGTGGTGCAGGCTGACAACGCTGCTAGGTGAACCTTTAAGGAAGTGAAGACTAACCCAGAGTCCAACAGATGGGTTAGATATAACACAATGTGTGAAGGCGAGCAATCGGTGGGATTGACGCCTTTGGAACTGCACCAGATGACAAAACGTTTCCATTTGCTGGCATAGCAATAACGTGTGTTAGGCTTTCTTGCCTCCCTCAGTATGTCCATGCATCTTTGGGGAGTTGCAGATGTCCAAACTCTATGACCTCAGGAGCCAGGCTGCTAAGTTCAGAGTTTGTGGGCATGGGTGCAGCGCCTCCCCCCTGTCCTGAGACAACATGTTGTACGGGCAGGGCAGCTTGACTGGTGGGGAGAGGGACATTTCCATCAGGTGCGCGAACCAGGGTTGGAGGGCCCACATGGGACCCACCAGAATCATGGTTACTGGTTCCTGGTGCATCTTGTGTACTATCTTGTTCAGAAGGGGAGTCGGGGGAAAAGCGTAAACAAATTTCCCCGAGCAAGTTATCCAGAGACCGTTCCTCCTTGGATCGGTTCTGGGGGTACCTGGAGGTGTAATCTGGGCATTGGGCGTTCTCCTGAGTAGCAAACAGGTCGATCTCTGAAACCCCCATTCTGCGAAGATGTTGGATAGAATGTCTTCGTGCAGACGCCATTCGTATTCTTCTGGCAGAAGAAAATCTCTGCTGAGTACGTCTGCCAGAAGATTGAGTTCCCCTGGAACATGTTGGGATATCAGAAACATCTTGTGTTTGAGAGCCCATATCCAGATGTTTTGGGACAGCTTGGATAGCCCTGGAAAGTGAGTGCCCCCCTGTTTGTTCAGGTAATACATTGCTGTTGTGCTGTCGGTTAGGACCAGCACGGTCTTCCCTTGCAGTTGCTCCTGAAAGGCTTTCAATGCTTTGAACACTGCCAGTAGCTCAGTAGGTTTATATGGTTGGACGCTACCTGATGAAACCACACTCCGTGCGCTGTCTGTTGAGCAGGTGAGGGTCCCCCTCTCCCTCCCCACCCTGTGAGAGATTCGTCTGTCGTGAGAGTGGCTTCCACTGCAGGGGTGGTGAAGGTTTTCCCCTTCAAGAGGTTCTCCCTCGACCACCACTACAGAGAGAGAACGAGGGCTGGCGAGACAACTAACAGATCTTCCCATTGTCCGCTGGCCTGACACCACTGGCTGTTGAGCCACTCTTGCATGGGACGCATGCGCAGCCGCGCGTGTGGGACCAAGTATATGCATGCCGCCATCATTCCTACCAAACGCATAGCTTTGCGTACCGTCACTTTCCGACTGGCTACATACTGAGGGACTTGAGAGAGCATGTTCTGAACCCTCTCGCTGGAAGGGAAAACTAGACCGTTTTCCGTACGAATTAGAGCCCCCAGGAACTGTTTTACTTGGCTGGGGACTAAGCAGGATTTCTTTTCGTTGATAGAAAATCCCAGGCTGAACAGTAGGTCTACTGTCTTTTGGGTGTTCGAAAAACAAACGTCGGACCAGTCCCCCGTGATGAGCCAATCGTCGAGGTAAGGGTAAACCGGAACTGAAAGTCTGTGCAAGTGTGCTGCTGCCACTGCCAGGACCTTGGTAAACACCCTTGGCGCCGAGGCTATGCCGAAGGGGAGTACCTTGAACTGGTAGTGTTTGTCCTGAATCACGAACCTAGGAACTTTCTGTGCACTGGCAGCATTGAAATATGAAAGTATGCATCTTTCATATCCAATGTTGTCATGAAGTCCCCTTGTTTTAGCAATGGGATCTCCTCTTGCAGTGTTCCCTTGCAAAACTTCTGGGGCTTTATGAACTTGTTCGCTGGGCGCAGGTCTAGAACAGGACGCATGGAGAGATCCTTTATGGGTACAAGGAAGTATATTGAATAGATACCCTTGTTTACCTGAAGAATCGGGACGGCTTCTATGGCGTCCTTTCCCAGCAGCGCCTCCACCTCTTGGACTAGGATCTGCAGATGTTCCGGTGAAAGGCGTCGATGTTTCGGCGGTCTGAACTGTGGGGGTCGGGCGAATTTCACGCAGTAACCGTGGGCGACCGTCTTTAATACCAACTGGTCTGAAGTTATCCCCTCCCATGCCTTGAGGAAAGATGTTAATCGCCCCCCGACCGGGGAGACATGGGAGGGGACCTGAACTTGATGGTCATTTCTGACCCGAGGTTGACGCACCTCTAGAATTGGAGCCTCTGCCCCTATTCTTTCTGCGTTTCTGACCCCTGTGGGGGTAGTAAGTGGGGCTTGCAGCCGGTTGACTTGAGTTGAAGTTGCCCGTGCCGAAATTATTTTGAGCGGCGCGGGCTTGTCTTCGAAAGGAACGCCGAGAATTGCTGCCCCTTTGTGAAGAGGGTTTTTGGGAAATCTGGTGCAGCGACTTAATAGTCTTGTGCTCCTTCTTGGCCGTCTCCAACGCATCGTCTACCGCCTTCCCGAAGAGGTTGGCCTCTTCTATGGGTTTGTTGATGATGGATGCCTGGGTCTCAGGCCTGAAGCCCGACGTGCGCAGCCACGCGTGTCTCTTTAGGAGAGTACCCTGTGCGAGAGACCTGCCTGCTGTCTCTGCGGAGTCGAGGGCATTCTTTACAACATTTTGATTGGCAAGTTTGCCTACCGAGACAATGGCGAGAAGCTTGGCTCTGGTTGGTTCCGGAACCTCCTGAAGCCCTTTCCTGGAGTAGGTTCAATCGGGCGTCGACGTAGCTTGCCAGTAACGTCGTGTTATTGGCAATCCGGACGGTATAAGCTACCGCCGACGTGACCCGTTTGCCTAAGGCATACAACCTTTTGGACTCCTTGTCCGGGGGTGACTCTCCCGTGGCAAGGGGAACCCCTGCTCTCTTGCAAGTGTTGGTCACCACCAGCGAGTCTGGGATTGTGTGCCCTTTGATCTAAAGCGGGTCGGTGGGAGAGGGGCGGAACGTGTTTTCGACCCTTGGGTTCACAGCCCTAGTCTGAGCGGGTGTGAGTAAGGAAGGGGCCAGCCATCTCTTTACAGAGCTCAAGATAGGGATCGACTGGCTTGCCGGAGGCTTGTCATTACAATAATGTTTTCCGCTAAATCCTGTTCGGGCAAGGCTTCAAGCGTGGCAATTTTAAAGAATTCCGCTGCTTTTTTCAACATGTTGTTGAAAGCCATTTGATCATCCACCGGGGGAGCCTGTCGAACCAGTGTGGAAGGGGGAAGAGTCGAGGCAAACAATATCAGAATTGTGATCATCCTGCTGGGTGTCCTCCCAGTTGTCCGTTGCGCCTTGATCTTCCCCATAATTGTCCAGAAAAGAAGTCTCCTCTTCTTCTGTATAGATGTCTCTATACGTGTCTTAGTGGACGTCTTCCTGATAATCAACATTTTGTTGAACATCTAGGTGTTGGGCAACTTGTGTTTGAGGGTTAGGGTCTACCCGAGCTTTTTTCGGCGGAGGTTTATCAGAAACCCTGAAAAACTGCTCCAGCCGATCCATATACCCCTCAAATTGCTCTGTGGTCCACTTGGATGACCCAAATGGACCCAGCTGAGCAGGAACCAGGTCCTCCGCCCTAAGGCATTGAGAGGTTCTCCTCAGGGTGCTTGAGAGGGGTACTTGGCTTTCTTCGTAAGAGTCTTCAGGATCATCTTCCAAATCCGTGGAAAACCTTTCGGCGGATTGGCCCATAACTGTGGGCAAACCCGGTACTAGGCCCACCGCCGTAGCAATCCTATTGATGCTCTTACTGAGAGTCACCGAATCTTCGGAAGACAACGCCTCCGATGATGGCTTCCCGGGTAGAGGCCTACTTGTAGTTTTCGGGCCTGTACAGGCCTTGAAAACCATGAAACTCGTCGAAGTTTCTTGTTCAGAAACTTCGGCGTGTGTAGTTTGAGGAGTAGCGCCCTTGTTATATTTGTTAAGCCCAGTCGTCATGCGCTGCTGCGGATGCGGGGAAGGCTTCGGATCAGATCGATCCGATGGCGCGTTCGCCTTCTTCGACGAAGTCGTCGAGGAGGGCGCTTGGGTTGTGTGCTTTGTGCGGTGTGATTGTACACCCCTGTCACCGGGTGTGGTCCCTGTAGCAAGACCAGAGTCGAGCCTGGAAGGGTCGGGGACGGGCGTGGCGGCTCTAGAATAGTCCGCCTCAAGGTCTATAACTTCAGCGTTGGACGTTTGGTCATCCGATGTACCCCGTCACTCTCGGCTGGTGTCGCGGCAGGGGAGGGAGGCTCCACACGTGACATTCCGTACGCGGCCCACCGCTTCAACCGGCGCTCCTTAAGGGTTTTAGGTTTAGGAGTTTATGCGCCAAACACTGCTTTAGTGCTCTAGGGGGAGACAAGCGTTACACAACGTGTGCTCGTCTTTCCACGGATATCTAACCCTTCACACAGCGCAGAATCTAAATGGAGTTCTTTCCATAGCAGAAGGGAAGGGTGACCAGACCAAAAAGGAAAGAAGTGGAAAAGAGGAAAGACATAGCAGTATGGCAAACCCCGAGCCCACTCTCCCTACTGTGTAGGCCGGCCAGAAGGCCCGACCACGAGGAGGTCCAAACGCCGGAACTTAGGTGCCGGAACCCACAGCCGTAGACGATTCCCCCGTAGTCTTCGTCGAAGATGTTCTTGATAGGCGAAGTGACTTAACGGGGATTAAACCGACAATTCGGTAAGATAAACAATGTCTCATGAAGAGCTCCGCTATAGGGCGACCAGTTATCTGGGTGGAAAAAAAACAATCTGAGGGACCTCGGCGCGCAAGGGATTTTGGGTACTACACACGTCACGAGAGGGATAGTGTTTCAGACACGCCTATGCTGACGTCCCCTTTCGGTCCCCCGAAAGACAAGATGCAATACTCCGCGGTTACCACTGGATGTCGGACCATATGCACAGCATGTGAATCTAAGCAGATTAACAAGCATCAGAAAGGACGTTACAGGGCAACTACGAAGGATATACATTGGGTATTGTATTCGATACAGATCATTCAAGCCTAGACATTGTGTGTTGCTATATAGGGTGCATTACATAAGTGAGTGGGAGCACACATGAGTACTGTGAACACGACTTACATGGCTTGGATGATTGGCAATGTTCTGCAGCGCCATTGCACCAGTGATATGCAGTTCAGATGCGTTGGTTCGCTGTTCGGTAGGCCGGGTAGATCAGGCTGGTCAGCTTGTTGTGGTGAAGTTCAGGGCGCGAAGGGAGGACGTAGGCGGGACAGGGGTGCTGGCACACTGTTGTGCACTGCCTGTAATTTGTGCCTGCCCTCACCGGTTTGGGGGGCTGGGAGGGGTTCCTGCGTTTGCCTGCTTACTGTAGTAAGATTTGCAGGACGACACCTGCCTATGGGCCTGATCACGACTTTGGCGGTAACACCGGCGGTATTAACGCCGGTGGTATTAGCCTTACCGCCGAACTCCCCGGCGCTAATAGCGCCGGATCACGAGTTCAGCGGTAATGTAATTCCGCATTCCCCATTGAGCCCATTCGGGAATGCCCCATTCCCCATTGGGCTCAATGGGGAAAATTTGCGCTCTTACCGCCGCAAGAGCAGGGACGAAATCCACCGTAGTCCTGATTTGACGGACCCTTATATCCGGCGGTAATAGCGCAACCACCAGATTTAAGGGTTACCACCAAAGTCGTGATGAGGCCCTATGTGTGGTATATGCCCTAAAGCTGTGGTTGCTATGCTGTTGATTAATTTCTTGTGGCAGACTCCTGCCTCGGGGTTTATGTGCTGTGGCAAAAGCCTAGTCCTGTTCCATTATCAAGTCTTTACCAAGTCTCCAGGGAGGCCGCGGCCCGCCCAGTGCCGAGCTTTCGTAGTGTGCCCCTTTACATGTGTGTCCTGCCCCTCTGCCACAGTACCATCAATGTAGAGGAGAAGCTGTGATTTGTGGGGTTCCAGTGAGGGTGCGGCCCAGTGTTAGGGGGTGATGGTCACCAGTGTTGATATACTGGGCTAGGGGAGAGCGCCCACTGCAGATATGGAACAAGTTACTTACCTGTAACTGTTGTTCTCCAGCATGGGTCTGGCATGGATTCACATGCTCATGAATATTCCCCGTCGTCAGGCTGGGAATCCTCGGTAAAGAAAAAACCAGTATCAGTTTCGTTTCTGATCTGTCTTTCGTAGTAATAACCAATCACTGGTCTCTGCGTCATACTGACCACAGCCAATGACTGCCCTCTACCTAAGCACCGCCTCTGGCAGCCATCTTCAGATTTGGAAGCACGTGAAGTGGCAGTATGACCAAGTGAAGAGCCGCAGAGGGGTAGGCGGGAGGGTTCGCATGTGAATCCATGCCAGACCCATGCTGGAGAACAACAGTTACAGGTAAGTAACTTGTTCCTTCTCCAGCATGGGGTCTGGCATGGATTCACATGCTCATGAATAAAGAATACATAGCAGTACACACATGCACAACCACGGGAGGTGGCAAAGGCTCAACATTAAGCATCACATCAACTCAACATTAAGCATCTTACCTCCTCACCAGGCTCACCTCAGGCGAACAGGTTGCGCAGCACTGCTTGGCCGACCCTGGACTCCTCCCTGGAATCCCGGTCGACGCAGTAGAATTTCGTGAAGGTGTGCGTCGACCTCCACGTAGCAGCCCTGCATATGTCCAGCAGGGGCACACCAGATAGGAACGCCGTGGTAGCTGCGATCGCTCTGGTGGAATGGGCTCTCGGACGGCCAGGCAGCGGTCGGTTTGCCAACCGGTGACAGTACATGATACAGCCGGAGAGCCATCTGGAGATGGAAGCCTTCGAGAGAGCCTTCCCCTGATTGACAGGTCCAAAGTTCACAAAGAGTTGTGACGTCTTCCGAAAACCTTTCGTGCGGTCCACGTAGAACTTCAGCGCTCTAGCTACATCCAGCGAGTGCAAAGTCCTCTCAGCCGGCGACGAAGGCGACGGGAAGAACACAGGTAACACCAAGGGTTCGTTGAGATGAAAGTCCGACGGTACCTTGGGCATGAAGGAGGGGTGCGTCCTGAGCACTACCCTCGTGTCGTGGAAAGTCAAGTACGGGGCCTTGCAGGAAAGGGCCTGGATCTCTCCCACTCGTCGTGCGGAGGTGATGGCCACGAGAAAAGCTGTTTTCCACGATAGAACCTTCAACGGGGCCGAGTGCAGAGGCTCGAACGGAGGTCCCATGAGTTTGGTCAGCACCACGTTGAGCTCCCACGCCGGGGCCGGAGCCTTCACCGGCGGGAACGATCTGAACAGTCCCTTCATGAACTCTTTCACCAGACGATGAGACCACAAGGACGTCCGGCCCGTGGTTCTGGTGTATCGGGAGATCGCAGCAAGATGAATCTTGATGGACGTGTGTGCCAGACCAGCTTTGGCCAGCGTCAGCAGGTACGGCAGCACTTGGGGAGCCGTAATCCGTAGAGGGTTAATCTTCTGTGCGTGGCACCAGACAGAGAACCTCTTCCATTTGTGTCCGTAGCATTTAAGAGTCGAGGACGCCCTGGCCTTTGCAAGAACCTCTCTGCAATCGGCCGGTATGTCGTATCCTCCAAACTCTAGCGCTGCAGGAGCCAGGCCTGCAAGTTCAGCGACTTCGGGTCGTGGTGGAGGATGGCGCCTCCTTCCCTGGAGAGTAGATCCGCGTCCGCCGGCAGCTTGATTGGCGGGGACGCCGACAAGTCCAGAAGGTCCGGGAACCATATCTGCCTCGGCCACGCAGGTGCGACGAGGATCATCCTGCACCGTGACCTCTTGAGTTGGTTGACGAGCCGGATTAGCAGAGGCAGGGGAGGGAACGCGTAGAGGAACAGGCCCTCCCAGGGGAACGAGAAAGCATCGCCCATGCTCCTCGTCTGGGGAAACCTGCTGGCGAACCTCCGGCACTTGGTGTTCGTCGCCGTCGCGAACAGGTCGATCTGGGGTGTGCCCCACCGTCGGAAGAGGCGATCCACCAGATCCTGCCGTAGTTCCCACTCGTGGCACGAGCGCAGCTCCCTGCTGAGTGAGTCGGCGATGGTGTTTTTTATCCCTGCCAGATGAAACGGCACCAGAAGAATCCCTTGGGCGACGGCCCAATGCCACAGGTCCTGCGCCTCCTTGGACAGCGCTGGGGACCTGGTTCCGCCCTGTTTCCTGATGTAAAACATGGTGGTGGTGTTGTCGGTGAAGATCCTCACCACCTTGCCCTTGAGGGACGGAAGGAAGGACCTGAGGGCCCAAAACACTGCACGGAGCTCCAGGACGTTGATATGCAGGGACTTCTCCGTCGGGAGCCAGAGTCCCCTTGCGTGCAGATTTTCGGTGTGCGCTCCCCACCCTTCTAGGGAGGCATCCGTGGTCACAGTCACCTGGTGGGCTGGGGTCTGGAAGTCCATGCCCGCCGTCAGATGCGCGCGGGTGCCCCACCACCGTATCGCTCGTCGGAAACTCTCGTCGAGCTTGATCCTTTCCTCGAAGCTGCCCGTCGTCTGGATCCAGCGCGCATCCAGGAACTCTTGCAACGGGCGCATCCGGAGCCTGCACATGGGAATGAGGTAGATGCAGGAAGACATCATCCCGAGGAGGGACTTGATGGACCTCACCTTGGCCGCGTCGGCCACCAACATCCGTTGCACCTTGCCCAAGATGGTCCTGGTCCTCTCCTCCGACGGGGAGGCCAGAAGGGACACTGTGTCGAGCCTCGCTCCCAGAAACAGTGCGACTTGCGCGGGCACCAGGTGGGATTTGGCGTAGTTCACGGAGAATCCCAGGTCCGTGAGGAGTTGGACGGTCCTTGCCGTGTGGACCACGGCGAGCTCCCTCGTCTTGGCGCGGATGAGCCAGTCGTCCAGGTAGGGGTAGACGTGAATCCCCTCGCGGCGCAGCTGCGCCGCCACCGGTGCGAGGCACTTGGTGAAAACCCTGGGTGCCGACCGCAGTCCGAAGGGAAGGGCTTTGAACTGGTAATGACGCCCTTGGACCACGAATCTGAGGAATTTTCGGTGCCCCTTTAGGATGGGAATGTGGAAGTAGGCATCCTCCAAATCCAACGACGATAGGAAGTCTCCTTCCTCCAGCTGACCCAGGACGTGCTGGAGGGTGACCATCCGGAACTTCTGCGCCTTGATGAACTTGTTCAGGCGTCGCAGGTCCAGGATGGGGCGCCATCCTCCCGTCTTCTTCTTCACGAGGAAGTAACGCGAGTAGACTCCGGAGCCCCGAAGCCTCTTTGGGACGAGTTCGATGGCGCCCTTTCTGAGCATCGCCTTTACCTCCAGGAGAAGTTGAGGGACGTGAAGTTCTTTCCTGGCCACGGGGGGGACGCGCGGGCACCTTCTTTGAAACTCGAGCGCGTGGCCCCGGGCCAGGGCGTCCAGCACCCAACGGTCGGTGGAGATGGACTCCCACGCGCTGACGAAGCCCGCCAGCCGGCCTCCCACCGGGGTGCTTCGGTGGGGGCCCGACCCCACGGCCGGTTCAATCCTGCTTGGACGCGGCCTTGCCGCCTTGGCCTCCTTGGCGACGACGGCGGGGGCCGCCAGACTTGCCTCGTCCTCTGTAGGCCTCTTGCGACGACGAGCGGGCCGCTTGACGGTAGGAAGCGAAACCGCCGCCGGAACCTTTGGAGGCGCCCTTGCCTCCGCCGCTCCGAAAGGGCGTCCGCCGTTGCTGCAGTACTCCAAGGGCCCGGGCCGTCTCAGTATCCGCCTTGATGGCCTGAAGGGAATCGTCCACTGTCTTCCCAAACAGGTTGTTCCCGTCGAAGGGCATGTCCAGGACCCTGGTCTGGACGTCCTGCCGAAAGTCCGTAGCCTTGAGCCATCCGCGACGTCGAAGGCAAACGCCGTTGCCCATCTGGCGGAACCCAGTGTCGGCGATGTCCGTCGCCACGGTGATGGCGTGGTCCGAGGCCACCTCACCTTCCTGCAGGATCTCAAGGGCCTCCGCCCTCTTGTCGTCCGGCAGAAAATCCAGCAGGGGAGCTATCTTGTACCAGAGTTCCCTGTCGTAGCGGGCCACGATAGCCAAGGCGTTGGCCGCTTTAATCGTCGTCGCCGCCGACGAGATGACTCTGCGTCCCATGGCATCCAATTTCTTTCCCTCGCCCTCCGGCGGGGAAGTCGACGCGGAGGCCGCACCCCCACCCCGCTTTCTTCCTGGCTGCCGCGGAGACGACGGAGTCCGGGGTAGGCTGCGCCCGGAGGCATAGGGGGGCCGAGTCCGGGACCCGGTACTTTTTCTCGTACCGGTCTCTTTTCGCTGGCGTCGTGGAAGGGTTCTTGAGGAGGGAAAGGCCCTCATCCCAAATGTCGTCCAACAGAGGCACTGCGAGGACCGTCTTCCTCTTGGTCTCGCGCCGTTGGTAAAGGAAGCCTTCCTTTTTCTTCTCCTCAGGGCAGAGTTGGAAAAGCTCGGATGCCCTGGCGATCATTGAGTGGAACGATCCAATCTCGTCGGGCGGAGAAGCCCTGGTGGGAGGCGACGACGGAAAATCCTCGTCGTATGCCTCGTCGTCCGTACCCGTCGCTGCCGTGTCAGTCCCCGTATCATCCCCTCGGGTGGACGGGGAGGAGGGCTGGACGGGGCGCGACGGTTGAAAAGGAGGCGGTGGATGGATCCTTCTTTTCTTGGTAGGGGGAACACCAGAAGGTCCCGGTTCTGGATCCCCCGACGGGAGAGGTTCCTCCGTCGGTAACGGTAGTCTCGTCCTTATCTCGGAGCATAAGGACTGTATAGCCAACAAAATGGCCGCTGAGTTGTCTTGCGGCGCTGGCAGAGGGGAATCCGACGGGCGAGCAGGAGCCCCGTCGGTATCCTCGACGATGTCGTCGTCGTCACCTGCGTCGGGGCCCATTCCGACGGGCTGGTCTTGTTCCACGCCCAGGCCGTGGCTTAAGACCTCGATCAGTTCCTCTTCTGAGGTTGAGGCCGAATCTACGACGACGCCCTGCCCCCCCTTTTCCCCACGGAGGGTTTCACGGGGGTCCTATCGATGGGCACGAAAGAAGACTCCCTCCGAGGAGGCAGGGAGATTCTGGGCCCCGAGGCCGCCACCACTGGTGCAGCCTCCACAGGCTGGGCCAGGGCCGCCGCGACCGTTTCGATAGAGGGCTTGGTCGAATGGATCAAGGCCTTCACCACCTTAGGTGCGCTCACCGCCTTATCCTTGAGGGAGGGGGCACTGCCACGCTCCTCCTCTGCCTTAGAGCTCGACCGGGGTCTCTCCAGGAGCTTCGCCGGGTGCTCGGCCTTCCTCTTACCCGACCCAGAGCGTTGGCTCGTGGTTGATGGTGCCGGGGAGGGTGCGCCCTGCCTGGCGCCCGTAGAGCCCGACCGTTCGGCGCTCCCGGTGCCAGCGGACTCGCGGTGCTTGGCCTTATGTTGGGCCCCCGTCGCCAGGGCGCCCTCAAAGGTCTTAGAAGACCGCTCAGATTTCTTCTTCTTCTCGCCAGACGGGCTCTTACCCTCCAGCCAGCTGGCGAGACGTTGATGGCGGTCCTTCATGGTCCGTTCCGACATGTTGCCGCAAAACGCACAGTCCTTCTCCACGTGCGTCTTGTCCCCATGAAGGCAGTAAAGGCAGAAAGAGTGTTCGTCCTCCTTGAAGACGTTCTGCAGCTGGCATCCAGGGCAGGCCCTGAACAGCTTTCCGGGCGTCGAGCTTCCCTTCTCCTGGGCCATCTCCGAGACCGGCCCTGAGAAGCTTCTGGAGTCCTCCGAAGTGTAGCTCGACGAAATCTTCACCCTTGAGGGGCACAGATGAATCCGACACGGGTCCCCGTTGATCGGATGTAGGATCGGTGGAGCTTGAGGCTCTTTTGACCGAAAGAATCGAAGTTTTTGAGAAAAAGCGCGAAAAAATAGCACTAACGCTCGAGAGCAATAGCACGAGGATCCCAACACATGAACGTGCGGTAAAAATCTGAAGATGGCTGCCAGAGGCGGTGCTTAGGTAGAGGGCAGTCATTGGCTGTGGTCAGTATGACGCAGAGACCAGTGATTGGTTATTACTACGAAAGACAGATCAGAAACGAAACTGATACTGGTTTTTTCTTTACCGAGGATTCCCAGCCTGACGACGGGGAATATTCATGAGCATGTGAATCCATGCCAGACCCCATGCTGGAGAAGTGGTGTTGCTGCTGTGCCCCACACCCGTCCTCACTGCATGTCTGTGCTGGTCTGCCCCGTGCCATCCCCGTCGTTGCTGGGTCGCAGATCCCGCTTGGGTGGCAGGTCCTGCCTTCACTGTCTCACCACCACCAGCCTGGGGGCCCGCTGGTTGTTCTCATTCCGGTTGCCGGCAGGTGCCTCTGTCCGCTGGCCTGGAGAATGCGGCACTGTTTTGTGGCTGGGGGGCAAAGGGGCGTGCAAGGGGAGGCTGATGCAACCATTGGGTTTGGCATGCTGGGCAATGGCAAGTGTGCAAAATGAATGTTTTAGAAGTGACTAACTGTAAACTGCCTTATGTTTAGCACTATGCACTTTAAAGCACTATGCACTTTAGATTCTATGCACTTGGCACACTATGCAATGCTCTTGTTGTATTATCTTTTTTCTTTAGAATCATGTCCTTTTGGTCTATTTTTATTAACTAGTGGGTATTGTCATTTAAACGTGTAATGCAATTGTGCAGTTAAATGAACATGTGTTGAAGACATTATGTCATTCAGAGTTTACAGCACCATGCACTTTGTATGTGATTGTATTAGGATATTGATTTTTAGGAATTAATTTATAAATATGGGCTTTTTAATGTCTATTTGAATGTATACAGTGAAGTGATAATGTGCGATGCAATGTGGTAGTTATGTGAATCACTGTGAAAACATTGAGAGGTATTATTTGTAGTGGATAGAATTGTGCACTTTATGCTGTACACCAGACTATTCAACCATTACCCCTTGTGTGCATATGGTCATTGCAAGGCTGCATATGTATTGGGGAGGACCCAATAATTAGTATTGGGAACTGCTTTATGGACAGCCCGCCATTTTGTGCCCCATGTTTTCCTTAAGCTTGATAGCAAATATACAGAAAAACGTAATTAGAGGTGAACAGCTTTTATTCTAGCACTATGCATGGTATAGATTGACGACTGGTAACATGCTTTCATCTCTCTGTTTAATCTTTTGATTGATATATCATGTGGGTCATTCATTTGTGAAAATACATAATGTATGAGTGATAACATTTATTTAGAATCCGATTTATTCAGACGGTGAGATTACATGAAGGTATTGGTGCACACAGGACAAGTGCTAACATGGCCGGCCTATTGCAGCATGTCATGAATAGCCAGTGCCAAAATAAAGGATAGACTGTGATCTCAGAGAAGACTGCCATAGAGATGGGATAAATACCTGGACAATTCTGATGTTGTTTGTATGTGATCAGCTACTTCTAGGTTGTGAAACACATTGTACATCCGCTTCTATGTCAGTCCTTGGCATGGGGATTTTGTACCCATAAACCTGAACCTGGATGCGTTTACTCCTTTCATTGTGGACAAAGTTGGAGAGTGCATTTGCAAGGTGCCCGCGTACCTTTTAAAAAAAAAATGTATATATATTTTATACACACACACACACACACACACACACACACACACACACACACACACACACACACACACACACACACACACACACACACACGGTAGGCGGTTGCCGCCCTGTAATTAAGGCGAGTCATGAGTTACATAGGAAATCGAAGAAATTCATTGGTTATAACTTTTGACTCGTATGATGGATTTGGCGGAAATATTTCAGAAAATATGCAACTACAACAATGAAAGACCATACAACAGAAGATGTTTAAATTGGAAAAACTTCATAGAAAGGAGACTGATAAATGGTGGGAAGTGAAATCCTTGCAAAACTATATAGACAACCGTAAGATACCGAGGGGTCTCAGGATTTTCACAATACGGAAATATGAAGTCCCCGATACGGAAATGTTAAGTGAACGTGGTGAAGCCACTAATGAGTGCTCATTCAGGATGCTGACCATACTGGTTAAATACGCAAAAAGCGACAGACCCAAGGCAATGAAAGACATTGAGGAGCTAGAAAAAGAAGCGTTTATAGGCGCTGATGCGGCCAATAACATGAAGTCGCAAATGCAAAAAAATCGGAGCAAATATGAAGACGAAATTAAGGATTGTAAACAACGCTAATTCCTAAGATATAAAGAAGACTATGCCACTGGCCAGATATACACATTTGCAAGAAAGTATGATAGCATCAGAAAGGGCAGGCATACGACAACCGAGTTAATGGTGCAAAATACTCCTCAAACGGAATCTGATACAGATGACACCGCCAGCACTTCAACAGACACCTCAATCACCAGCAACGACGATACTCCCATCAAATTGAATTTTTTAGAAGAAATTAGACTGTTGCACCAGGCAGGCAAATCAATGCAAGGAAGGAATCAAAACAGAAGCAAGTCTTTTGCAATCAACACTAAAGCAAGAAGAAGACCACAAAGGGACGCAGGGGACAAAGGACAAACAACAAGACCAATCAGGAGGTCGTCAAACACGCTCTGGCAAAAACAAGAAGATCTAACACCTGATAATGTAATGCAAGTAGTCAACTTATCAAATAGAATTCTAACAGAAACAGAATGTGACGTTCTGGCAAAAGGGCTATCTTTTGTTCAAACACTGGCTAGGACTATCCTCAATCAAGGATCAATCTCTATTGCTTTATTAGAACACTAAGACTGGCTAAATTTCATGCAACTAACGATCGTGTAGATAAGCCTGATCCCAATGAAGAAATTCCATCTGAGTTAAGTATCCGAGATATACCGGCACTTACCCATCTAAACCCTTTATACAATAAAGAGCCATTATTAGAAATAGGCATTGAGGATCAAGATGCATGGAAAACAGTGTTACCTGCAAACGTGAATACAAGTATACCAGCACAGAGTAACTTGAAGAAAGAAATCCAGATTCAATCCACCAAATATCAATAGCCCTACGATAGACCTATTTGAGGACTTTAATTGATACATTTAAGGCTTTAGCTGTTAAACACAGGATGTAAAAGCACAAGTGTAACCTGACCAAAGCCCAGCAGTTAGCAATGGAGAGCCTAAGAACGGATAGGACAATCATGGTGAAATCGTCAGATAAAGGTGGTAGCGTGATGGTCTTAAATAATGAGGACCATCAAGGGGAGGCGATGAGACAATTAAGAGATGGCCATAGTTATGCTAAACTACCACATGGTCCACACCCTTGATACAAAGAAGAATATGATGTTAAACTAACATCATGGTTCGAACTAGGTCTCATCAATTTGAATGAGAAGAAATATCTGACTAAGGAGCATCCAATCACTCAGATAATCCACTTTATTCCCAAGATACACAAATTTATATTAAAACCACCAGGTCGACCCATAGTCACATCAATAGATTCTCTCTTGGAGAATACATCCAAATTTGTGGATACGTTTCTTTTTGTCATGCATGACAGGCATATTACCTCAGGACCTGGAACACCGGCTTCACACAGAACTGGTTATGCCCATTGAACTGCTAAGCCTTTCTATTCTAAATGGAGGTTGTTTGATATGTTGTCTGGAAAAAGACGTTTGCATTATTCACGTCATTGAATTCACGTGATTAGGGTTAGTCACGTGTGTTACTGCATTACGTTCATAAGCAGCGTGGGGACGTCACTCGCTACTTCTGATTGAATCAACATGGCGTTTGGTAACTGAAAGCTTGATCTGCGTCCACGCATCTCTTCAGTTACATCTTTGGCTGTACTCCTGCTTGTTACTTCCACATGCAAACTCCTGGAGCTGCATTCAAGAAGTTACAGCAGCTTTTCTTGTTCACATGTATCTTTCTACACGCTACCTTTGGCAGCCGCCCACTAGAAGACCAACCGACCACTTTTCCTTCACACACGAGTTCTGGCAGTCCTGTCTGCATGTACTTACTGCTGTCGCGTGTATAACACACGCGGGTTCCTGATATCGTCACGTGCGGCTTTCCTGGCTGCGTACAAGTTTGTCACGTGTAAGACCCCATGCGGTTTTCTGAACTCTGAAAATGTGCAATTCCATACACAAGTTGTGCTACGCTTTGGATTTAATCCCTGGCACCTCTGATGAGAACAGGTGGGCTTCAATTAATTATTTCTGTTCTACGTGGGAAAGGAAGTACTGCCGACAACTGTTTATTTGAAGGCGATTGTGCACAGTACTTTGGACGCTATCCTGTGGTGCACCAACCCAGCATCTAGCGTGAGCATCGTGCCGTTCGGGATAAGTTTCCCTTACTAACCTTCCCTCCTTTTGTCGTCGTTTCAATTCCTGGATTTCTTCAGAGACTTGTTGGCGGAGCCTCCAGTTCAAAATCTACAGGTTAGTGTTGTACTAGGTACTATTGCTGTGCTAATAGTGAGAGTTTAAGTTGGGACACTTCCTCGTTATACTTTATTGTATCCTAGGCTGACTTCCAATGATGTTCCCAAGCCCTTTCCAGTGATCCCTCTCTCTGCCTGTTTTATTAGTCAGAGAGTTGTATCATTTGGAAGGTCTATTTTTGACTTCACAACTGTCAAGCCGTGTGATTCATCAAGGATCCAGAAGAGCCCTAACAATTGTATCCTTTATGGTTACCTGTATCCTTTTCCATAAGATACTTGGGTGATTTATGACACATTTTCCGTTCGTAGAGACTCTACCATCACACAAAAGATACTATGGCTTTCCTTAACCAAATTGACCAGATCCCCTGGCACCAGAATTATCTTCTTGTCACACTAGACGTGGTCTCACTTTATATGTGCATCTCGCATGCCCAAGGTCTCGCAGCAGTGAAACGGTACCTTTCGATTGCAATCGTTCTCAGATGTTGTTAGAGATGTTATCCTTTGTTTTGACACAACACATTTGCTAACATATATATGGGTGCCTGGGAAGAAAGTTTATTTGCCAGTGAAGATAAAAAGATCTATATTGATAAGGTCATCCTTTGGCAAAGGTATATTGATGACCTGTAAATCATTTAGGACGGCACAGAGGCAGAATGGATGGACTGTTTTCGGATACTAAATCTGGAGCAATCGAGTTTAAAGTTGACTGATCATGATGACAGGTCTGAAATGGTGCATCTCATAATTGCATTTCAATATGTTGATGCACAGTAAGAATGTATTTGGCTTCTGAGTGAAGGTCCCACGAGTTGCTTTTTTGCTTGGACGTTCAATACGCCTGCGCATCCGAGTGAATGTATAAGGGGCAATTGCTTTTTGACCTTGAGCGAAACGGAAACCTTTGAAGAAATTCACGAAATGAAAGGGTAAAAAAAAATAGCAATTGATAAGGTTATGTTTTAAAAAGTTTGTAAGGGACATGCAATATCAGTCCACAAAGATTTTTCACTGCGAACATATTGGTGTCTGACTTGCAGAAACAGAATGGAGGCAGTAAATATTATGCAAGTTTACTTTTGCCCACTCTACAGCGAACCACCCTTTATTTTTATATTACCGAAAATCTAATTGTGCCAATATAACTGACGTATTATCTTTCTGCGCTGTTACATTTTTCCTGTAATATTGCAGAGTGCACAGGTTCCACATTTGTAGAGTATGACTACACTCATCCTTTTTTAGCATTAATATTTTTGTTTAACACGTTATGTTTGCCCACATAGCTTTGTGTATCAGTTTGCACGTTATTTTGGTTTTCTTTGAAATCACGAGACGTAATATTTTTTTTAATTGTCCATTCATTTTGCTTTCATAACTGCATTATCGTCATTATGGCATTTTTTTTTCTCTTACGGTGCATGCAGAATCTCAGCGTTTGTAGCCTGTTACTACAGTTACACATGGTCATTAGTAACATTTCAGTAAAATGTCATGTTTGACACTTACATTTGTGTATTACTTTGCACATTTTTTGTGTCTTTTTTTAACATTTTTGGTAGAGGTTGGTTATTGACACGTATTTTCTGGTACGTTTCCCGCCCAGGTACATCTTGCCGTACTGTCCGTTCCATGGTTTCCAGATGCCGAGTGAGGGCTTTTTCGGCCGGAAAATACAACTGCTCGTGAGCGGTTGCCTGTCCATAACAATTATGTGGGATGACACCCTAAGCCCGCTTTGTCTGTACGCTGAACTTGCTATTCGGAGCAACATCGCATCATTTATGGTCCTGCAGGCTCAAGGTCATGGTGCCTTCTTGGAAATCACTGTGTAAACAAAGCGGCTGCTTTAACCAAGAACCCAACATTTTTGTATGGGAAAAAAACAACGTGTTCCTCTTCTTTAACATTTGCAATGTCGCCCTTAGAAGCATTGTTATCATTGCATTGAAAATGGGATTACTCCGATGGTCTCCGACAGTTTGTTGTTAAATAAACCTACTTTACGAACTCTAAAATGTTCACGTTTTCTTTTACAGTCCAATCTATTATTTTGAAATGTAAGTTATTAGGTTGTACGTCGCTGTATGTTTATTTACAGGTCCTGCGTCACGTCACGTACTTGTGCTTTTTGCAGTCTACCATGGAAAGGGAAGAGGGACTATGTATAAAATAACCGCCTTCCCTTTCTATTGTGGCCATTTTGAAAAAGGATTTTCTTTTGTAATCCGACCCTCCAGAGCCGCCCCGGATTATAACAAGTAATCCTCCTTTTTAGTAGCACACGTTACTGCTTTGCAAATTTAGACTATTACTGGCTTAGATTATTACGTTTATGTATTTTACTGAGAAATAGGCAGTAATTGGAGTGTATGCAATTTTTTAAAAATGTTTTTTACACTATGAAAGGTCGTTATTAATGCATTATTAACTTTGTTTACGGGTGGCTTTATTTTTTGATACGTCAGGTAATAAGGCAATTTGCAAACAGCAATGAGCAAAGAGGCAACAAACGGTAATATGGGTCGGTAGATGTACGGCGACAAATTTTGAGCGTTTGTTGTTTGCAAGGTAGCGGCACTGTTTCTCATGCTTCTTCATCATAGCAATGCTGCTGTTTCTTAGGCAGGAAGGATGCCTTTAGCTGATGTCATTTTCAGATAAGTACAACTTTTGCTAAAGATATATAATGTGTAGTGCATTGATAATCGCTGCATACCAATACGTGTTGGCGTTGTGTAAGGGAAATGTTGAAGGTGGACGTTCCTACATCAATATAAAATCTATTTCCACACTGTCCACGAGGCATAGATCTTACTGTTAAGCTTGTACTGATTCTGGGACATCGCTGCATACCAATAAGTGTTGGCGTTGTGTAAGAGAAATGTTGAAGGTGGACGTTCCTATATCAATACCAAATCTCTTTCCACACTGTCCACAAGGCATAGATCTTACTGTTAAGCTTGTACTGATTCTGGGACATGTCACCGTGCTGTGCGCCCACATATTGTCATGTGGCATTCTTCGCAAGGTGTATACTGTTTAGCAAAAGACCCTTGCTAAAGAGACGTTATGGTTACGTTGCCCTACTGAACATCTGTGACATTCAGCACATTTTGTTATTAACAAGACGTTATACTTAAATTGATCTACTAAAAACCTGTCAAATTCACTCAAAAAAAACTTTGTTAAGGGGACGTTATGGTTAAGTTGCACTACTAAAAACCTATGCAATTCACTAAAAACACTTTACAAACGTGCCATTATGGTTCAAAGTAAACCCCTGAAATTCGCCAGTTACGGTAGGCTAAGCAACCATAACTGCCCGCGCCACTGTGCACTGCTAACACTAACACCCAGGACATGAAAGATGCCATCACAAATGTCATTGATGACATCACTGATGACATCACATGTGTAGCCCCTTCGTTTTTGATAACTGCCATATCTAGGCCAGGTGGGTTTATTTCCCGACAGTCGGAAACTTAACTTTCAAAAGGTATTACATTTATAGATATTGCTATTCTCACATGTTCTTACACTACTGTCCTTAGAATTTAATTGCATCGTTTGATGTACATATATAGCGGAAGAAGCAGGCCTGAAACACAGCAGTCATTTTTGTGTGTCAATACAATCATGTAGATTATACACAGTTGCTACTGATACTGCCTCTTGTATGCTTACTTTACTCTCCATGTATAAGCCCCATATTTGTATGCATTGTATTCTATTTATGTTTTGTGTGTATTACTAGAAATATGTAGTAAGTGATGCATTATTAGCAACATGTTTCACAGACCAGAAATGTGTGATACAGAAGCATTCACCGTTTTATTATATAACTTTGGAAAGTACAAATATAGCACCTCTGTGGTGTATGCTGCAGCCAATACCTACATTTCTGTATGAGTAGGTTCCTGTACTAGAAAGAACACTACAATGGAATTTTCTTTAGAACACTACATTGCGTGATAAAGTATGTAGTTTATTACACATGCCCTGATAATCCCTGAGATTATTTTGCTAAAATTACATTCATAACCCCTCGTCTGAAAAGTAAATGCACATGTGATGACATCAGTCATGTCATCAATGACATTTGTGATGTCATCTTTGATGTCCTGGGTGTTAGTGTTAGCAGTGCACAGTGGTAAGGGCAGTTATGGTTGCTTAGCTTACCATAACTGGCGATTTTCAGGGGTTTTTCGGTTTTACTTTGAACCATAACGTTACGTTAGCAAAGATTTTTTTTTAATGAATTTCATAGTTTTTTAGTAGTGCAACTTAACCATAACATCCACGTAAAGTTTGTTTTAGTGAATATATATATATATATATATATATATATATATATATATATATATATATATATATATATATATATATATATATATATATATATATATATATGGGATACATGATACATTACTCACCGTAATCGTATTTCTGATGCTTGTATCTGCTTAGATTCACATGCTGTGCATAGGCCGACATCTAGTGGAAGCTGCGGAGTATTACAGTTTGTTTTTCGAAACTCGAAAATGGGCTTCGACCTAGGGCGTTCCAGTAATGGCTTGCGCCTTGAAACACTTGAAACGCTTGTGTATAGGCGTGTTACAAATGCCATATCATATAATACTATCCCTAGTGTGACGTCCACTGTACCCATGATTCCCTCATGCATGTAGGACCCTCAGATTGTATTTTTTCCTGACATGAAGTAGCATGAGGAATAGTGTAAGTACATAGTATCCAAGCAGATATAAAGATAAGACTACAAGCATCCATGCGCCTTCTCTCAGAGGGGAGGAAGGGCAGGCGCATGTGAATCTAAGCAAATACAAGCATCAGAAATATGATTACGGTGAGTAATGTATCCCTTCTGAGGCTTGTAGAATATGCTTAGATCACATGCTGTGCATAGATTAGCGAGCAGTGTTAGAAGAAGGAGGTGGGATGTGAGAAAGGTCATGACCAAATAAATGTCTTGGAACCGCTTGTCCCACTTGAGTATCTGTCTTGGAATGGGTGTCAATGCAGTAGTACTGAGTAAAAGTGTGAATAGAGCTCCAAGTAGCTGCTTTGCAAATGGTGTCAAGGGGAACATTTGCAATGAAAGCCAGATGGCCCCAATGCCTCTTGTCGAGTGGGCTCTGGGCGTAAAAGGCAAAGTTTTGTCAGAAAGAGAGGAACACAACTGGATACAGTTGACAATCCACTTGGAGATGGCACCCTTAGAGACGCGATCTCCCTCTTTGCCTGTGGCTACGGAGACAAACAGTTGATCTGTTTTCCTAAGAGGTCTGGTCTTGTTTACATAGTAAAGGACTGCCCTACGCACATCTAGGGTGTGTAGTTTAACCTCACTCGAGCTTTGTGGGTTTTGGAAGAAAGCTGGAAGCTCGATGGACTGGTTTACATGGAATTTAGAAATAAACTTAGGTGAGAACCAGGGGTGTCTCCGTAAAACCAGCTTATCCTTATGAATAGTAAAGAAAGGATCCTGCACTGACAGAGCCTGAATTTCACTGACCCTTCTTATGGATGCAATGGCTACTAAGAAGGCAGTCTTATAGGTCAGGTGTTTGAGACTTGTTTTATACATGGGCTCGAATGGGGGGCCCATGAGTTTAGATAGAACCACGTTCAGGTCCCATCCTGGTGGTGGGTTAGATATAGGAGGATGAAGTTTCTTTACTCCCTCCACGAAGGCTTTAACCACGGGTACCTTCCACCACGACACCTTGCTATGTGCGGTGGTGTACGCTGACAGTGCTGCCAGGTGTACCTTTAGTGAGTTGAAAACCAACCCTGCGTCCAGCAGGTGGAGCATGTATGTCACGATTGTGGAAGGAGTGCAATCAACTGGGTTGATTTGTTTATTCTGGCACCAGATAACGAATCTCTTCCATTTGTTGAAGTAGCAATGCCTCGTGTTCGGTTTCCTAGACTGTTTTAGGATGTCCATACACCTCTGTGGTAAATTGAGATGTCCAAACTCTATGATCTCATGAGCCATGCTGCTAGGTTCATGGAGTTGGGTAGAGGATGCACCTTCTGACCTTGGTGCTGGGACAAAAGATTGTACCAGCCTGGGAGGTTGATGGGATCGCACACCGAAAGTCTGCATAGGTGTGGAAACCACGGTTGTCTCGCCCACATGGGAGCAACTAGGACGAGCGTCATCGACTCTGTTCATCGACTCTGTTCATCTTGTTCACCACCTTCCTGATGAGAGGAGTTGGTGGAAAAGCGTACGCAAACATCCCTTACCAGTTCATCCACAGGGCGTTCCCCAGGGAGTCTGGTTGGGGAAACCTGGATGCGAATCCTGGGCACTGTCTGTTTCCGCTTGTGGCAAATAGGTCTATAGTGGGGAAACCCTACTGAGAGAAGAGATCTTCTATGATTTCTCTGTGTAGACATCATTCGTGTTCCTCCGGAAGGGGATCTCTGCTCAAAGCGTCCGCTAGAGAATTGAGATCCCCTGGAACATGTTGAGATGACAGAAAGATGTTCCGTCTGAGTGCCCATATCCAAATTTTCTGGGCAAGTCTGGACAGATTTGGCGAACAAGTCCCTCCTTGCTTGTTCAGGTAGAACATGGCTGTCGTGATGTCCGTCCGGATCTGCACCGACAGGTTCAGTAGGTGGGGCTCGAACGCTTGAAGTGCTCTGAAAACTGCCAGAAGCTCTAGCAGGTTGATGTGATTCTTGGCCACTGTGTGAGACCAGAGACCCTGAGCTGTGTGGTGGAGATGGTGAGCCCCCCATCCTGTCAGGCATGCGTCCGTCGGGACTACCGCCTGTATCTCGGGATCGTAAAAGGGTTTCCCCTTGGATAGATTGTCTCTTGTCCACCAGTGGAGGCTTTGTACAAGTGTTGGCGAAACGACCACTAGATCGTCCCACTGACCACTTGCCTGAGACCACAGTTTCACCAACCATTCTTGCATGGGACGCATGCGGAGGCGCGCGTGGGGGACCAGATAAATACATGACGCCATCATGCCCAGCAAACGCATTGCTTTGCGTACTGTTATCTGGCGACTGGTTTGATATTGTGGAATTTGCAGTAGTATATTCTGAATTCTTTCCTCTGAAGGAAAAGCCAACCCCTCTTGAGTATTTGGAACAGCTCCTAGGAACTGCTAGGAGGTGCTGGGCACCAGACTTGATTTTTTCTCGTTTATGGAGAAGCCCAATTCGAAGAGGAGGTCGATAGTTCTTTGAATGTTTGTCCTGCAAATTACTGGGGTCTCCCCCGTGATGAGCCAGTCGTCCAGATAAGGGTATACTGGGATTGCCTCCCTGCGTAGGTGTGCCGCCGCCACCGCCAGTACCTTGGTCAATACCCTTGGAGCCGAGGCTATCCCGAAGTGCAGTACCTTGAACTGGTAGTGCTGACTGTCCACCTTGAAGCGCAGATATTTTCTGTGCACTGGGAACATGGAAATATGAAAATAGGCATCTTTCATATCCAATGTTGCCATGCAATCCCCCTTTTTTAGGAGGGGAATTGCCTCTTGGAGAGTAGTCATGCGAAATTTTTGGGGCTTGACATACTTGTTTGCAGGCCGCAAGTCCAATACTGGGCGCATTGTCAAATCTTTTTTTTGGCACAAGGAAGTAAGTTGAATAAATACCCTTGTTTACCTGGTGTCCCGGGACAAGTTCTATCGCGTCCTTTGCGAGAAGATTTTCGATCTCTTCGAGTAGGATCTTCTGGTGGTCTAAGGAGTGTATTGTCGATCGTGGAGGGTGGTTTCGGGGACGCTCTAAGAGTTCTATGCAGTATCCTGCGGACACTGTGGACAGCACCCATCTGTCTGATGTGATCCCTTCCCAAGCTTGGGTGAAGATGGAAATGCGTCCCCCTACTGGGGATGCGTGAGAAGGGACCCTGAACGGAGCGTCACTGTTTTGGTGGAGGCGTTCCCCCTCCTTTATTGGGACTGCCTCTACCCCTAACACGACCTCTTTTGTTACCCCTGCTAAAACTCTGGGTAGACTGCTGGTTAGTGTTCCATGTAGTACCCTGGCCTTGGGAATAGTTTGAGCCACTTTGGGAGTTTTGTCCGCGAGGCCGACGAAAATTGCCATTCCCTCTCTGGTTAGGGGGTTTGTTGGTTAGCTGCCCTAGGGACTTGAGTGTCTCGTACTCGTCCTTGGCATTCTTCAGCGCGTCATTGACCGCCTTTCCAATGATGCTTGGGTCTCGGCCTTGAACCCAGACTGCCGTAGCCAAGCATGCCTCTTGATGACCGTGCTTTCAGCAATTAATCTGCCGGCGTTATCCGCGGCATCAAAGGTTGATTTTAAAATGCAACCTGACACGGCTCTCCCCTCTGCCGAAAACTCGTACCAATTGGCTTTTTAAGGGTTCTGTGGCGGAGTTTATGAGCGCCGCAAATTCTTCCCACTGGTGGCAGTTGTAACTAGCCAGCAGGGTGGTGGAGTTGGCAATCCTTGCCTGGTAGGCAGAAGTGGATGGCTACTTTCCTGCCTAAGCCATAAATCTTCTTGCTCTCCTTATCGGGAGGAGCTTCCGACGATGACAAGGGTGTTCCCGCCCTCTTACAGGTGTTTGCAACAACCAGGGAGTCCGGTTTGATATGTCCCCTTATGTACAGTGGGTCAGATTGGGCTGCCCTGAAAAGCTTTTCAATTCTGGGGTTTACTGCCCTAGTGAGATTGGGGTTAACAAGGGAAGGGTCTATCCTCCTTTGTATTGACTTAAGGATAGAGATGGCCTGAGCAACAGGTCTCTTTTCTCCCACCAATTCCTCTGCAAAGTCCCTCTCTTCCTGAGCACCTTGGGTGTCAATGTGGAAGTGCTGTGCCGCTCTGGACAGGACCTCATTCAGGAGAGGCTGGTTGTCGACAGGGGAGTCGATAACCGCGGGCTTTTTCTCTAACGGGGAATCTGCCCTGTATGTATCTGGGTCGTCGTCCTCCTCGTCCTCTTGGTCCTCATCATCCCCATAATAGCCTGTCCCAGTTTGTTCTTCGAACATGCCCACGTCTGGATCCTCACCAAAGGAGGGATGTTCCTGATATTGAGAACAGGGCTGTGTATAGAAGGGGTCTGAAGACTGAGTTGGTGCTTCACCCCGGGACTTCTTACTTGGGGGTATTGGATCCTTAGAGCCTGAGGGAGTTGACCCTTCTGGGGTATAAGAGAGAAAGTGTTCCGGGTTTTTGGCGTAGAAATCTGCCAATGATGACATCCTTGACATTACTCTATGTCATCACTGGACCATTCCCTTGAACTGGGAATAACTCTTTCCTGGAGTGCTTTCCCCGTTTTATCCTGACTAGACCTACTGGTTTGAAAAGGGCTCTTAGGGAAAACAGACTGAGATCTGTCCTGACTAGACCTACTGGCCTGACCAGGGGCCTTAGGGACAAGAGAAAGACTTGTCCGTCTGTTTAGGTAAAGTAGAATGTAGTTTAGGAGTGGAAGTAGGCTGGGACTGCTTACTTCATTGTTTTCCCCCTCCCCACAGGTGGAAGTGTTTCCCCGATTTTTGGACCCTATCAGAGCTTTTCGATGCCTGGCGCCGAAATTCGGGGGTAGAGTCCCTGTCTCTGGAGAGTGTAAGGGATTCGGTAGCAGCCTTCGCGCTGCCTGTAGACGCCGACTCCTGGAGTGCGGCCTGCGGGTAGAGGTTGGTGTCGTCCTCCGACGACCGAACCTCAGTCACTAAGGGGAGCGAGGCACTCTTAGCAACAGTGGAGGGTTGCCTGGCGTCATGAGGCGATCTCGAACGAGAACGCCCAGAGGACACTGACTCGGTGGACCGTTCTCTACGTGCCTATTTCCAAGAACTCGACGTGCGGTCGAGTCTCGGTTGGCCCTTTGTTTGCTGGAAGTGGTGTGGGTAGCGCTCGTGTCGCCGGGGGTCTTCCCCATAGCTGCCCTGCCGGACAACCTTCCAAGGTCGGGGACTTGCGCTTGGCTGTCCATCGACGCCACATTGCCCTCACCGTCCGAAAGTACGGCGTCGCTGCCATAGCTGAAGGCACCCTCCGCGGCCATGGCCTCTTGTCGCCTGGCGTGGTGGGCCCACCGCTTTGTCGAACGGACCTTAACGGTCTTCGGTTTAAACCGACTGCACGTTCTGCAATTCGCCTCGGGGTGGTCCCTTGGCAAGCAGAGGTTACACGTGGCGTCTGTCAACCCAAGGATACTTGCGGTTGCACTTGGAGCAAAATTGAAAAGGGGTACCCTCCATACGCACCCTGTGGCAGCGGGCTGGGAGTGTAGGAATATAAGTAATGTACCTATATTAATCAGACGGTAGGATATGTGCCACCCCCCACTCCCCCTACTTGCAGGGCCGAGTCCAGAGGACTTCCGAGGCCCGGGCCGAGGCAAGAGGCCTTTCCGAGGCCCAAATCCGTCGCTGTAGTCCGACGGTTGAATTTTCTCCAATCCGGCGTTGAGTGCCGATGTTCGGAGACTCGACGTATAGGTGGAATAAACGAGGAAATATATAACAATATTTGCAAAATCTGACTAAGTCCGGGAACTCCGCTCAGTGCTTCCGACCAGCATGGCGGAAAAAAACAATCTGAGGGTCCTAGACGCGTGAGGGATCATGGGTACAGTGGATGTTACACTAGGGAGAGTATTACTGGCACGCCCTGTGTGTCGACGCCCATTTTCGAGTTTCGAAAAACAAACTAATACTCCGCAGCTTCCACTAGATGTCGGCATATGCACAGCATGTGATCTAAGCAGATTCCACAAGCCTCAGAAATATATATATATATATGGGATACATTACTCACCGTAATCGTATTTCTGATGCTTGTATCTGCTTAGATTCACATGCTGTGCATAGGCCGACATCTAGTGGAAGCTGCAGAGTATTACTGTTTGTTTTTTCGAAACTCGAAAATGGGCGTCGACACAGGGCGTGCCAGTAATACTATCCCTAGTGTGACGTCCACTGGACCCAAGATCCCTCAAGCGTCTAAGATCCTCAGATTGTATTTTTTCTGACATGAGTGTAACGCTCACCTGGTTCCCACGGAGGCGCAGCGTCGAAGGCGCAGAACTCTGAAGATGGACAGGAAGGGCCCCTCTATTCTGGCTTCCCTGGCTCGTTGGATACCCTCCTGTGCGTGAAAAGGGAGTATTACCAACTGTGGAACAATGCTCAAGCCTCCCACTCCCTTCCAACCCTCCACGATACCTCCTCCACGATTCCCTGTGAAGCCTCACCTTAGGGTTTGGAAGGATGAGCTCTCCATCCTGCTTCTGATGCAGGGGCGCGTTGAAACCCAGTTACTTCACTGGATTGAGGATTGATGGGAGTTCAGGTAAGCTTGACTGTTCAGGTAAGGCGCTGTAAAAGTTCTGTTCAAAAGTTCAAGCTTAATAATAATGTTCGTTGCCTAATTGCAGCAAGCGCTAATGCTTATGTCTTTTTCCCCTTAGGGGCCGGGGTTCGGAGTGCCGGAGATATGGCGCCGACCCGAAGTGAAACAGTTCTGGTTGAGCGCTCAGGTAATGTCTTTGCATTCGCTCATTCAATGTCTTTGTCTTTTTTCCCCATAGGGGCCGGGGTCCGGAGATGCCAGGAAGCGGCAGGACCCGAAATGCAGTGGGAATAATCCAACAGGTAAGACTTAAAAGGAAACTGAGCTTTCCTTATTCCTTTTCTCCCTCTCACCTTTGTTCTTGTCTTTTTTCCTCTAGGCGCCGGGGCGTAGCTGAATCCGGAAGATCGCTGCTGAAGATGGAAGCGCCTTGCAAAGGTGAGTAAAATGCAGCGCTGCAGCGATCGAAACGAAATGCCTTTAAAATGATGTCTTCCTTTTCAGGGCCGTTGGAGAAATGACTCCGGGATGCAGATTTAGCAGGTAAGGGCTTTTCTTCTCCTATTCTCTTCCTTTCTCCCCTTGCAGGTGTTCCAGGGTGCTGGCAGGCGTGGCTGAAGTCAGGATGCAGGAGCTGACACGGTGAGCGTCCAGCTGCTAGGTGCAGAACAACGCGAAGCATGTGTGGCTGTTCGGGTGGGGTTTAAATAGCCTTGGAAGAAGTTCCTGGTATGTATCCTTCCACCAATCAGGTATGTATCCTTCCCCGACCACACCCGGGTGGTGAAGTAGTCCTACAGGTTAAGTAGTCCCATTCAGGCCTCAAGAGGGCCTGGTTGAAGCAGCAAGGTCTGCATCAGGTAAGTGTGCACCCAAGCACTTAAACACATATCCTCTTCTATGAGCCTGGCGCCTAAGGCGCCAGGACTGAGTCCAAAGGGCCCCGACTTGGGCCCGCTGAGACTTCCCTGGGGAAAATGATGTCTGCCTCTGGGGTTGCTGGGCCCGGCCTGGCTCCTTAGAGGTAGGCATCATGACAATGAGGTAGCATGAGGAGTAGCGTGAGTACAGGTAATCCAAGCAGATAGATAAAAAGGTAAGACTACAAGCAACCATGCGCCTTCTCTCAGAGGGGAGGAAGGGTGGGTCGCATGTAAATCTAAGCAGATACAAGCATCAGAAATACGATTACGGTGAGTAATGTATCCCTTCTGAGGCTTGTGGAATCTTCTTAGATCACATGCTGTGCATAGATTAGCGAGCAGTACCTGAAGGAGGTGGGATGTGAGAAGGGTCATGAGCAAATAAGTGTCTTAGAACTGCTTGTCCCACTTGTGTATTTGCCTTGGAATGGGTGTCAATGCAGTAATGCTGAGTAAAAGTGTGAATAGAGCTCCAAGTAGCTGCTTTGCAAATGGTGTCAAGGGGAACATTTGCAATGAAAGCCAGAGTGGCCCCAATGACTCTTGTCGAGTGGGCTCTGGGCGTAAAAGGCAGAGTCTTTTCAGAGAGTGAGTAACACAACTGGATACAGTTAATAATCCACTTTGAGATGGCACCTTTAGAGACGCGATCCCCATCTCTGCCTGTAGCTACGGAGACAAACAGCTGATCTGTTTTCCTTAGCGGTGTGGTTTTATTTACATAGTAGAGGACCGCCCTACGCACATCTAGGGTGCGTAGTTTCACCTCAGCCGAGCTTTGAGGGTCCTGGAAGCAAGCCGGAAGCTCAATGGACTGGTTTACGTGGAATTTAGATATAAATTTAGGTGAGAACCTAGGGTGTGTGCGTAAAACCAGTTTGTCTTTATGGACAGTAAAGAAGGGATCCTGCACTGACAGAGCCTGAATTTCACTGACCCTTCTTATAGAAGTAATAGCTACTAAGAAGGCCGTTTTATAAGTCAGGTGTTTGAGACTGCTTTTATGCATGGGCTCGAAAGGGGGGCCCATGAGCTTGGCTAGCACCACATTAAGGTCCCACCCTGGTGGTGGGTTTGAAATAGGGGGGTGAAGTCTCTTTACTCCTTCCATGAAGGCTTTAACTACTGGTACTTTCCACCACGAGACCTTGTTATGGGAAGTGGTGTATACAGGGCTGCCAGGTGTACTTTCAGTGAGTTAAAAACCAGTCCTGCATCCAGCAGGTGGAGCATGTATGTAACAATAGTGGAAGGAGTGCAATCAACTGGGTTGATTGGTTTACTCTGGCACCAGATAACGAATCTCTTCCACTTGTCAAAGTAGCAGTGCCTTGTGTTTGGTTTCCTAGATTCCTTTAGGATGTCCATACACCTCTGTGGTAAATTGAGATGTCCAAACTCTATGACCTCAGGAGCCATGCTGCTAGGTTCATTGAGTTGGGTTGCTGATGCACTGTTTGACCTTGGTGCTGGGACAGTAGGTTGTACCAGGCCGGAAGTTTGATGGGCTCGCACACCGCCATCCTGAGTAAGTGTGGGAACTACGGTTGTCTTGCCCACATGGGAGCAACTAGGACGAGCGTCATCGACTCTCTGTTCATCTTGTTGACCACCTTCCTGATGAGGAGTTGGTGGAAAAGTGTATGCAAACATCCCTGACCAGTTCATCCACAGGGCGTTCCCCTGGGAGTCTGGTTGGGGGAACCTGGATGCAAATCCTGGCCATTGTCTGTTTTCGCTTGTGGCGAATAAGTCTATAGTGGGGAAACCCCACTGAGAGAAGATATTTTCTATGACCTCTCTGTGTAGAACCCATTCGTGTTCCTCTGGGAGTGAGTCTCTGCTCAGAGCATCCGCTAGGGAATTGAGCTCCCCTGGAACATGTTGTGATGACAGGAAGATGTTCCGTCTGAGTGCCCATATCCAGATTTTCTGGGCAAGCTTGGACAGATTTGGCGAACGAGTCCCTCCTTGCTTGTTCAGGTAGAACATGGCTGTCGTGCTGTCCGTCCGGATTTGCACTGACAGGTTTAGTAGGTAGGGCTCGAACGCTTGAAGCACTCTGAATACTGCCAGAAGCTCTAGCAGGTTGATGTGGTTCTTGGCCACTGAGGGAGAACAGGGACCCTGAGCTGTGTGGTGGAGATGGTGAGCTCCTCACCCCGTCAGGCATGCATCGGTAGTGACTACTACCTGTACTTCGGGATCGTAAAAGGGTTTCCCCTGTGCAAGATTCTCTCCTGTCCACCAGTGAAGGCTTTGTACCAGTGTTGGCGAAACGACCACTAGATCGTCCCACTGACCACTTGCCTGAGACCACTGTTTCGCCAAACATTCCTGCATGGGATGCAAGCGCAGGCGCGCGTTGTGGGACCAGGTAAATACATGACGCCATCATGCCCAGCAAACGCATTGCTTTGCGTACCGTTATTTGGTGACCGGACTGATATTGCGGAATTTGCAGTAGTATATTCCGAATTCTTTCCTCTGAAGGAAATGTCAACCCCTCTTGAGTATCTAGGATTGCTCCTAGGACCTGTTTGGAGGTCTTTGGCACCAGGCTTGACTTTTTCTCGTTGATTGAGAAGCCTAATTCGTGAAGGAGGTCGATAGTCCTTTGAATGTTTGTCCTGCAAATTACTGGGGTTTCCCCTGTTATGAGCCAGTCGTCCAGATAAGGGTACACCGGGATTGCCTCCCTGCGTAGGTGTGCAGCCACCAGCGCCAGTACCTTGGTGAATACCCTTGGTGCCGAGGCTATCCCGAAGGGCAGTACCTTCAACTGGTAGTGCCGACTGTCCACCTTGAAGCGCAAGTACCTTCTGTGCGCTGGGAACATGGAAATATGAAAATAGGCATCTTTCATATCCAAGGTTGCCATGTAATCCCCCTTTTTTAGGAGGGGGATTACCTCTTGTAGCGTAGTCATTCGAAACTTTTGGGGCTTGACATACTTGTTGGCAGGCCGTAAATCCAATACTGGGCGCATTGTCAAATCTTTTTTTGGCACAAGGAAGTAAGTTGAATAAATACCCTTGTTTACCTGGTGTCCCGGGACGAGTTCTATTGCGTCCTTTGCAAGCAGATTGGCAATCTCCTCTAGGAGAATCTTCTGATGTTCTTAAGAGTGTACTCTTTGTTGTGGAGGATGGTTCCGGGGACGCTGCAGTAATTCTATACAGTACCCTGCGGATACTGTTGACAGCACCCATCTGTCTGATGTGATCCCTTCCCAAGCCTGGGTGAAGTTGGAAATGCGTCCCCCTACGGGGTTGCGTGAGAAGGGACCCTGAACTGAGCGGCACTGCTTTGGTGGAGGCGTGCTGCCTCCTCTACTGGGGCTGCCTCTGCCTTTACCACGTCCTCTCCTATTACCCCTGCCGTAACCCTGGGTAGACTGTTGGCTGTTGTTGTTCCACTGTGTACCCTGCCCCTGGGAATAGTTTGATCCTCTCTGGGCATTTTGGCCGCGTGGGCGATGAAAATTTCCATTCCCTCTCTAGTTAGGGGGTTTATTGGTTAGTTGGCCAAGGGACTTGAGTGCCTCATATTCGTCCTTGGCATTCTTCAGCGCGTCCTCGACCGCCTTACCAAACCACAGATCGGCTTCCACCGGTTTGTCCAACAATGATGCCTGGGTTTCTGCCTTAAAACCAGACTGCCGTAACCACGCATGTCTCTTGATAACAGTACCTTCTGCTATCAATCTGCCTGCGTTGTCCGCGGCGTCAAAAGTTGCTTTTAAAATGCAACCAGACACGGCTCTACCCTCTACTGAAATTCGTGCTAACTGGCCCTTTAAGGGTTCTGGTGCAGAGGCTATGAGTTCCGCGACTTCTTCCCACTGATGGCAGTTGTAGCTGGCCAACAGGGTGGTGGAGTTTGCAATCCTTGCCTGAAAGGCGGACTTTCCTGCCGAAACCATATAGTTTTTTGCTCTCCTTGTCTGGAGGAGCTTCGGACGACGACAAGGGTGTTCCAGCCCTCTTACGAGTGTTAGTGACAACCAGGGAGTCTGGCTTCAGATGTCCTCTTATATAGAGAGGGTCAGACTGGCTGCCCTGAAAAGTTTTTCAACTCTGGGATTGACTGCTCTGGTGAGGTTCGGGTTCACCAGGGACGGGTCTATTCTTCGCTGCATAGACTTAAGGATAGGGATGGTCTGGGCAACAGGCCTCCTTCCTCCCACTAACTCCTCGACGAAGTCCCTCTCCTCCTGGACACCGTGGGCGTCAATATGGAAATGTTCTGCTGCTCGTGCGAGAACCTCGTTCAGGAGGGGTTGGTTATCGACAGGGGAGCCGGTAACCGGGGCTTCCTTCTCTACCGGGGAATCTACTCTGTAGGTTTCAGGGTCTTCCACTTCCTCTTCTTTTGTCCTCATCATCCCCATAGTAGCCCGTCCCGGTTTGCTCTTCTACCATGCCAAATTCTTGGTCCTCACCAAAGGAAGTCTCTCCTTGATACTGTGAGTATGGCCGTGAGTATGGTTGTACATCGAAGGGGTCCGAAGACCTCATAGGTGTTTCAAACCGCGGCTTCTTACTCGGGGGGATAGGATCATTAGACCCTGAGGGTGTAGACCCTTGTGGATTATATGAAAGGAAATGGTCTGGATTTTTATCATAAAAGTCTGCCAAAGAAGACATCCTTGACATGACCCTATCGATGTCATCACTCAACCATTGTTTGGAACTGGGAATGACTCTCCGAAAGTCTAGGAGACTTATCCTGAGTAGACTTGCTGGTTTTAGAACTAGTAGCAGACTTGGGCTTGTCTGTCTGTTTAGGAGGAGTGGAGTTTTTTACAGGTGTGGAAGAGTGCAGTGGCTGCTTCTTCTGCTGTTTCCCCCCCTCCCCGTGAGTGGAAGAGTGTTTTCCCTGTCCCTTTGTGGTTCCGGAGGTTTTCGACGCCTGGCGTCGAGGATCAGGGGTAGAGTCCCTGTCCTTCGAACATAGGGCCGCGCTGATCTTGTCTGCGGGCTCCGACTCCTGGAGAGCGGCCTGGGGGTGGAAGTCGTCTTCGTCCTCCGACGATCGAACTTCCGTTAGCTTAGGGAGCGAAGCACTCTTGGCAAGAGTGGATGATTACCTGGAGTCTGCGGCGATCTCAATCTAGAACGCCCAGAGGACACTGAATCGGACCGTTCTGTCTGTGCCTCTTTCCGAGAACTCGACGTTGTCGCGTCTCGGTTGGACTTTGTGTGTTTTGTGTGAGTGGTGTGTGAAGCGCGTGTGTCGCTGGGGGTCTTCCCCATAGCCGCCCTGTCGGACGACCTTCCGAGGTCGGGGCCTTGCGCTCGGCTGTCTTTAGACGCCGTAATGCCCTCGCCGTCCGAAAGCACGGCGTCGCTGCCATCGCTGAAGACGCCCTCCGCCGCTATGGCCGCCTGCCTGGCGTGGTGGGCCCAACGCTTCGTCGAACGGTCCTTAAGTGTCTTAGTTTTAAACCTACTACACGCTCTGCAGTTCGCCTCGGGGTGGTCCCTCGGCAAGCGGAGATTGCACGTGGCGTGCCTGTCGACCCAAGGGTATTTGCGATTGCACTTGGGGCGGAATTGAAAAGGGGTACCCTCCATACGCACCTAGAGGCAGCGGGCTAGTAAGTGTACGAAATGTATAAGATGTACTTAGATTCCAAGAGTGTAGAGTATGTCCAACCCCCCACTCTCCCTACTTGCAGGGCCGAGGCCAGAGGCCTTCCAAGGCCCGGGTTGAGGCCAGAGGCCTTCCGAGGCCCAAATCGTCGTGCAGCAGCCGACGGTCAAATTCTTCTCCAATCCGGCGTCGAGTGTCGAAGTTCGACGTTGGGGTGGGGAAAGGATGTAAATTTATCGATATTTTAGCAAAAGTATGGCTAAGGCCAGGGGACTCCGCAAAATGCTTCCGACCAGTATGGCGGAAAAAAACAATCTGAGGATCCTAGACGCGTGAGGGATCTTGGGTACACAGTGGACGTCACACTAGGGATAGTATTACTGGCATGCCCTGTGTCGACGACCATTTTCGAGTTTGAAAAAACAAACTGTAATATACTCTGCAGCTTCCACAAGCCTCAGAAATTATATATATATATATATATATATATATATATATATATATATATAGTTCGATGTGGACCGCCCAAAGGGTTTCCGGAAGACGTCACAGCTTTTCATAATCTTTGGCCCTGTGAACCAAGGGAAGGCCCTCTCCAAGGCTTCCATTTCCAGGTGGCTCTCCGGCTGCATCACCCATTGTCACCGGTTGGCAAACCAACCCTTGACTGGCCGTCCGAGAGCCCATTCCACCAGAGCGATTGCTGCAACTGCGGCGTTCCTGTCTGGTGTGCCCATGCTGGTCATTTACAGGGCGGTTACATGGAGGTCGATGCACACCTTCACGAGATTCTACTACACGGACAGGGATTCCAGGGAGGAATCCAGAGTCGGCCAAGCAGTGCTGGGCAACCTGTTTGCTTGAAGGTGAGGAGGTAAGAGATGCTTAATGTTAATGTTGAGCCTTGCCACCTCCCATTGTTTTGCAAGTGTGTACCGCTATGTATTCTTTAATCATGAGCATGTGAATCCATGCCAGACCCTGTGCTGGAGAAGGAACAAGTTACTTACCTGTAACTGTTGTTCTCCAGCATGGGTCTGGCATGGATTCACATGCAAACCCTTCCCTCCTACCCCTCTGCGGCTCTTCTCTTGGTCCTACTGCTACTTTATGTGCCAAATCTGAAGAAGGCTGCCTGAGTACGGGCTTAGGTGGAGGGCAGTCATTGGATGGGGGCAGTATGACCCAGAGCTCAGTGATTGTTTGTTAGGAGAAAAGACAGTTTAGAAATGAGACAAACTGATTTTTTCTTTACAGAGGATTCCCAGCCTGACGATGGGGAATATTCATGAGCATGTGAATCCATGCCAGACCCATGCTGGAGAACAACAGTTACAGGTAGTTAACTTGTTCCTCACTTTTAAGTCCTCTTGCATTGTCCTCACTATGGATCTCTTACCCCTCCCAAAGAGAGTTGATCGGCCTTCGGTTATTTCTAGTTGATAGCTTGCTTCTTCTTGTGATGTTGTCTCTTCCTGGGGGAAGTGAGAGAAGACCTATTTGAGCTGGGCTGTATGGTTTATCAGGAAAGAAAGCAATATAAAGATTACTTAAGAAAGAAAGAAAATGTTTCACCCAAAGGAACAGGAGGATAAGAGTGAGAAGGGTAAAGAGGTAAGGGAAATAGATTCCAAGATGGCCGCGTAGTGAAGTGGACGTTGCGTCCCGGGATCCCGACCTGCTAACGAAGTTTCACCCGTCCGCCCCAGTCGCGGCCCTCCCTGGCAACCTGTGCAGGCGGCGGGGGGACACCTGAGCGGGAAGGACACGTCTGGTCCCGGGGACGGCCCCCCAGGAGAGGAGCGGCCAGCAACGCAGTGTCAATAACGGCTTGGCCGCCCATGGCTGAGGCCTCACCCGGCAGTGGGAGATGGCGGCGGTGCCCTCTGGTGCCTGGAGCAAGCCTAACAGGCTCCTGGCTTGGGTCCACCTCACAGGTGACGGCCCCTTCGAGGCCCGAAAAGGAGGGGGCGTGGACTGCCCCCACCTGCCCGGCATCCAGTGGAGAGCAGAGACCGCAGTGGAGGTACGGAGGTGGCCCGGGGGGGTGGGGTGGAGGGTCGGGGAGAGGAGCACCATATTGGTTATTGCCCCCGTGGGACGTGGAGAGGAGCGATCCCCCGGTACCCGGGGCCACCAAGAATAACACGTGGGACCGGCGGAGGAGCGCAAGAGGAGCGCCCCCCCTTGGAGGGAGCGGACTGGTCAGGGGAGTGTGTGTCGCTCCAGGGGCACAGAGTTGGGTACCCGCCCCGGGACAGGACTCGGAGCGGTTCGGGCGGCCCCTGGCTTCGGCGCCAGGATCCGGGTGCAATTTGGGCTACGAGGAGAGGCAAGGATACGTTGAGCCCTGGGGAGGGCCCCAGCCGGGTGCCCTGGGGCCTGCAGCGTTGCTGGTGCCTTGCACTAGGATCAGCAACAGAATTTGGCCCCTACCGGCACCGGGGCCCACGAAATTGACCGCGCCCAAGTGAAAGCAGCAGCTGGATCCACCCAGGAGAAGCACCGGAGGGGAAGTGGAGACCAGTAAGACAGGGGGAGAGTGCTGGGGTGCCCAGACTGGTCTTTTCTGTGCACCCAGGCCTCAGGTGGGCACCGCTAGAGCTTGTGACAGGGCCACGGTGCCCCAGGTCCGCACTAGATAGCACCTCACCAAGGTATTCGCCCCCCCGCCTCCCGGAGGGCACCACTCGGTACAACGTCCTTTCGTCGTGAGATGTTTTTTCGCAGGGTTTTTTACCACGATTTTTTTTTTTTTAAAAACTCATCACATTTTTTTTTAAATGAGGGGGATGGGGGAACCCCCCCTGACCCCCCCCCAAAGAAATTTGATGGGTTTTTCCCAAAAAAAATTGCGGTAAAAAAGCAAAAACATCCCGCGGTGAAATGACATGGAACCCACCACTCATACACATCCCGAGCAGCGATGTCCAGAAACAAGGGAAAAGTGAACCCAGCCCAGGGGAAAGGCCCCAGAAAGCCAACAGACGGTCCCCTCACAAAATTCTGCCCAAAAGAATCTGAGACAAGGGATGGGCCAAGGCTCAGGAGATAATGAGGTTTCGGTCTCCCACGAGGATCAAGACAGGCCGATCTCTCAAGCTATATTAACACAGTTCATGGGCAAGCTGGTGGAGAAGATCACAGCAGCGGGGCAGACGCAGATGGACAAGCTGCGAGTAGATCTAGCGGAAGGCCTAAGGGAAATCAAAAGAGACATTAACAAAGTGGAAGAGAGAGTGGACATTAACGAGTGCGCCATCCAAGAATTGACGGAGGATGCAAGAAAAGTGGACAATCTGCTAGAACCCCTGGCGGCGGCCACACACAATCTGGACTTACAAGCTGAAGACTTGGAGAACAGGTCAGGAAGGGCGAATATTAGATTAAAATCACTGCCAGAATGACATTTCAGATCAGGAATTGTCCCAGTCATTAAGAGAGACATTTGTGGACCTGCTAAACTCAGACTCAGATACAGACATGCAATTCGATGGAGTCCACAGAGTAGGACCGCGAACACCGAAGCCAGGATATAGACCTCGCAATGTGTTGGTGGCTTTCCATAATTACGCGGTAAAGGAGAAGATTTTGGAGGCGAGAAAGGCCACACACATAACCGACAATGGCCATGAAATCTATCTATATTAAGACTTGGCTTGGATTACGCTAATCAAAAGGAGAGGGATGGGTCCGGTCCTGTCCTTTCTACGATCACAGTAAATCTGTTACAGATGGGCCGACCAGTTCTGTTTGTCCTTTGCCTGGCAGGGGTCCCACCATAAGATTACGATCTGTGACCAGGGGCTGGCCTTGCTGGGTCTGGAGGAGCAGGCATCGCCCCCCCCCTGGAGGCGGCGGAGGCGCAGCCGGGTGGGAGAAGACCCTGGGAATGGTCCATGATTAAGCCCAAGAGAGGGAGGAAGAAAGCTTCGGGCCCAGAACCCAGGAAAAACACCAACAATGGGACAGTGGAATGTCCATTTGGGGTCAGGTAGCACCCCGACAGACACATAAGGAACCGAAAGGTTGTGTGAGGCTCCAAAAATCGAGTCCAGGGAAGGCGCCAGCCAAAGCTGTTCAGTAAAGTGGTGCAGGGCGGTTCACTAGAGACGTGGTGGGCAGCAGGGAGGGGGGAGGGGTGGAGTCTTGGACTGAGATTGGGAAATCCTGTGTGGGAAGTTTCTAGGTTAGTTATTGAGTCCGGCTCTCGTGGAGGAATCACGAGGGGGGCTTGGCGCCAGCCGGTCTCGCCTGGTAGGGGGGTTGGGGGGAGTTGTCAAGGAGGGGGGGAGAGGGGAGGGAGGGGGAAAGATCCAAGGTACAGGTCTTGAGGGCCCAATCCGTGGCCCACGGATGGAGTGCACACTTCAAGGAGCAAACGGCGGAGGGCACCGGAGTTCCTACTGGGTCAACAAGGTCTCTCATAAATTCGTTATATGGCTAACTTAGAGGCACTGAAGTTGCTTTCACTAAATGTGAATGGCCTCAATTCCCAGGTTAAGAGGAAGAAGGTGGAGAAGTACCTCAGGCGGGAACAACCCCATGTAGTAGCCCTTCAGGAGACCCATGTGCATTCTAGGGACACCCATAGGATAAGATTCCGGGGATACTCACGAGTAGTTCAGGCCACACAAGCTAGCAAGAAGGGGGGAGTCTTAATTGCCTTGAAGGATGGGCTCGATCTGACCATCAGGGATATGCAAAAGAATAACCAAGGAAAGTACCGAGCGGTGATACTCGAGGGAAAGATGGAGTCCTTCACGGTAGCAACCCTGTATGCTCCCAATGAAGCTCAGGACGCCTTTATACAAAACATTCTCACCCGCTTAGGGAAATTTGCTAAGGCGAATATCCTCCGGCTGGGAGACTTTAATTTAGCTTGGGACCCCTCCAAGACAGGAGTTCCACCTCATGGGAGGCACCGGGGGGATCATCAGGAGACCTGGTACAGAAAATGCGCAATCTGGCTCTGGTGGATGCATGGCGAGAACTCTATGGCGATGCGGTGGGATACACTTTCTATTCATATGCACACAGGTCACACCCACGGATAGATTATGTTTGGATATCAAAACCACTGGTCGGAAGAGCTACAGCATTGGAGGTAGGGGCAATCGCCCTTGGATATAACACTCCACTCACCCTTTCAATAGCTAGACCGAAGGGGTCCCCAGGTATTTGGAAATGGAGGTATCCAGCCTCGCATTTCAGGGATCCAATCCTGGTTAAGGAAAAAGAGGAAGAAGTAGTAGAGTATACCAATCATAATAACTGGGAGGATACGACCCCTCAAATTTGGTGGGACGCCCTCACGTCTGCAATTAGAGGTAGGATCATAGCAATTAAGGCCAGAAGGGAACAGGAGCTGAGACTGGAGGAGCAACAACTAGAAGCCAGACTCAAGGATGTCATGACTCGTATGGGCAGTAGGCTGTCGGCAGTCACTAAAAAGGAATTTAGAGCAGTGAGAGGGCAGCTTAACCTAATACAAACAAGGGCGGCCGAATGCAATCTCCTCGGGCTGCGTCAAAGGTTCTATATTAAAGGCAACAAGGTGGACCGCTTGCTGGCCAGAAAGCTACGGAAGGTGGTAGGCGACAAAAAAAATCTTAAAAATAAAAAGGGGAGGGAGGGGTCCTTTTTACCAAAAATCCCGATATTAAGGGAGAATTTTGCAAATTCTATGCGGAGCTCTAGAGGTCAGATGAAACAACTAGCGCAGACCAGGAGGCATATCTACGCGAAGCAGGGTGCCGACAGATTTTGCAGGACGATAGGGATGCGCTAGAAGTTGCGATCACCACAGACAAAGTTAGAAGGGTGATTAACAACCTACCGTCCAGTAAAGGCCCATGCCCTGACGGGTTTGTGTCTGAATTTTATAAGACACACAAAGAAGTTTGAATCCCCATTCTTACCATATTGTTTAATTGCATTGGGTCCACAGGAAATCTCCCCAACTCTATGAATGAAGCCAAGGTCATCCTGATCCATAAGAAGGGCAAAGATCCGACCGACTGCGCATCCTACCGTCCAATAGCTTTAATAAACATAGATACCAAAATCCATACCAAGGTTCTAGCCAATAGTCTTGAAACGATCCTCCCCAAACTAATTCATTGTGAACAGGCGGGTTTTATTAGAGGCAGGCAAACATCGGACAATGTTAGAAGACTGGCTCACTTGGTTGAAAAGACGCAAAAAGAATATCCCGGCCCTTCTCCTGGTGATCGACGCAGAGAAGGCTTTTATTCGGGTAGAGTGGGGGTTCTTGTTTGCGGCTATGGGCGGAATGGGGTTTGGCCCGGGGTTCCTTGCGCGAGTAAAGGCAAATTACCAAAACCCAATAATACGGTTAGCAATAAACAGCCAAATATCACCCCGGTTCGGGTAGGAAGGGGCACTAAGCAGGGCTGCCCGATGTCACTGCTCCTCTATCCCCTTCACCTGGAACCGTTCCTGGAGACGGTGCGAGCGGCTGAAGACATAGAGGTAGTCCCGTTTAGAGGCGAGGTCCACAAGATCACTGCCTTCAAAGACGACATGATATTGTCACTGACCCATCCGATCACCTCCTTGCAGGCAGTGGCGAGAGAGCTGAACAGGTTCGGCCAAGTAGCAGGGCTAAAAATCAATACCCACAAATCTGAAGCGTTCCCTCTCACCTTGTCAGCCAGCGCGGTCCAAGACCTCAGGAAGGCTTATAGCTATAGATGGGTTGACACTTCGCTAAAGTATTTGGGTATCTATCTGACCAGGACCATGTGGGAACTATACACGGCAAACTATCCTCTGCTCCTTCAGAAGGTGAAATCGAAACTGGTGGATTGGGGCCCCCTAGAAATCTTGTGGTTGCGTAGAATCAACACCTTAAAGATGGCAATCTTGCCCTTGCTTCTATATCATTTCTCAGCCCTCCCTGTCTGAAACCCGGTGACTTTCTTTAGGGCCCTACAAAGAATAACCAGCCGCTTTGTCTGGAACCAAAAGCGCCGAGGGTGGCGGCTTCCCTTATGAAAGCTCTGTCTGACCGAGAGGGAGTAGGGGAGCCAGACTTTAGGATATATTATCTGGCAGCACAGATCAGGGTCATTAGAGATTGGCAAAGAATTGATAGAGGGAAGGTGTGGAGGCCGATGGATAGGGCGGTGGTGGGAAAGGACCTAGAAGGGGTTCTGTGGCTGCCGAGGCAGGACAGGCCGTCCAGAATGTATTGCAGTGATATAACATCCACCACAGGAGATGCTTGGGATATAGCCATTAATAGGGCGCATATTATCACTTTCCCATCCCTGTATACGCTCTTACATGGCAACCCAAATTCACTCCAGCAGCCACCAATGAGCCGACCTTCGATCCTTGGTACCAGGGGGGCTGCCTGATGGTCCGGGATAAGTTGACGGGTGGCGATGTGAAACAATGTGAGCAGTGTAAGAAGGGCTTTGGCTTGGGGGAGTTGCAGAGGTTTTCGTATCTCCAGTTCAGGCACTGGATCTCCCAGCCGTTGGTTAAGCAGGCGTGTACTCGTTCCCTCACCCAGTTCGAAAAGTATCTAGACACAGACATGGGAGACAAGTGGGTGGTGTCGTCCATTTATAAACTCATTAAGCGGGAAGAAACCTTGAACTCCAGGAAATATATGGTCAAATGGGTGCAGGATGTAGGGACGGACAGAGGAACAGGAACATGAGTGGGTGGCGAAGCTGTTGTCATTGGTGGCCATGGAATGGCTCACCTACTCTATCCAAGGGGTCCACATGCGGTTCATGTCGGACTGGGCCAACTTGCTGTTATATCTAAATGCGGGAGCCCGCCGGGCCTGGTGCCCCAAGGCTATGGAACTATTGGGCATAATTCACCCTCAGGACGAATCGGACCTGTAAAGACCTGAGGGTTAGCGCACCTATCCTTTTGGGAAGCCGTTTTGAGAAACAGGTTCAACGACCTACCCGGGCAACCGGGCCGAATTAACATGCATCAGGTTTCTATTTCTAATGTTGAAGTTATGCTTCCAGTTGACCTCTTGGATCTGGGAGGGGGGTGGGAAAGGAGGGAGGTGGAGGGCTGTTGAGGGAAAGGGGTTTTTGTGTACTTGGTTCACTGAAAACTTATTGGAAAAAAAACAAAAGGGAAATAACACGCATTGAACTCCTGAATCCTGAAAGATAACATACAATGTCTGTCTAGACAAGACTTGGACGGCAGTTTGGGGGAAGTGTTAGAATCCCGGAAGAATGACTTGACTTGAAGGATTTGAATGAAGATGAACTACTTTGACAGACGAGTCACTAAGGATAATTGTATGGAATACGAGGGATATAATAGCTTTGTGAACCATGAAAAGAAAAATGGTATTTTCTCGAAAGGAGACATTAAGGAGTTGCAAGAAACATGGCTAACAAAATACATCTGGAGAGATGGATATCAAATCAGGCAACAATTGGCAACTAAAACTAGGGTGGGTAGACCTTCAAGCAGCCTCTTATGTGGCTTCAGAAGCACCAAATTTTAATCCTTAAAGAGTCTCTCAAATTCTGTATCCGGAATCCTGACCCTGACAGCGAACCATAAAATGGGTAAAGACTTAGAAAGGAAGATCTTAATTATCAATGTCTACTGGAATGTGGGTTGGTGGGAATAATTGAATTCATAAAACATATAGAAGACTGCTTGTTGAACTGGAGGGTCAGTAGGGAAAGGCATGTAATAATGGCAGGCGGTTTTAACATAAAAGACATAGGATTGGAGGGAGTGGAAAAAGGTTATGGTCGTCAAAATGGTAGGAAATGGACCGATCTGTTTATTGAATGGGACCCGTTAGTTGCAAATGGAAATGTGAGGGGAGATCCATCAAAAAAGGGCAGCATGGAAAAGAGGGAAAAACATCAAACTTTGACTAATATTGTCCAGACTACATTTCTGGCAGTGCAACAGGTTTGATATTGGCAATAGTCAATTAAGCGATCATAACACACTACAAGCAACATTCACTCTATATAATAAAACACGACAATCGAGGGAAACATTACAGGAACTGGCCGTTTCCAGTGGTGGTAATAGACTTAAAAAATGTAGCCGCAGGTGTTAGGCAGAAACCTGTGCAGTTCCCTCTGGGACCACTGCAAAAGATTTAATACTACAGGTGTTTGGCAGTAAACCCACTTGGTAGCAGTCTGTACCACACAGATTCACTTGGTACCTGTGGCTGAGCAGTCAGACTTCCCTCAAGAAGAGTTAGGCAGTATACAGAGTATTCACAATAGGTCAGAAGAACACAGTAGAACAAGTAAACACTGACCAGAGCTTGGTGTAAATATAATTATTTATTTAAAACCACATCTAGTAAAACACACAGGCACTAATGTTAAGCAGTTCAAAAACATGGTCACTAAAAGATATACACTCCCTTAAAAGAATATTAGACAATTCTTTAGTAAAGCCCCACTTATTTTCAGACAGCGGTGAGCGCTTAACGCAGATGGCACTCTAATAATTCGTTTTAAAAGGGAGAGAAAAGCAGGGTATAAATTGAAACAGATCCCAACACTTTTACCAGAACACAACAAGAGAGGAAGGCAAAGTAAAACTGTGAAGTTAGAGTTCAGTAGGCCGGATCCACTTTAAGAGGATCAGAACGAAATGTGTCCAAGGTCACACGGTTGCAGTGCACAAAAGTCTTGAAAAGGTTCAAAAAGCGTTGGACCAAAGAAAGGGACCAGTTAGATGGTCAAGGCGGCCAGCCCAGTCCAGAAGGTTAAGGGATTATTATTACCTTGCAACAATCTTTAGAAAGGGAGGCCTGGCGGACACGGTACCTTAAAGTGGTGAGAATACTCCAGCGGGGGCATTTGTTCCTGGCACCGGATGCAAGTCGGTGCTTTGTCGGGGGGAAGTGAGGATCTCGCCGGGGAGGAAGACAGGAGTCCGTTGCACTGCCAGGGAAGAGACCAGCCGTGGAGTTCACAGGTAAAAGGAGCGGTCCTTTGATTCGCGGTCCAGTGGTAAGTGGCAATCCGGTTGCTGGGGTGCTTGGCACGGGCAATTCAACCACAAGACGGCCTGGGATGCAAAGAAAAGAGGGTAAACTGGTTGTGCCCACCAATCAGGGGAAGAAGCCTCTCCAGCCGGGAGATCTTCTCTGTTGTCGGGAAGTGGTGAGTCAGTTCCGCAGGGCTCCACCGGTGGTGTCGTCGTGGTAGGTCGGCTTAGCTTCCCCCTCGTCAGATTCTCAGGTCCTGTGGCGACTTCTGAAGTTCCAGTCCCCAAAGCCCTGCTTTTATGCCGCACAACCCCATTCACTCAGCCTAGCTGTCAATCAAACATGCTAAGTGGTGAGCCGGCCAGCTCACCACTTGGGCCAATCACACAAGAGTGCGACTTGAGTTACCAAGCTAACTCAATCCAGGGTGCCTAAACCCCCTCCCACACCCCCTGTGGTACCCAGACAGAGTAGCACCACTTTTGGAGGCTTCTGTGGAGAAGCCTGCCAAAAAGTGGAACTAAGGGCTCGACTTGGGTTGGAGTCACAGAAGAGAACACAAACGCCATTTTAGAATCGAGTCCTGGCAAAAAATACCAACATGTGAATTAATATTAAATAAATAAACCGGCGGTATGTTCGAGGCTATGAGAATTAAATAATTAAAGTTGGTAGCTTCGAACAATGGGAAAATCCCATTGGGATGTATTCGCGGTCGAATATAAAAAGTAGTATCCACTGCCACCAGCCAAAACTCGATCAGGGGGGACGGAGATGTGCCCCCTCGACTAACAGACCCAGGGGCAATTGAATTGCCCCAACCAGTACGTCCACAATATGATGGTTTGTACTGGTTTCTGTTCATAATTTGGGACTAGTAAAGCCAATGGTGACTTTACATGCCCTGGGAGACAGTAGTCAGTCCCAGGGTATGGAGTCTATGGTGGGGTGTCACTATGACACCCCTGTGTTACTGCACGGAGGGTGCTGTGTAACACACATAGGAAAAACACATGAGACCCTATGGAGTAAAGGACCCCATAGCGCATAAAACACAAACAGTCAAAGGAACACCATAAATCATGTCCAAGAGTGGGAGAAAGAGAGTCTCACTCTTGGCAGGAGAAAAAAACAAACTCCAGAAATCCAGCAAAGCTGCTGGGGGACTCACTAAGTTAGGAAATTCAGCCTAAAGAGAGAATTCTCCCTAACAGAAGAGGTTCAAACTTAACAAGAAAATTAGAGACATGGGGCAACAGTGGACAAGTAGATTGCTTGTTAAAAAAGTGTATGTATGAATCCTTCAATGTTTTCATATGAGAAGGTGAAAGGGGAAAAAACAGCACAAAGACACAACATGCACGCTCACACATTCAATGAAGAAATATGTAAAAGAAAGAACACAAGGCAGAATTAATAGCACTACGGAAGAAAGAACTAGCAAGCAAAACATACGAGGGGGGAAAAAGTGCCTTACTGGTAACTTATACGAAATAACAAACTAATGATCCAGTAGAATAGTGAAAGGATGCGGTGAGTGCTCTTAGCAAAGAATACACAGAACTTTTGGGCAATCATTAATGCAGATACAATAGACCAAACGATAATGCAAAGCAATTCAGTAGGGGGCCTTGAATGCCGAATTCACTGGGCAGATATGTGGGAAGACCCAAAGTGAAAAAGTAAGGTGATGGATAGTGGAGTTCGATCAACTTGAAGTTAGGAATCTAAAATCTTCAAATTCGAATGCAGCAGGCCCAAATGGACTCGCAAATACTATTCTTAAGTCAAACATGGAGCTTTGGTCCCTGACCCTGAGACACTTGTTCAGACATTCTATCATCAAAAAGGGCAATCGATCTGGTGCAAACAACTATCAGCCAATAGCTCTTCTAGACTGTGATAGCAAAATCCTTCCAGCACTAATGCTAAACAGGCTGGAAACCTGGCTAAAAGGAAATAACATACTTCTGAGAAATCAATGTGGGTTTAGAAAGGGGCAGTCAACTCTAAATGGTATGATACTTTCTGTCATAAAAAAACGGTACGGGAAAAGGAGTGAAGGAATTGCCAGATCTAATGTTTGTGGCTCTAGTAGATTTCTCCAAGGCTTTTCATTTGGTAAATCGGGATCTGCTGTGGAGAAAGTAAAAAGAAGAAATGTGGCATCCCAGCCCCACATTTGGCCATTCACATGACGGGACATCAGTGAGGGTGTGAATGGACGTGGGGGGTATCACACACTAGTAATTTCCCAACGTCAAAAGGTTTCCACCAGGGATGTGTTTTCGCACCTTGTTTATAAAAACCTATACATCGCGGACCTCGATGAAGCATTGGGAAACGCAGCTCTTATTATATCGAAATTGGGCGGAATCCCTATTAGTTGACTGTCCTATGCTGATGATATAGCTCTTATGGATGGCTCTCCCATAGGACTACAGAGATTACGGACAGCGCTGTCAGAATACGCAAAGGTCAATGATTTAATTATTAATCCGGGCAAAAGCAACGTTATCATGTTTGGAAAGTTCAGAAGGAAACATATAAAGCACAAATGGGTGATGGAGGGAATACCAATCAAGAGCAAGGAGGCAGTGTCCTACCTAGGGTTCAATTTACATAGGCTCACAAGTTGATTGCTTGTCATTGAACACGTTGAAAAGAAAATAGACCAACAGGCCACCCAAATGAAAATGTTAGAACGGAAGATGTGTAAATTCATAGTAAGACCCTTAATTCGCTTCTATTTTGAGAAAGTGATACCAAAAATAATGTGTTGGATGGAATTAGAACAGGCAGCATACATCATGCCATGAGAGAGATTGGAGACCAGAGTCTGGAAACAAGTGCTTAGAGTACCCCCCTCTCTCCTAATGGCCTCATTACGATTTGAACTAGGCCTCTCATCATACGAAAACTGGTTTCATTGGCCGGTCCTAACCCTGGCAAGGAATATCCTGGCCCCTACATAAAACTCCCTATATGAGAATCTATTGAATCATCTGATGACAGGAACATCTCCATTCCTGAAAGAGATTCTAGGGGTGGGGGGACAGCCTCCTGAAGGAAATAGACCGCTCAGATCTAATAGGCAATCCTTTAGATGTAGAGTAGAGGCTTAGAGAAATGGATTGGATTAATACCATCACACGCACAAGAGAATACAAATTGCACTCCACCTTCTCAATAATTGACAAGCGACTCAGTAATCTGCCAAATTATCTTAACAAATTTCCATACCCCATCACAAGATCATACTTCTTAAGATTCATATTAAACCTCCCACCTACCGGGGAAATTAACAAGGTGCGAAATAAAGAAAAAGAGGAATGCAATGGCATTTGCCAAAGGTGTATGCCAAATGGGAAAACAGAAACCCTCCCTCACATACTTGTGGATTGCCCAATGCTAGCACTAACGAGAATAACACTTAGTTTTTTAAAGATGTATAATGTATGATGTGACGAATTCTGTTCTAACTCTTTTCATTGTGTTTTTGAAATGAAGAATTGTAAATGTGTGTAAGATCAAAATTTGATCAATTTCACAATAAAAAATAAATACAAATAAATGATGGGAACAATTAGTCAAAAATGTAGTGAATAACTAAACATAAATGCACAGTTTTCAGCCTACTCCCATTAGTTTTCCCATAGAGAAAAAGTTCTGTTTCGGCATAGCGTGAAAACCGCTTGGCAGATTTGGACCAAATAAACAATTTAGGCACAACGCGTTGACTTAATTTCTTTAACTGGTTTTGGTTAAGTCCATACAGTAGTTTTTAAAGTATTCAACAGAGAACAACGGGGAGTACCCTGCCCCTTAATACCTTTATATCAGTCTTGGTACTTTGCAGCGGAGAGGCTAATAACTTTTGACTTGCTGGATGGATTTGAATGATATTTTCTAAACCCAAAAGTTTGTCAGGATGCCCAAACTGGACATTTTGGGAACAATTCGTAAAAAAATGAAAACATAACACGGTTTTCGACCTACTCTCATTCATTTTCGCATAGAGAAAAAGTGCAGTTGTTATTACGTGTGCATGACAAGCAATGTTTCCACGTGAAGTGATAACCTGAGCAACATGGACACCTTCTCAGGGAAGGCTTAATTATAAGTGTGCACATACCCTGTTATGCCTGTGTGGCATGTGGAATGCATTGATATGGGGCTACAAGCATACTCCTGTTGTAGTACATTGCTAATATTACTGTGGATATGGGGAAAAAAGTTAAAATAAGAGAAACAAAAAATGCCATGCAAAAAAAGTGGAATTTCCCAGCTAAAGTGAGGTGTGGGGAAGCATATCGGGGGAACATGTACAGTGGACCTGAAAGACTTGTATAGATGTCATGCGGGAAGACCTTGGACAGCCCTTGAGTCCAAACATACATATTGGGGCAACATGGCTAGTGGCATGGTAGGGGTTTAAAATATACAGTAGGCATGACCGAAGGCCGTGCTTACTGCCCAGGGCGAAATGCCCAAGCTAGTATGCCTGAAAGACATGTATAGTGGTCATGGGCATATGCCGTGGCCACCTAATGGTTCTGGCCACGCCTGAAGGCCCTGTGTAATGGGCCTGAAAGACATGTATAGTGGTCACGGCTGAAGGCCATGGCTAGTGGCCTGGTAGTGTTTTAAAATATACAGTGGGCATGGCCGAAGGCAGGGCTCACTGGCCAGGGCGGAAGGACCACGCTAGTGGGCCTGAAAGATATGTATAGTTGTCATGGCTGAAGGCAGGGGCCACCTAGTGGGTCCAAAAGAAACATATCAGGGGAACATGTATGGTGGACACGGCTGAAGGACATGGCTAATGGCCTGTAAAAATACAATGGCATAGAAATCCTTTGGCATTGACTGAAAAAACCTTATTTGCATGGACGTTAAGGTGAGCAATACATTGTAACGAAACCTTTGAAATTCAAGGACATTTTTTTAGTTGAAGGGATGTTAACGAGAAAATGTAATGCAACAAAACCCCTGAAATTCGGCACAGAATTTATGCAAAGCCACCTTAAATTGGTGCCCTCTGTTGCGCAATGTGTCACCACAATGATAACATCAGAGATGGCAACACTGGTGACATGACTAATTACGTCATATGACATCACTGAAGGTTATGGCTACTGGCCCGGTAGTGTTTTAAAATATACAGTGGGTACGGCCTAAGACCCCGATTTATGTGCCTGAGAGACATGTATAGTGGTCACTGCGAAGACCATGGCCACCAAGTGGGTCCAAAAGAAACATATTGGGGGAAACGTATATAGTGGACACGCCCAAATGACGTGGCCATTGACCATGGCTAGTAGCCTGGTAGTGTTTGACAATATACAGTGGGCACGGCCAAACGCTGTGCTCAAAGGCCAGGGCCAAAGGCTAGTGTGCCTGAAAGACATGTATGGTGGTCATGGCTAAAGACTGTGGCACCTACTGGGTCCAAAAGAAACATATTGGGGGAACATGTATGGTGTACACGACGCGGGGAACATGTATGGTGTACACGACTGAAGGCCATAGCGAAAAAAACTACGGTATACAAAACCCTTGAAATTCACTGAAAAAAACTTTAGTTGCAGGGATGTTAAGGTGAGCAATACATTGTAACAAAACCTTTTATCAGTGATGTAATCAGTGATATAATCTCTGATGTCATCATTGTGCTCATATGCTGCGCAACAGGGCACGCAAACAAGGGGTGCCTTTTCCTGAATTCTGTGCTACATTTCAGGGGTTTTGTTCTGTTCAATTTTCACCACAACGCCCCTTCAACTAAAGTTGTTTTCCGCTGAATGAAGGACGAAAGCGTCGGTAAAAATACAGGCAACACCAAGGGCTTGTTTAGATGAAAGTCCGACGGCACCTTGGGCATGAAAGAGGGGTGTGTCTGCAGCACTACCCTTGTCTCATGGAATGTTAAGTAAGGTGGTTTACAAGAGAGGGCCTGGATCTCTCCCACTCGTGTGGAGGTGATGGCCACAAGAAAAGCTGTTTTCCACGACAGAAACATCAGCGCCGCTGAATGCAAAGGCTCGTATGGAGGACCCATGAGCCTAGTGAACACCACATTGAGTTCCACACCGGGGCTGGAGCCTTCACCGGCGGAACAAACGGACAAACTCCTTAACCAGACGGTGTGACCCCACAATGACGACTGTCCTGGAGATCTGGTGTAGCGGGAGAACTTTGATGGAAGCATGGGCCAGTCCAGCCTTGTCCAACAACAGCAAATACGGTAGTACCTACAGAGCTGTGACTGGTAGAGGCTCGATCTTCTGTGCATGGCACCAAACGGCGAACCTTGTCCATTTATGTGCATAGCGTTTAAGAGTAGACTATGCTCTGGCCTTGGGAAGCACTTCCTTGCAGTCTGCTGGGAGATCGTAACCCCCAAATTCTAACACTGCAGGAGCCAGGCCTGCAGGTTCAGCGATCCTGGGTCGTGATGCAGAATTGCACCTCCTTCCCTGACGGGAAGATCTGCGACCACCAGAAGTTTGACAGGAGGGGCCGCTGACAAACCGAGAAGGTCCGGGTACCATACATGTCTCGGCCACGCCGGTGCGACGAGGATCATCCTGCACCAGGACCGTCTGAGTTGATTGACTAGTTGAAGAAGCAACAGAGGGAACGCATGCAGAAACAAGCCGTCCGAGGGGATCAAGAATGCGTCCCCCATGCTCCCCGGCTGCGGAAACCTGCTGGCGAATCTCCGGCACTTGGTGTTCATCGCTGTCGCAAATAGAATGATCTGGAGATTGCCCCATCTGCGGAACAGGTGATCCACTTGGCCCTGCCGAAGCTCCCACTCGTGGCAAGAGTGCAGCTCCCTGATGAGGGAGTCGGCGACAGTGTTCTTTACTCCTGCCAAAAGCAACATCTGGGCGATGGCCCAGTGCCACAGTTCCTGCACTTCTTTGGAGAGCCCCGGGGACCTGGTGCCCTTCTGCTTCCTGATGTAGAACATCATGGTGGCGTTATCCGTGAAGACCCACACAACCTTGCCCTTGAGGGATGGAAGGAAAGACTTGAGGGCCCAAAACACTGCCCGTAGCTCCAACACGTTGATGTGCAACACCTTCTCCTCTGGCAGCCACAGGCCTCTTGCATGAAGACTTCTGGTGTGAGCTCTCCATCCTTCCAGGGAGGCGTCCGTCGTAACAGTCACCTGGTGAGGTGGGGTCTGGAAATCTGCACCTCCAGACAAATGTGTGCAAACTCCCCACCACCGTATCGCTCGACGGAAACTCTCGTCGAGTGTGATCTTGTCCTCAAAGCTTCCCGACACTTGTATCCAACGGGCATCAAGGAACTCTTATAGTGGGTGCATCCGCAGCCTGCACAATCAAATGAGGTATATATGCATGACATCATGCCGAGCAGAGACTTGATGGACCTCACCCATGTGATCTTCAGGGCCAACAGCCGTTGTACCTTGCCCAAGATGGCCGCTAACCTCTCCTCCGACAGACGCCAGGCACGACAATGTGTTGAGTCGGGATCCCAGAAACAGCGCGTCCTGCGATGGAATCAAGCAGGACTTTGCATAGTTCACAGAGAACCTCAGATCCGTCAGGAGCCAGACGGTCCTTGCCGTGTGGTCGACTGCGATGTTCTTTGTGGATCCCTCATAGACGCAGCTGTGCTGCCACCGGTGCCAGACACTTGGAGAAAACCGTTGGCGCTGACTTCAATCCGAAGGGAACGGCCTTGAACTGGTAATGTTGCACCACGAAGTGAAGAAACTTGCAGTGTCTCTTGTGGATGGGGGATGTGAAAGTAAGCATCCACCAAGTCCAGCGACAACAGGAAATCCCCCTCTTTTAGCTGTTCTAGCGTTTTGAAGAGTCACCATCCAGAACTTTTGGAACCTGATGTACTTGTTCAGACGACGGAGGTATAGGATGGTCCTTTGTCCGCTGGTCTTTTTGACGAGGAAGTTAACGAGAGTACACTCCGGAAGCCCCGGAGCCTCTTTGGGATGAGCTCTATCGCGCCCTTTCTTAACATGGACCGCACTTCCAGCAGCAGCTGAGGGACGTGGTTTTCCTGCCGGGCCACTGGTGGTATTCAAGGACACTTTCATTGAAATTCCAGGGTGTGTCTGTGGGCGAGAGCGTCCAGCACCAAATGGTCAGTGGAGATGGTCTTCCACACGCTGACGAAGTTCGCCAGCCGGCCTTCCACCTGGGTGCATGGGTTGGGGCCTGCTTTGACGTAGAAGGGCCGCCTTGGGGACCTTGGTGATGGCGGCGACCTCCTCCAGATTTGGCACAGCCCCTGTAGGTCTCCTGGGCGAAGAGCGGGAGAGCTGACGGTAGGACAAAGCTCCTCCAACAAATCCTTTGGAAAAACCTTGGTATTTCCTGCCGGAAGACCGAAAGGACAGCCGTTGTTGCTGAAGCGTGCCCAAGGCACGAGCTGTCTAAGTGTCCGCCTTGATGGCTTGAAGAGACTCATCTACGGTCTTCCCGAACAAGTTGTCCCCGTCGAAGGGCATGTCCAACACCTTTAACTGAGTTAATTTACCCCTACACGACAGAAGATTATTCCACAAAATCCAATCAGCCAGGGGGCACACAATCAGGGAGCCAGAAAGCAAAGAAAAGAGGAGTATCCTTTTCTGGATCAAGTAGTAGCTCGTCCAGTGGAAACTCCAATCCGAACTATAACCCATATCAATCCAATCAATTTGGCCAACCATTTCCATATAATTATCCCCCACCACCGTTCCAGCCACCTTTTTTAGGACGAGGAGGAGGATGGGGACCCCCACCCTGGAACCCAGGCTTCCAAGGGCAATACAGACTGTTGGGTGTCCTGACCCGCGTTTGAGCTATCATGCTGCAACATTTGGTGCTGTGGGCTTAGAAAATCCAAGATGGCCAAAAAGCCCACATGTCATGATCTCTGCTTCCAAAAGGTCAGGGTTTTCCCAACTCCCTTGGAAGCAGATTCATAACCCAGGTTCCGAGTGCCAACCAGTCCCAATTGGGACCTTTTGGACCCAGTCCTGGCGCCAGTGGCACCAGGCTCATAAATATGCCCAGTCCCAGCGCTGGAAGCGCCGGGCTCATAATGCTTGGGTGGACTTACCTGCAGCAGACCATGCTGCTTACTTGCCTGCCAGTTGAGCCTCTGATCCTCTTCTGTTTGGAACTACTTTTCCTGTTGGGTGGGGCAGGAGCCACTCCCTAGGTTCAGAACACTGGAACTCTTCTGGAAAGCAGGAACTCTTTTCTTACCTAGGCGTGGCTGTGGAAGGAGACACCTAAGCACTACAGGAGGCTATTTAAACCACACCCGATGGATGAATCTTGCTTTGCGTTATTCTGCATCCTCTGCAGCAGAACGCTCATCGTGTCTTCTGCATCTGATCCTGGGCCTAAGGAAAAAGGCTTACCATCCTGAATCCAGTCTTCAGCAACACCTATAAAGACAAGAAAGAACAGGTTAGCATTACGGTCTTCAGTGACAGCTCTTCACTTACCTGGGCCATCGGCTGTCACCAACGCCTCGCGCTGCATCTGAAAGACAAAAGCTTACCAACTCTTCGCACGCTCCGGAGGCCTTCGGCGCTGCATCCCGCATCTGAAAGACAAAACAAGGTGCGTTTAAAGACATTGGGAAACTTTAATACTCACGTGCCATTACTCCTTTCCACATCTAACCCAGTGGGTATTCCGGCACCCTGCAGCCGCTCCGAACTTGTACCTGCAAAATAAAAAGACAGTTAGAGCGCATCGTGAAGCAGGCAACAAGCGCTTACTTACGTGCTTCCAGGCGCTTCTATTCATCACACGGGCTCCATCTTCAACTCACTTCAGCCCGTCATCCACCATCGCCGGAACCCTGCAAAACAAGAGACATCATTACTAAAGACTTTAAAGACATTAGAATTACTCGAAACTTACCGTTCGTGCAGTAAACGACGGACAGCAGTCCTCTGAAGTCAAGAGGCCTGCTCCCCTTATCCAGTGAAGAAACTGGTTACAGCACCCTGCCCCGAGGCAGATGGAGAGCACGGCGTTCACTTACCTAAGGTGAGAGCGTTAACCTTCGGGGTTCTACAGGAGAAGAGAAAGGGAAGAAGAGAGAGACATTCAATAACCCAGTTCATAAATCCCATATTTTCTATCTGCAGACATCTTACCCTTCGAGTCAAACATACAGTGCACAGAGGTCCAGCCCAAAGAGCCAGCCGTGTGTTACACATCACCTTTGAAGATACGGTATACGCCCAGTCAAGACCGGCGCCTATACGGGAATCAGGTGAGCGTTACAGAACGCAAAGCCTACCACAAAACTCCCGTCCAGGCGCTATGGAAACCTCGGATACCGACCAACTAGCCCAGTTACTTGGGGAACTAAGGGCAGAAGTGCATGCAGCCCGTCAGGAAACGAACGCTCTAAGAAGAGAACTGATTATTTCCAAGGAGCGAACAGATGATCTCGCTAGACAATTGCTACAGTCACAAGCCGGACTGACCCCGTTACCCGCATCTGGGGGAAATCTTCCTTCTACATCCTCTATGAATCCAGTGCAGATCAACCTACCTGGGAATGTACCTCTGGCTCCGCCCGAACGACTTTCTGGTGACCCAAAGAGGTTTGCAGTATTTAACAATCAGTGCCGGTTGCATTTCTTATGCCGGCCAGCAGCCTTTCCAACTGATCAAGCTAAAGTAGCTTTCGTGCTTTCGTACCTTAGTGGCAATGCGGCAGACTGGTCGATCCCTCTAGTAAATCAAGATGATCCGGTCCTCCATGATTTTCAAGCTTTTCAGCTCAGTATGGAAAAACTGTTCGCAAGACATTCACAGGGGCAGGCCTTGGACAATGAGCTTCTTTCGTTGCGACAAGGTAATCAAGACCTTTTGGCTTATATTGCGTCTTTCAACAGACTGATAGTGGAAACTCAATGGCCTGAGGACAAAAGGATTACGCTGTTTTATAGAGGTCTACGTGGAGAGCTCAAAGATGTGTTAGCCCAAGTAGTGAATCCCCCACAAGATTGTTCGGACTATATAGACTTAGTCGTTCAAATAGATCACAGACTGCAGAACAGGAAGGCCGATCGTTCCAAGTTTGATGCTCGAGTATTTTCCAAACCGCCAACTCCTTCCAAAGGAGTAGACTCCGGGGAACCCACGCAAATAGGGGGTCTGAAAGGTCCTCTAACACAAAAGGAGCGGGAAAGGAGAAAACAGTTGCAATTATGCCTCTATTGCGGAAACTCAGGGCACTTTCTTCGGGACTGTCCGGTGAAACCTGCTAAGAAGGCAGTAGGAGCTGCAGTTACCAAAGTTACAAACTCTGAGCAGGGAAACGACCTCGCCCGACAAGAATAGAGGTCCTCTTGCAGAGCGTGAAAACCAGTTCCGTGACCTCGCATTTCGTGATACCTATGGTCCTCATTAGCCCAGATAATCCGGATCGATTACATGCAATTGAAGCTTACGTCGACAGCGGTGCCATCGGCAATTATGTGGATCATGAAATGGTTTTGAGGATGAATCCAACTCTTTGTCCCAAGGCTGTAAAGGACGTCATTACTACGGTGGATGGTACGGAGATAGCCTCCGGGCCAGTAACGCATACCACTCAAGAAGTGACGCTAATAAGTCAAGATGGACACCATGAGAAGATCGTGTTCGATGTGATCAAGGCCCCTCAGTTTCAGATTATTCTAGGAATACCTTGGTTAGAGAAACACAATCCTCTGATCGATTGGCGAGCAAGAACGGTCCAGTTTCCAGAATGTGTCTCTACTTGTCACCCTCCACCTGGTGTTGCACTGGCAGCAATTTCTTCAGAGACTCCCCAGTTACCTCCCGAATACCTAGAATACCAAGATGTTTTCCGGAAGGATCAGGCTAACTCTCTACCTCCTCATAGGTCTTATGACTGCCAGATAGACCTGATACCTGGATCTACTCCTCCTTGTAGTAGAATTTATGCCCTCACCGAGCCTGAGAACCTTCACCTTCGACAATACCTGGATCAATACCTGGCAAATGGGTTTATTCGTCCTTCCAAGTCCCCTGCTTCTTCAGCTTTGTTCTTCGTTCCAAAAAAGGAAGGAGACCTTAGAACTTGTATAGATTATCGCTCCCTGAACCAGATCACCGTTAAGAATAGATATCCGTTACCTTTGATCCCTGAACTCCTGGACCAAGTCAGAAAAGCATGCATATATACAAAGCTGGATCTTAGAGGAGCTTACCACTTGGTACGAGTAAAAGAGGGCGATGAATGGAAGACGGCCTTCCGCACCAAGTATGGGCTATTTGAATATCAGGTCATGCCCTTCGGACTTTGCAATGCCCCGGCCGCCTTTCAATATTTTATGAACGATGTCCTCAGAGAGCTCATAGATGTGTGTGTTGTTGTTTACATTGACGACATCCTCGTTTATTCTTCATCGGAATCTGAACATCGGAAACACGTGAAAATGGTCCTCGAAAGATTGCGTCAACACAAACTTTTCGCTAAGTTGGAAAAATGTGTTTTCAACGTGACTGAAGTTGAATTCTTGGGATTCATATTATCACCTGGCGGAGTGCGTATGGATTCAAAGAAGGTCGATGCAGTTCTCAAATGGCCATCACCATCCTCCGTAAAAGGTGTGCAAAGCATGTTAGGCTTCGCTAACTTTTACCGCAGGTTTATCCCCGAATTCTCTCGAATAGTCCAGCCCATCACTGCCTTGTTAAAGAAAAACAAACGTTTTGAATGGTCTACCGAGGCGGAACAAGCTTTCCAGGATTTGAAGACTAAATTTATCTCTGCACAAATCTTAAAACACCCTCGCCCTGAACTCCCCTACATCGTGGAAACTGATTCTTCAAGCCTTGCCATGGGGGCAGTTCTATCACAGAAGGACCCGGTAACCAATCAGTTGCATCCCGTGGCATTTTGGTCCCGCAAATTCTCACCTCCTGAAATCAATTACACGATTACTGACAAGGAACTTCTGGCTATCAAGTCTGCCTTTAAGGCTTGGCGGCATTATCTGCTGGGGGCCCGACACACCGTTACTGTGATTACGGATCACCGAAACCTGCAATATTTGAAAACCGCAAAAGCCCAATCCTCTAGACAACTCCGTTGGGCATTATTCTTTGCCGAGTTTGACTTCATAATTACCTATCGACCTGGTACAAAAAACGGTAAAGCTGATGCCCTTTCTCGGATGGGAGTGGAAGAACACTTGATCAACCCTAAACCTGTACCAATCATTCCCGAACAAAGAATTCTGGGTGTAATCGCCACACAATCCATAGAGGAAGTTAAGGATAAAGCCAGGCAACTTGTAACTCCAGCAGACATACAGAATTGGCATCTGCAAGGAAAGGACTTTGCAGTAAAGGACAACTTATTGTATTTCCAAGAACGATTATACCTACCCAGCACAGATTTACAGAAAAAAGTAATCCCTTGTTATCACGATTCTTTAATGGAAGGACATCCCGGTATGGCCAAGACCTCAGAAAAGATCAAGCGCTACTTCTGGTGGCCGTCTTGGAAAAAAGATATCAGAGACTTTATAATGTCCTGTGGAGTATGCGCCCAAAACAAGAGTCAAAAGGAAAGACCAGCAGGCCTCTTACGCCCTATTGACATCCCACCTCGCCCTTGGCATACGCTTTCTATGGACTTCATCACCGATCTACCTCCATGCTCCGGATACAATACGATTCTAGTAATCGTGGACTTATTCTCCAAGATGGCGCATTTCATTCCGCTCAAAGGCTTGCCAACAGCAGCAACTCTGGGCCGAAAATTTCTCGAAAACATCGTCCGACTGCACGGTTTTCCTTCGGTTCTAATTTCGGATCGAGGTAGTCAATTTATTTCTCATTTTTGGCAAAGTTGCTGTCGGTCGGCTCAAATTGATGTGAGACTATCGACCAGTCACCACCCTCAGACCGACGGACAAACCGAGAGGACCAATCAAACTCTGGAACAGTATTTACGCTGCATGCTGCAACAAACTGAAAAAACTTGGAAAGACATCCTTTGGATAGCCGAATATGCCTACAATAACTCTGTCCATTCGGGAACTGGGAAAACCCTGTTTTTTCTTTTGTACGGCAGTCACCCTCGAACCTCGGAGTTGGATCCCCTCCAAGATCTTGAAACACCAGCAGTAGACTACCTGCATTCTACAATCACCCAAGCCTTTAAGGAAGCTGTTTCTCACCTTCAAAGGGCTAAAGAACAATACAAGAAAGGAGCAGATCAACATCGGAAGGAAGCCCCTCAATATAGAGTAGGGGATCAAGTCTGGTTATCCACCAAATATCTACCTCTAAAAGGGCCACGCACATTCAACCCAAGATACCTTGGTCCCTATTCCATCACTACCATAGTAAACCCAGTAGCGGTCAAGTTGGACTTGCCCCCGCACATGAAGATACATCCGGTCTTCCACGCCTCTCTATTAAAACCCGTGCAACCTCAAACCCGACTAACTAAATCTCCAAAACCTATCCTACTTGATGGGGAACTCGAGTTTGAAGTCAAAAGCATTCTGGACTCCAAGATCTCCAAATCTAAACTATTTTACCTAATTGACTGGAAAGGCTACGGCCCCCAAGAGAGATCCTGGGAACCTGCTGAATATGTCCACGCTCCTCGCCTAATCAAAAGATTTCACCGAACATTTCCTGACAAGCCAAAACCCCCGGAGAAGCCCAGTTTGGGAGGGGCCTTGAGGGGGGGTACTGTCATGATCTCTGCTTCCAAAAGGTCAGGGTTTTCCCAACTCCCTTGGAAGCAGATTCATAACCCAGGTTCCGAGTGCCAACCAGTCCCAATTGGGACCTTTTGGACCCAGTCCTGGCGCCAGTGGCACCAGGCTCATAAATATGCCCAGTCCCAGCGCTGGAAGCGCCGGGCTCATAATGCTTGGGTGGACTTACCTGCAGCAGACCATGCTGCTTACTTGCCTGCCAGTTGAGCCTCTGATCCTCTTCTGTTTGGAACTACTTTTCCTGTTGGGTGGGGCAGGAGCCACTCCCTAGGTTCAGAACACTGGAACTCTTCTGGAAAGCAGGAACTCTTTTCTTACCTAGGCGTGGCTGTGGAAGGAGACACCTAAGCACTACAGGAGGCTATTTAAACCACACCCGATGGATGAATCTTGCTTTGCGTTATTCTGCATCCTCTGCAGCAGAACGCTCATCTTGTCTTCTGCATCTGATCCTGGGCCTAAGGAAAAAGGCTTACCATCCTGAATCCAGTCTTCAGCAACACCTATAAAGACAAGAAAGAACAAGTTAGCATTACGGTCTTCAGTGACAGCTCTTCACTTACCTGGGCCATCGGCTGTCACCAACGCCTCGCGCTGCATCTGAAAGACAAAAGCTTACCAACTCTTTGCACGCTCCGGAGGCCTTCGGCGCTGCATCCCGCATCTGAAAGACAAAACAAGGTGCGTTTAAAGACATTGGGAAACTTTAATACTCACGTGCCATTACTCCTTTCCACATCTAACCCAGTGGGTATTCCGGCACCCTGCAGCCGCTCCGAACTTGTACCTGCAAAATAAAAAGACAGTTAGAGCGCATCGTGAAGCAGGCAACAAGCGCTTACTTACGTGCTTCCAGGCGCTTCTATTCATCACACGGGCTCCATCTTCAACTCACTTCAGCCCGTCATCCACCATCACCGGAACCCTGCAAAACAAGAGACATCATTACTAAAGACTTTAAGACATTAGAATTACTCGAAACTTACCGTTCGTGCAGTAAACGACGGACAGCAGTCCTCTGAAGTCAAGAGGCCTGCTCCCCTTATCCAGTGAAGAAACTGGTTACAGCACCCTGCCCCGAGGCAGATGGAGAGCACGGCGTTCACTTACCTAAGGTGAGAACGTTAACCTTCGGGGTTCTACAGGAGAAGAGAAAGGGAAGAAGAGAGAGACATTCAATAACCCAGTTCATAAATCCCATATTTTCTATCTGCAGACATCTTACCCTTCGAGTCAAACATACAGTGCACAGAGGTCCAGCCCAAAGAGCCAGCCGTGTGTTACACATCACCTTTGAAGATACGGTATACGCCCAGTCAAGACCGGCGCCTCTACGGGAATCAGGTGAGCGTTACAACATGTGCGCCAGAATCCAGGAGAACCACGCAGTTTGTGAGCACACCAAAATGGTTGCCTAACTTGCCACCCACCAGTGCGAGCATGATGGGCCAGGGTGCCATGAGTGGAATGGGTGCCAAAGGTAAAATAGCAGCGCCTGTTAAAAAAATGCTTTAAAATTACCTTTGGTTTCTCTGAATGCCAGCTCAAAATGCCTATTTTCAAACATTGCAACACATCCAAAAACCTCACTGAACACCAGCAGACATCTGGCAGAATGAAGTTTTGTGTGCCTACAAAATCTGGGAAGATGAAGAGCCCAAAATAATGTTGATAACAAGACTGGCTGAGTGCTAAACTGAACTGAAAGACACTAAAATCGAAATGTTTAGAATAAATGAGTGACCTACTTTTGAGTGTCACATAGTTTGTCACTGTTCAAATGTCATAGTTTTGAACTTAGAATCAGCATTCTAGCTGCATGTGTAAAAATTGTAAGTTTGATTTAAACTGGGAACCCAAAATGACATGTGGCTAAAAACTGGCTTAAAGAGATTCCAATTCTGCCTGACAGGTTCCCAGGCCCGGCTGCATTCTGTTGCCCCTGCCAAAAGGAGGTCACACACTCTCTGATTGAATTACCTGGGGACTGCAGGAAACTAAACAAAGGGCCCAGGCAGATGGTTTATTGGAGGGGTCGTAAATGGCTTCCTTTTGAACAAAGCCCTTCCTTGACTCAGGCAGATGGTTTATTGGGGGGGGTGTCATAAAGTGGCTTCTTCTTGGCAGAAACGGGGAGGGGCAGCTCCCTCTGAGGACAGGCTGAGCTTAAAGAAAGTGGATAGACTGGTTTCTCCACCATGTGACCTGGGAAGACACACCCCTGTTGGCCAGAATATGATTTTAAGAAAGATGTATAACTCATGGTGCGGACTTGTCAAAATTATCTAAATGATACCATAATTCTTGTGATTTTTCTGCCCACATTTTAAGAGGTTTTAGGACCCGGTGGTATGATCTGGGGGTTTACGAGCGGAAAAGAGGCTGTTACTCTAAATGTATGCATGTTAAAAATCTGACACTTCCTTATCTAAATGCCCACATGCCTTGCACACAATTGTATAAATTTGGAGAAAAATCTGATATGGGGAAAGCTACTAAAAAGCGCAAAAAGTTGCCATTTCTTTACCCAAGCTCCTAGAAACGCCAGGGTCGGAACAGTGCCTCCCATCAGTAATGCATGATGTGTGTATGCAATGACAAACAACTGTGTATCTGTGGAATATGAATTTGGGTCAAATATAGATTTGTGTGCAATTTGACAGGGGAGTGTCCTTTCTGCAGGCCATAAAACAGAATCACCATTACTCACATTTCCTTTCCCCTATCAAGGAAGAGAGAAAAGCTTGACCAATGATCAGTTGAGAGAGGGGCTGGCTTAGTGATGCTGCGCACACACCCACTTTCAAAAGACATAAAAAGAGCCACTGGAAGCTAGAGAGGACATTCAATTCCATTTGCTGCGGAGCATGCTGACCGACGACTTCACATCCAGAGATCCAGACTTCAAATCCATCAATCTCCAAAGACCAGAACTTTACTTCAGAACTTAAAGCAAGGGCCTAAACCCACAAACTGAGAACTCTTCTCAGCAGGCCTCAGCAACCTTAAAATCATTTGCGAACTATTCCACAGCCGGGCGAGCTGTTTGAATTCTTTTGCCAAGAACAATTGACAGAGACCAGACCAAAGATCCAGAGTGACCCAGACCGCTGTGAGCAGAACCAGAGAGCTGACCCAGATCACTGTGAAGTGCCGAGACCAGAACCGGAGTCCAGTCCAAAACATGACCAGATCCGTGGCGAGGCCTATTTCAAATTTATATTGTGAGTACCTAGCAGAACTGTGCAGAACCAATCTCTTAGGTAAAATAATCTAATCCAAACTATTTTAACCTAAGTACAACTGCCTCCTAGAAATCGTGTCACCTGTCAATTCTGCAGCTGCAAGCTGTCACCTGTCATTTTCAGTTTACTTTAAATCCAAAAAACGACCTTTACAAAATCGTTCACATCTCTGGAACCGCTTGTTCTAGGAACTTTCCTCTGAAAGCTTAGAATCTCAGCTTTCCAACGAACCTAGAACCGACTTGCTACTCCTTATACTTTTGCCGTAATCACGATTCACGCACTTGCGAATTTTCCCGCGATTTGCGATTTGGCCTGATTTCTTGACCTGTAAAAAGATAGCAGCTTTTTGCTTTCCTCTGCTAAAAATGTGTTTGCCTCTTAATAACCATCCCTGAATCATTGCTAAAGTGAGCCTGAGCTCATCCCAAGTATCTCTCACTCACCCTGAACCTCCTAAAGGGAATTAAAAGCATTTTCAGCATATTTCTCACTTCATTGCCACCACATTCAAAGCACTTGGGCCTGTGTTTTAAAACTCATACCGGTTTTCTCTAAGCTTGCAGGGGGGGACCTGAATTTCGTATTGTATTTGATTGCATTCCTGAGAACTGTGTGCTTCTCTTTCCATCTACTTCCATTTCTTACATTGCATAGGGGAGATGGTGAATTGCCAGAGAAAAAGAGATTATCTTATCTTTTGCTAAAATCATCTCAAGTATTTCTGTACTGCATTTTATTCCTCATTGCTTTTCCCTTGAAATCAAAAAAGTATTTTTGCTACTTGATCCATCCTATACTAACTCCTCATTGATTATAAAGAAGTGTGCTAGTGTCAGATTACCCATTGTTGATTAACATTATATTTATAAGGGCGATATAGATTATTAATTTATTATAAAAGCGTGGTATCTATATTTTGTTTTATTTCTCAAATAAACCTTTTAAACTCGCAAAACAGAACTACTTCTTGGCTCAGTGCGGTCAGGGGGATTCTAAGAGAGGGGTGTTATATAGGGGTAGTCATCCAGAACACATGAACTGGACATAAAGATACATCAATATGGGTTTCCATTCAGTATCCCAGACTAGGCATTGACTTAGCTGTAGTGTTGAATTGAATCCTCTTACAAGAAGCCCCAGGCGACGGAGGAGATAGATTTAGTGGACAACCAGGGTCTCCCAATTTTCAATCTAGCTAAAGTCCAACTCACCACGACACAAATTTCGGTACTATCGAAGGGTTTATCTTTTGTGCCATCTGAAAATACAGATTGGTACACTACTGAAATGGAGGTACGCAGATTTTTACGAACCATTAGACTACGCGCCTTTTTTAATGCCCATGAAGTCAGTGAAGATTTGAACGACACAGGATTACATCCAAAATCCTCTTTCACTCCTTCTGACAACCAAGTACCCGCTGACCTCCTTACTTTTGAAAGATGTGTCCTACGAGACCTAAGAACTTCGAGTAAAAAAAGGCATATTAACAGAGAACAGAACATCTCTCAGGCAGAAAGAGAAGCCTTGACTGAACTAGCAGACAACTCAGAGATAGTGATCAAACCCGCCGACAAAGGCGGGAGTATTGTCATAATGAACTCCGCTCAGTACCATCCCATGGTAATGGACCTGCTCAATGACGCACAAAGCTATAAGCTTTTAAAGAAAGATCCCACGAAGGATCTGACCATTGAAATTGCTTCCATGGTGTCCTTCGCTCTTGAAAAAGATTGGATCTCGGAAAAAGAATCCAACTTTCTCGTCAACACAGGCGGTAGAACTCCCTGCCTGTATGCATTACCCAAGATCCATAAGAATCCAATCAACCCACCCGGAAGACCCATTGTGTCGGTTTGTGGCTGGATTCTGATACCACTGTGTAAATTTGTAGACTATTTTCTCAAACCCATTAGCATCACAACAGAATCCTACATTAGAGACACAATGCATACAATCCAAATGTTTGAAAATTTAGATTTTGACCCTCAAAAACATATCCTAGTGACTTTAGATATTAAGTCACTGTACACGAGTATTCCGCAACAAGCAGCAATTGATTGCGTATATGAATATCTTGTTGAAACCAACAGAGAAACAAAAGCTCTGCCTGAATTCATCATTGAAATAATGACTCTTGCCCTCTGCAAAAATTTCTTTGAATTTGATAAACAATTCTATTTGCGAACTAAGGGGACAGCAATGGGGGCAACATTTGCCCCAAGTTTGGCCATTTTGTTTATGGCCAAATTTGAAACGAATTTCATTTTTAACCCTGTTAACTCGTGGAAAGATAACATCAAACAGTGGCGGCGCTATATTGATGATGTTATCTGTTTATGGGAAGGTACAGAGGACACACTACAGAACTTCTTTGTCTGGCTGAACACTTGCAGTACAGACATACAGTTCACTATGGAATACAGCAACATCATGATTCATTTTCTGGACTTAACAATTGGACATTCCCAAGGTGAATTAATTTTCAACACCTTCCGCAAACCGACGGATCGTAACACCTTACTCCATTTTCAGAGTAATCACCCCAAGCACATTAAGGAGAATTTACCCTACGGGCAATTCCTGCGGTTACGCAGAAACTGTACGTCCCTAGAGGACTTTTATCACGATGCTGACCTACTCAGCAAGAGGTTACAAGAAAGAGGGTATCCCCGGAAGTTGGTGTCCCGATCTTTGAAGAGGGCACGCTTTACATGCTGGGACTCACTCCTCACTCCCAAAGCTCGAGAGGAACCCCAGGACCAAATCACTTGTGTGGTTACGCACGGTCAACATGCTTTCCAAATTAAGAAAATCATTCACAAATACTGGTCCATTGCTGGACTATGTCTTCCTGATCAACGTAAACCAAGATTCACGTATAAAAGGGCAAGGAACATTAAAGAACATCTGGTGCATACTATGTACATCAAGAAAACACAACAAAGCAACTTATGGAATCTAAGACCACTAAAAGGGCACCACCCATGCGGGTCGTGGTCGGTCTGCCAGTTTATGCAGAAAATTCAACAATTTCAAGTGGGACAAAAAACCTAGTCCCTTAACGATATCTCTAACTGTAAGACCAAGCAAGTGGTGTATTGCATAGAATGTCCCTGCAAACTCCGATATGTCGGGCAAACTATGCGTAGCGTAGACACACGGATCTCGGAACATCGGTCACGGATTATGTGCAAAAACCTCACATCTCCCCTGGTACAGCATTATCTCAATAAAAAACACACCACACAAGACATTAGATGGTGGGTTCTTGAAAGAGTGTGGGATGGTCCCAACATTCAAGGACGACTGCTGAGCCTTGAATGCAGATGGATCCATAGGTTGGATTCGGTGCAACAGGGCCTCAATGAACAACAGATTTTTCCATCCCAGTGAGAGCCAGCAGTTCCCGGCGCACTCTCCCTTTAAGATGTCAGTCATCTTTCTTTGAGCACATTACATTGGCTTATTACACTTGTCTGCGGGGGCCCGATTTCATTAATGGAACCCTGTACAAGTGCTACGACACCGTCTGTCTCAGGTCTCAGCTGATTTTTACCATGCGACACCCCATCACAGGGGCACATTTCCAGCAGTCCGAGTTCACCTTACCGTCTCTGATTCAGCTTTCCCACAGGATTTGCAGGGCCTGCACGAATGGGGGACTACGCCCCCATTGATGCGACACACCTCATAAACTTGGTTCCGCATTCTCGCGTCTGCAACCAATCAGGCTCTGCCACGTAGTGCGCTCCCATTGGCCATTTAGCACACAAACCTTCCACAATAATATATGTCTTGGTTGCAGCCGCCGCTGACCACCAGACATTTGTTACAACACAGCGGACGTGCGCTTCATGAACACACTCACCTGCTCGGACAGCACCACGATGACAGTGCTTCTTGAAGTATATCCCAGGTAACGCGGGCTTTCGATCCTCTAGCCCAGCATTATGCATCTGCTCACTTTCGAGCAGATGTAACCGGGGAAAACCTTGTCACATTAAAAAAATCCTTCTGCTTTTTACATTAGGATGTACGGCAGTTCTTCGCTCAGCCCCTAGAGCTCTGCTCTGGCGATACTCACGGCTTGGTTCCATTCCGGTGCACCCCACGACTGGCATCCGGCACCCAGGAGTCATTCATCTTTTCCGCCCAGGTACATTTGGGAACCGCCATCTTTGGAATTCTCTCCTTGTCCATAAACATGAGCAGGCTGGTTCACATGGTACACTGTTCATGTACGCAAAGCAACGGGGGCCCCAACATAGCCCGGGGTTCCCTTCAAGTTCAAACTGTATCCACCTGTGACTTCTAACACATATAGTGCGAGCCTTCCCAGCTCTGACTCCCTCTTGTTTGCCTCCATTGCAGAGCAAGCCGTCCATTTGGCTATTTGAGTTCAGAGACTGGTTCCAGCCAAACCCTCTCACATTTAGTGACACAGCAGCGCTGATTTCCCAGTTCGACCAGTCCAGGGAGCCTGCCTCACAAGCAAGATTCATGACAAGGTTTAGTGGTGAGTCAGGCATATTTTTCCCACCACCACATTAAACTCTAATACCATGTGTTTGTTTCCTTGTTACTGCAATTATGTGCCCTTATTTTCATTCAATGTTTCAAACAGAACCACACACACGGTTCTTTTTACACAACATAGTTGTGGGTACTACTTAAACCTAGTTTTGTCCAGAAAGAACTAAGGTGTTGATACACAAGAATCTCCTATTCATTACTCTTTTCTTGTGTTTGATTTTTTACTACAGGGGCCACCCATTTGCCCTGATGAAGGCGGTTTATGTAATGTATTACTGATCCGGCTGATGCATTTGGAGCCGGATACTTCCTCTGCCGAAACGTGTTCCTTATGCAAGGGGGACATTTACACCAACAAGTACTTTTGGGGTCTATGGACTACTTACTGCCAGGCCTACATTTGATACTAAGAAATTTCACTACGGTCCCCCTGTCACGTTGGCACCTGTAATATGAGATGCTTCAGGCATCTGAAAGATGAGATGCTTTATTGAATACGGGGGATGGGTAGTATCCTACACCCACCCTTGCACTGTAGCATAGTCCCCATGATTTCCCCAGTGATTTATGCCATGTTACATGATCAAGGACTTCGAACTGATTGATGTACTGAAGCAAAATTGTGATTTTTGATCTCTTTATTGATTTATGTTCAGACTATTTGAGTTTTTCACATGCAAATTGTCTATAAATGTTTTCTTGTTCATGTCTGAATGTTTTTAACGTTAATACAAACCACGTTTATTCACAATCATGGTTGTATGTGATTCTTCTTGTTTAACCCCTTTCTCCTGTCTGGACATTCTCATGGGGCATAAACTTAGAGGTTTTTCCTATCAGTACCAACAATACCAGGATTTCCATTACTAGGATATAGTTGTTTCATTCATTGACAACAAGTGGGAATATACCTGGCCAGTAGCAGTATTAACTTTTCTTGGTTTTTGTATGTCCAACACCTTTGACTGAACACACTGGTGAAAATGTGTGGCCCTTAGCCCGGCCCGCCGACAAAGGCAAATGCTGTTGCCCATCTGTGTAACGCCCACCTGGTTCCCACGGGGGCGCTGATCTAGTCTGGATTACTGCGGCCTCTTCTAGCGTGATGCGCAGGACCCGGAACACCGATTGGACAGGACCTCCAAATCGTGCTTCCTTGGCCCGTAGGAATATCCTTCTGCAGATGAGAAAGGGGATTAACAGTCTGCAGAATGGTGTGCTAGCTCCCCCTTCCCCCCCTCCGTTCCCCTCTATTCCTCCAAACCCGGTTTAAGCTCACCTTGTGGTTTGGAAGGTTGAACTCTCCATCCTGCTTCTGGTGCAGGGGCGCGCGTTCGTCCAGTTACTTCACTGGTTTTCAGAATGGCGCTGGCAAAATCCACTTGACTTTCCTGAGCGATGCGCCGTAAGTATGAAAGTTCAAAGTTCAAGTGAGGCCCCCTTTATGCTGTCTTTCTCACCTGTGATCTGTCCTTTATTTCAGGTGCAGAATGAAGGCGATGCGTCGAGGGGTTAACCTGCCGAGGTGAGTAGTAATGAGGGCGCTCCCTCTAGATGTCCTTATCATTCCTCTGAAATGTCTCTAGTCCTTTCCCCATAGGGGCCGGGGTACGGTACCTGCCAACGGGGCGGCGCCGACCCGAAATGTGGAAGAAAAGCTGGTAAGTATTATGGCTGTTAATCAGGCTTTCCTTCTGTGTGTCCTTCTGCTCACCTTTTGTTTCTTCCTCTCTCCCCTAGGTGCAGAGATATGGCGTCCGATGCTGACAGCCGCGATGGAGCCGGGAGATGTCTTGAGGACAGGACAGGTGAGTGAAGCGTGGCGCTGCAGCGAGCAACGCGATGCTTTTAAATTGAAGTCTTCCTTCAGGGATGCTGGCGAGAAGATTCCGGATGCAGGTAAGAAGCTTGAAATAATCCTTGGTTTTCACCTTTCTCTTCTCTTCCTTCCTTGCAGGTCTTCCAGGTTCAAGACGGGCGTGGCTGTAGTCCAGGAGCAGGAGCAGACACGGTGAGCGTTAAGCTGCAGGAAGCAGAACAACGCGAAGCATGAGCTGCTGTGTGGGCGTGGCTTAAATAGCCTCCAAAGAAGTCTCAGGTATGTATCCTTCCCCAACTAGGTATGTATCCTTCCCTGGCCACGCCGGAGTGAAAAAATAGTCCCTATGAAAAAATAGTCCCTTTCAGGTCTCGGGGAGGCCTGAAGCGTGCAGCATGGTCTGCATCAGGTAAGTGCACAAAACACCTACCTTTATGAGCCTGGCGCCTATGGCGCCAGGACTGATGTCCAACATGAACCTGGCGCCAAAGGCGCCAGGACTGAGTCCAAAGAGTCCCTATAAGGGGCCGCTGGGCTTTTACCCGAGGGCATGATGCCTGCTTCCGGGGGTGCTGGGCCTGGCCTGATGCTCCGGGGGTAGGCATCATGACAGCCTGGCGGAAACCTGTGTCTGCAATGTCCGTGGCCACCGTAATGGCGTGGTCTGATGCCACCTCGCCTTCCTGTAGAATCTCCAAAGCTTCCGCCCACTTGTTGTTGGGAAGGAAGTCCAGGATGGGAGCGATCTTGAACCAAAGCTCCCGGTTGTAACGCCCCACAATGGCGAGAGCGTTGGCGGCCTTGATGGTAGTCGCTGCCAACGTGATAACACTTCGCCTCATGGCATTCAGCTTCTTCCCCTCACTGTCAGGAGGAGAGGAGGCCGCCGAAGAGGACGAGCCCGAAGACTTCTTCTTGGCTGCTACCGAAACCAGAGAGTCCAGACACGGTTGGGACCGCAAGCACAGAGTCCGCCACCCTGTACTTCTTCTCATAACGGTCCCTCTTCACCGGAACCGCAGAAGGGTTCTTCATGAGGGACAACCCCTCGTCCTAAATGTCGTCCAACAGCGGGATCAAAAGTACGGTCTTCCTCTTTGCCTCGCAGCGCTGGTATAGGAAACTCTATTCCTCCTTCTCCTCAGGGACAAGCTGGAATAGCTCCAAGGCCCTGGAGATCATGCGTGGAACGAGCCTATCTCGTCGGGCGGCAAAGATCTGGGTGGCGGAGACGGGAATTCCCCCCCCAATCCGCCGTTGTCCGTGCCATTGCCCGTCGTCACCATGTCAGGATCGGTCTCATCCCTCGGGGGGTGGGAGGGAGGCGAGGGGTGACAAGGAGGCAGATGGTAAACTCTCCTCTTCTTGACTGGTGGTTCCCCTGATGGTACTAACGCTGCAGCAGGGGCCTGTCGGTGCAAGAGGCATCCTCGTCTGGATCTCTGTGCATAGAGTAGGCAAGACAATGAGAATGTCCACTGAGATATCTCCAGGTGGATGCTGAGGTGGCTGTGGCGACGGAGAAGGCGGTTGCGGCCTGGGTTGGTACTCCAGGCCCTCCACACCCTGCTGCTCCTCGTCGGTCTACTCGTCGTCACCTTCATCATCGCCCTCGTCAGGATCCTCGCTGAAGGGCCTGTTCTCCACGCATCATTCCTCCTGGGGGGTCCGAAGATTGGTAAGTTCGTCTGAGGAGAAATCCGTGCCCCAAAGGGCTACTGTGCCCCCAGCTTCTCTGCGACCAAGGGGGACGGTTTCAGCAAAATGATAGGCATCTTCTCCGACGTCTTCTCGATGGGCTGAAAAGAGGATTCCCTCCTGGCAGGCAGGGAAACTCTTGCCTTCAGGGCCGTGCCCTGTGGATCCGCCACAGCGGCCTTCGCAAGGGACGCCACCACTCCTTCAATGGAAGGATGGGCCTTTGACGGATCTATCTGGGCCTTCACGGCCTTGGCCGAGCCTGCAGCCTTTAGGGGAGGGTCTGAGCCCGCTCCCCCTTGGCCTTCTCCAGAGGGCCTGCCTGGGTCTTATCCAACATTTTGCCTGGATGGTCCAACTTCCTCTTCTTCGAAAATCGTGATCGAAGCCGCCGGTGACTCTGTACTCACCCTGCCCGCCGAGGAGCCCGTCGCAGTGGACAGTGGACTTGCGGTACTTAGCCTTTTGTTGGATCCCCTGTGGGAGGGACGGCCTCAAATGTCTTAGAAGACTGCTCACCTTTCTTCTGGGCAGGGGAGGCATGCTGCCGGGACTCACCAAGAGCAGGGGCCTTGGCCTAGAGCCACTCCTTGAGGCGCCTGCGCTGATCGTTCAGCGTGGAGGGCACCATATCCTGACAAGACGCACGGTCATCCCCCACGTGTGTCGGGTCCGAGTGCAGGCAATAAAGGCACAGGGAATGTCCGTCATCTGAAAAGACATTCCACAAGTTGCAGCCGGGGAAAATCTTAAAAAGGGGCGGTGAGTCCTTCTCATCCGACATGTCTGGTGGTCTGGCACGCGGCATAGGCCACCACAAAGTAAACTCGACGAAATTCGCCCTTGAAGGAAGCTGAAGAATCTGAAAAGTGGGTGCCTGTTCATCGGAAGGTGGATCAATGGAGCGCAAGGCTCGATTAACCAAAAAAATAGAGTACAACTCTTAGAAAAATCTGAAGATGGCTGCCATAGGAGGGGCTTAGTTAGATGGCAGTCATTGGGTGGGGTATAATGACCCAGAGCTCAGTGATTGGTTGTTGGGAGAAAGACAGTACAGAAATTAAACTGAAACTGATTTTTTCTTTACCAAGGATTCCCAGCCTGATGACAGAGAATATTCATGAGCATGTGAATCCATGCCAGACCCCATGCTGGAGAAAGATAGTTAACATATCGAACAGAGTTTTTAAAAAATTTTTTATAACTCTGTTTATTGAGTTTGAACATCACAACATAGAGAAACAAACATGGATCATCGGCATACATAGGATAAAGGTAGCATAGCATTAATAACAGCTAGAAGGGACCCACAGGGCCAAGGACCGTGAGACAGTAATAAGACAAAACAGGCAACCAATGCGAACAGTAATATTGATCCACCCCCACCAGCGGATCTCAGTGGCCATCTAGCCATTTACCCCATATTTTTTTTTCGAGTTTACGGGGGCAGCCCCGTGCATTATAAATCCGGCGCTCTGAAGCTGCGCACCTGTCCAGCTCGTTACTCCAACGGTTCAGGCACAGTGGGTCGGCAGAACCCCAGTTAGCTGCAATGAGTCTTTTGCCTGCCCCCAACGCAATTGCCAGAAACATTTTCTCATATTTTGACAGGTCTACTTCACCCCAGATGCCTAAAAGTACCATTTTGGGATCCCTGGGGATTGGTGTCGCCAGGGCGGCAGAGATTGTACTAATACAGTCCTCCCAGAAGGTCCTCAACACCCGACAGTCCCATATCATATGGTAGAAGGTGCATTTTTGCATCAGACGCATGTCCCGTCTTCTAGTCCACCCCAACTGGCCATTACAGCATGTGAGTGGTATGAGCGATGAAGGATTCTCAACTGCATTAGCCTAAGCTTGGATTCTATACCAATTTCTCTGGGAGACATTAATGCATCAGCCCAGTCTTCAGGTTCCAGATGACCTACATCCCTTTCCCACTTTGCTTTGAACCCGTCTAGCTGTGTAGCCCGAAGGAGTTAAGGGCATGGTAGAGAGTGGAGATGACCTTAGAGGAGATACGTTGCAGGAGGATATTGGTCTCGATGGGGGACGAGGGGGGTATGATTGTCGTGTCAGGGAATTGGGTACGGATGGCGTGGGTCAGCTGCGCATGCCGAAACTGGTCCATAGGTGCCAGGTCGAATTATTCTCGATGGTCTCAAAGCCCAGGAGGTGGCCCCCTTGCATCACATGTGCTAATGTGTGTATTCCTTTTGCATGCCAGTGACCAAAGGAGCCCATTTTCACTATTTCCGGGAGGAGCGCATTGTGCCATATGGGTTGTGATAGTGTTGGGTGTCCTTTCCAGCCGACTAGTTTGTGTGCGTCTCGCCAGGCTCGACAGATATGGTGGGTCATTTTGGGCAGCGCCGGGAGTTGGCTGTGGGTGGCATACAGGATTTACAGCGGTGTTAGCAGGGCCATGCTCTCCAGTTCGATACGGGTGTGTGGCAGTGTAGGATCTGCGTGCATCCAGTCATTTACCACTCCTACCTGTGTCGCTGGGTAATAGGTGTGTATGCAGGGTAAACCGATGCCTCCCTCCCATACTGATCTCTGGAGCGTGTCAAGGGCGATCCTGGGTTGTTCCCACCCCATAGCAGTGTGCGTAGGTTCTTGTCAATGAGTGCAAAGGTTTCTCGAGGGATGAGGAATGGGGCGTTCTGGAGAACATACAACAGTCTGGGGAGGGTCATCATTTTGAATAGCGCGGCTCTACCCATTAGCGATAGGGGGAAATGATTGCCAGTGGGGGATGTCTCTGTTGAACCGCTCAATTACTGGTTGTAGATTAAGTCAGAGGAACTCATCAAGTGTCGGGTCAAGCTGTATACCCAGGTATTTAAATTCCTTAAGAGACATGGTATGGGCAGGTCTCCGGGATCGCAGACTCGCCACCCTGAATTGGGAAGAAGATGGTTTTGGCATCATTAACCTTTAGGCCCGCTTAGTCCTGGCATTCCCTGAGAATGAGGGAGACAGCCGGGCATGAGATGCACGGTTTACCGAGGTATATGAGAAGGTCATCCGCATAGAGCGAAAGGTGGTCTTCTCCCCCTTCCGGCCATACGAAACCAGTCCAGTTGGTATTAGCTCTAAGCTCAATTGCTAGCGGTTCAATGGCCAGGAGGAAGAGGAGTGGAGATAGTGGGCATCCCTGCCTCGTGCCCTGACCCAAGGGAAATGATTTGGAGGACCTGCCATTCACTCTCACCGTGGCCTCCGGGGATGCATAGAGAAGTTTTACCCATGATATAAATGTCTGTCCCAGGTTCATCCTAGCCATTATCGCCCACAGAGCATCCCACCCCACAGAGTCCAACGCCTTTTCGAAGTCCACTGCCAGGAGGGCGAGTGGGGCTGGTATTTCCTTTGCTCTGCTCAGCGCCAATTGGACTCTGCGTAAGTTCATTCGAGTCGATTTATTGGGCATAAATCCACATTGGTCCGGTAGTCTGTTGGCAAGTGTTCTGGCGAGGACCTTGGCTTCGCCGTTGATCAGGGATATCGGACGATAGGAGGCACATTCCTCTGGGGGTTTCCCAGGCTTGTGTATGACTACTATGCATCCCTTCCTGAGGTCTGGGGGGAGTGCTCCTAGTTCTCTGCTGCTTAAGAACATGCGATGCATGTGGGTAGATAGTGTGCCACCAAGGCATTTCCATGTTTCCGTTGGGGCTCAGAGTTTTCCCGGGTTGGAGCCGTGCCAGCGCTTCTTGCACCTCGATGTCGGTAATGTCAGCATTCAGGAGATCTGATTGGTGCTGTAGAGTATCGGAATCTTGATTCGGTCGAGGTAGCGTGAGGGCTCAACTGGCGGGTTCTCAGTGGGGTATAAAGATTTTTGTAGTAGATGGCGAATGCCTCGACAATGTCAAAGTCTTCTGTCAGCAGTGTTCCATCTGGAGACCTAATGGCCCGTACATGTCCCCCACTTTGTTCGCGTCTCTCTAACCAGGCCAGAGTCTTGTTGGCTTTGTCGCCCCGCTCGTATATTTGGCTCCGGACTAATTGGTGGGCAGTTCGTGCGCGTTATCTAGAGATTGCTAAGGGCTTCCTTCGCCGTGAGCATCGCCTCTTTTGCCTCTTGGGTGCCGTGTCTTAGGACTTGCCATTCACACTCCAGGACTTGTGTTTCTGCTTCTCTGACCTTCTGGACTTGACGTTGTTGGTAGGCGGAGACCGCTGAGATAGCTTCCCCCCGGAGGACTGTCTTGTACACCTCCCAGATCGAGTTCGGGCAGTCCACGGAGCCTTCATTGAGTTTGAAATATTCCACTGTCTTTTTTTCAAGCTCCTCCGCGATTTCAGGGAGACGAAGATGGTATGCGTTTAGGCGCCAGTTACGGTCCGGGTGGCGACAGGAGTTTTTCATGGTTAGGAGGAGCGGAGAGTGGTCCGAAATTCGTCGAGAAGCCTGTGATTTATGTTGCGAGGGATAAAGGCATAATCGATCCTGGAGAACGATTTGTGGACGCCCGAATAGAAGGAAAAACCAGCCTCGTCGTTGTGAAGCGATCGCCAAATGTCCGTCAGTCCCAAGGCCTCGGCGAACGCGGCTAGCGGTGTGGAGGTGGGGCGGGTTCCAGATCTCCTATGGGGATCTATCGACTGCGGTGTCCATTACTTCATTAAAGTCCCCCCCAATCACACACGCATCAGCCTCTTCTTCCAGGAGCAAGCTCTGTAGTTCGGAGAGTAGTTCTTTCGCCAGCGTGGGGGGGTGCAAAGATTGCTGCCAGGCCCCATTTTTCGCCCCAGATGTCAGCTAGCAACAGTACATAGCGGCCCCGGGGGTCGGTCCTGATCTTCCTAACCTGAAGGGGAACTCGCTTGTGGACGAGTATCATCGTGCCCCTGGCACCTTTCGTGAATCCGGCATGGTAGGTATGCGAATAATTGGATCTTTTGAAAAAGTTAGTGTTTGTGCCTATCAGGTGCGTTTCATTTAGGAGGGCAATGTCTGGCGAGTGTCGATTTAGGTACTGGAGCACCAATCTTCGCTTTATGCTGGAGCCGAGGCCGTTGACATTCCAGGACAGTATGGTTACCTTGTTGGAGTTCATTCTATCTGCGTGAGTCTTCTTGTTGGGACGTCTGGGAGGATTAGTGGCAGTCGCGCTTTTTCCGGGGACATATGGCGGTTTCCTTTCAGGGGAGACATCCGAGGGTTGCCTCGCCTTAAAGTGCCTGCTGACTGGCTGTTAATTGCGTCCACGGTCCTGGCCAAAGACAGTGCTTGCTTTCTTTGCCTGCGTTTGTCGGCTTCAAGCCTTCTCGTCCCATGATTCCATTTCCTCAAGTCCCCAAAACTCCCCCCACCCTGTACTCCCCCCCCCCCCAACTGGGAGCACCTGTCGCCCAAACATTAAACTTATAACTTGGTAAACTTCCTCGGGATAACCCTGACTGCGATACCGTCCACGCCACATTAAGGGCGGCGGCCGCTAGGTGAGCGCTTCCGTGTCATTACGTTGCAGTTTGGTCCCCCCCATTGCGTGAGCCTTACCCCTTTTCCGTGGGGATCCCCGTCACGTCGTCATCTGCATTGGCCGGAGATCGGGGGGGGGGGCAAGGGCCGCTCAGGCCGGGGCCTCTGTGCAGGTGGGCCCGGTGGTGTGCGCCTCGCTCTGGAATCCGTGAGAACTTGGGTTTCCAGCCAGTCCCATGCTTCTTTGGGAGTGTAGAATAGATGAGTGGTGCCCTCATAGAGGACTTTGAGCGATGCTGGAAAAAATAAAGCATATTTGATAGAAAGCGACTGAAGTTTCTTCTTGACCGAGTCAAAAGATTGGCAGGCTTTTTGGACTTCCTTGGTGTAGTCATGGTAGAACCCGACCCTATAGCCGTTGTATGTAATCGGGCCGGAGGCCCTTGCCATTTGTAGGATCGCATCTTGATCGCGGTAGTTCAGCAGGGGTGCGATTATCGTTCTAGGCGGGGCGCCCGGGTTAGGTGGGCCGGTGGGGACTCTGTGCGCCCTTTATATGGAGAAGAATTTGGACAGTTTTTTGGGGGCGAAGACATGGGTTAGCCAATCCTCAAGGAAAAGTTCAGCGCTGGGACCTTCCTCGTTCTCCGGTATTCCGAGGATCCAGAGGTTATTTCGCCGCTCTCCCCTGGCTGTCCTCAGCACGGTATTCCAGTTGGGCAATTTTTTAGGTGATCGCGGCAAGTTGTTCCAAGCGGTGCACCGTGTCTTCTGTGTCCGACACTCTCTGTTCCGCCTCACCAACCCTGGCCGATAGATTGCGAAGGTCTTGGCGTATAAGGGACACCTCGGTGGATATACCGCCTATTTTGAGTTCCAGTGATGTCCTCGAGTCCCCAATCGTTTTCATGAGGTCCGTCAAGGAGATTGGGGAGTCCTGAGGCTCATCGCCGGCCCCATTGTCTTCTGGGGGCCGAGGTCTGCGGCGTGGAGGGGCCTCCACGGTGTAGAGGTCCATTTTGCTTTGCAGTGTTTGCCGTTTGGTATTTTCCTTTCCCATGTCGCGGTTGATCGGCCCCGTGCAGTGGGGGGTCCGGCTGCTTCACGTAGTCACCCAAGGGCTGGATGTAGGGTTTGAAAAGGGCTGGTGTGTGCCAGGCGGATGTGTCCAAGCAACGTATGTCCGTGTGCTGGCTGCGCCTTAATAAAGTTTGTTGGTAGCGTATCTCCGGCCATCGGGGGAGCGCAGCACGCGGTTCTCCTTGTCCTGCTGCAGCTCGACCCCGGATGCTGCTGTCTCGCCGATTGGGGGGAGGGGGGGGGGAAAGATAGGCAGTGTGGGTCCGAGCCGCAGGCAGTCAGTTGTGCGGGCCTTCGAGGCGCGGAGCTCCGCCCGCTCACGTCGTCGATGGAGCTGGGTGAGGCGCCTTGAGGATTGGGCCCCTTGCAGCTGCCTCGCGCAGTGCCCACTGCCAGTGCCAGGCCGGTGAAGGAGATCGCGTAGGGTCTCCAGCGGTATCTGTAGAGCGCCTCCGGTTCTTGGAGGCGGGTTGACTGTGTGCCTTCTCAAGGAGGTTTCCACACGCTCGCCGTGTCGTGGAGGGGACGGGCGCTACGCCAGGGCCTCAGCGGCCGCGCCTCGTCCGTCCGCAGATTTCGGGGAGGATCTCGCGTTTCCTACTCCGATTTTCTTCGGGGTTGCGGGCACTGGTTCTCTGCTGCATCCGCTACCCCGGGGCACAGCTGGGGTGGGAATGGTACTCTTTAACGGGAGTTCTTGGAGGATAATTGTAGCGGCCGCCGGGAGCCAAGATAGTTTGGTCTGCATGCGTCGGGCACGCATGCGCAGTCTCCAACAGAGTTTTGACACCCATTGAACAATCAGTATTAGAAATGGGACTTTCTTTTTCAGCAGTATCTCAGTTTGATTTAGCCGATTCCAGGATATGTTTAAATTTGTTAGAAAATTAAAACTGGCTAAATACCATATGACCAAAAAAAACAGTGACTCACCATTTGTGTCGACTCAATAGAAAAGCTAACCCATTATCGGTTAAGGATCTATCAACATTAATATGTTTGGACAATCTACAAACAGAATAAAGAAGAAATCCTGAATCTCAGCACACATACAATACTCTTAGAAGTAGGGAATCCATACAGATATGAGCACTGAAAGTAATTTAAAAATCAAATCTATCTTCTGTCCTATCATTGTCAATCAGAATGTTTTTGAAGAGCTGGTGCAGAAAGATTTTAAGCAACTAAGTCATCAAATTCTGAGAGAGAAATAGAATTTGAATGTTTCTCACAATTTGGCAACAAAGAAATCTACAGTAGGCAACAGACAGTGTCATTCGACAAGCAAACAAAGGGGAACATGTGGCCATATGGGACAGGAATATCTATTTAGAAGCCTTTAGCCAGCTGAGAAACAATATTGTATATGAACTCGTGGATGATGAAACATTACAAGATACCAAGTACATATCATGCATTATTAGATGAATGGTCTAGTAAAGGTCTATTGGACGGGGAAGATATTTTATGCTTAAGAAAACCATCCAGTGGCACCTATCTTGTACCTAGTCCCTAAAGTTCATAAAGATCTTACACGACCTCCAGGTCAACCAACAGTTTTCACTCTTTGAAAAAACATCCATATTTTTAGACAAGTTCTTGCCACCTTTTGCAACTCCTACATTAGAGAAATATCCAACCTCTTTGTTAAGTAATGACTTTCAACCATGTAAACAATGTAACATTTGCAATTTAAGCATTAAAGGTAACAGTACAATATGGGAACCAAGAAATATGGCCTCTTGATCAAGCAATTCTATGTATCACAACATATGTAATTTATTACATAGATTGCACCTGTAACATGGGTTGTGATGCTGAATCGCCTCCCCCCCCTTCTCTTGCGAGAAGGTCCGGTGGCAGAGGTAGCCGGATGGACAGTGCACCTGACAGGCGTCTTAAGTTCGGATACCAGATCTGCCTCGGCCATGCCGGTGCGACGAGTATCATCCTGCAGTGGCACTGTCTATGTGTGTTGATCACAAGTAGGAGGAGTGGAAATGGGGGGCTGGGAGGGAAGCGTACAGGAACTGTCCCTTCCACAGGAACACGTCCCCCAAGCTCCTCGGTTTAGGGAATCTGCTGGCAAACCTCTGGCACTTGGTGTTCGCCACCGTCGCAAAGAGATCAATCTGGGGTCATCCCCATGCGTCGGACAGCAGATCCACCTGGTCTTGGCGAAGATCCCACTCGTCGCAAGATGGCAGTTCCCCGCTGAGCGAGTCTGTGAAGGTGTTCTTTACTCCCGCCAGGTGAAACGGAACGAGGAACATGCCTTGACCAATGGCCCACTGCCACAGGTCCAGGGCCTCCTTGGAGAGTGCTGGAGAATGGGTCACCCCCTGTTTCCAGATGTAGAACATGGTTTTGGTGTTTTGCCTTTGAGGATCCATACAGTCCTCGTCAGGTGTTCGCTTGACTGGGACTGCAAGCAACCAGCCAGTTGTCCAGGTAAGGGTATACATGGATGCCCTGCAGACGAAGATGTGCCACCACCAGGGCCAGGCACTTCGTAAACACACTTGAGGAGACTTCAGTCTGCAAGAAGAGCCTTGTACCGGTAGTGATGACCCTGAACTACGAATCGCAGGAACTTGCAGTGCTTTTTGTGAATGGGGATTTAGAAGGAGATGTCCTCCAGGTCCAACGACGTCAGACAATCTCCCTGATCCAGATGGCCGAGCACATGCTACAACGTTACCATCCAGAACTTTTGAGACGACATAGATCCAGATTCGGCCTCAAACCCGAGAGCATCCAGCACCCGTGCATCTGTGGTGATCTTTTCCCACGTGCTGACAGCCGGCCTCCCACTGGGATGCATAAGTGGAGGCCCGGAGCCACAGCCATCAGGCCTGCTTGGGGGAAGGTGTTGTGCCTCTGGATCAGCGAAAGGACGAGGAGCGTCGCTGCTGCAAGGTTCCTAGGGAACTTGCAGTCTCTGTGTCGGTCTTTATCGCCTGCAAAGACTCGTCGACTGTCTTTCCGAATAGGTTTACTCCGTGGAACGGCATATCCAGCGCCTTTGTCTGAACATCCTGGTGGAAGTTTCTAGCCTTCAACCAACCTTGACGGTGCAGAGGCACCCAGTTCCCCATCTGCGAACACCTGTGTCTGCGATGTCAACCGCCACTGTGATGCCATAATCCAAGGCCACCTTCACCCTCCTGAAAAAATTCCATTGCCTCGACCTCCTTATTTTCAGGAAGGAAGTCCAGGATAGGGTCCAACTTGTACCAGAGTTCCCGGTCATAGAGACAAAATGGCTAGGGCATTTGCTGCCTTGATGGTAGAAGCTGCCATGCAAATCATCCTCTTGCCCATTGCATCCAACTTCTTCCCCTCCAGGTCCAGAGGTACCATGGCTGCCGATGACTGGTTTGCCCAATGTTTCCTAGCTGCAGGCGAGGGTTGAGATCAGGCACCCGGGTGCTTTGTCTGGTACCCTATACTTCTTTTCCAATCTGTCCCCTTTTGTCGGGGTTGTACTTTGATTGTTCATAAGGGTTAGGCCCTCTTCTAGATTTCGTCCAGGAAAGGAACGGACATGATTGTCTTCCTCCGCAACTCGCGTCGTTGGGAAAGGAAGCCCTCCTTCGTCGGCACTGGGAATAACTGAAACATTACGAGGCCCTCGAAATGACTGAATGAAACAATCCAACTTCATCAGGAGGGGAGGCCATATGGGGCTCATCGGCGTGCAGTGTCTCCCTGTCCGCTGCAATAAAATAGTCATCCTCATCGGTACCAGTAGCTGGGGTAGCTGGGTCGGTGTCAGTGTGTGGATCCGGAGCTCCGGTAGCAGTCATGTCGTGGCGAGGTGGTGGTGGTGGCAGAGGGGGTCGGATGAGGCCGAGGACCTGCGTCTCCCTTGGACTTCTGCGGGAGAGAGTTCACCTTCAGGGGGTCTGGAGGAACCAGCCCCGACGGCGGCATCCTCAGTTGGATTTCAGTGAGCAGTGTGTGCAGGGTGGATAAAATGTCCAGGGACACGCCCCTAGGTCTATCGGTAAACAGAGCCAACTGAGTCAGATCCGGGCTAGTGCATCTCTTCTTCCGCACCAGGGACTGAGGTCCTACCTCAGGTTCTCCCCCTCCGTGGTCCGAGCAGCATCCCCCGTGAGGATCGTCGTCCTCGTTGGTACTAGAGTAGATCTGCTCCGGTCTATCCTTAGTAGCCTGCCGGTCCGCATACCTGGGAGGCTCCACAAGTGGGACCGCTTCCCTCTCCCTCTCAGGAGGCTGTTGGGCTGGAGCGGCCGCCTGGTTACACCCTGGCACTGGTTCCTTTCCCTGCTGCTTCTGCAGCCGTATCTCACCTTGGGGGCAAGGACACCCGCTGGGCGGTCGCCACCACTTTCCTGGATCCGCTCTCCGGCAGAGCCATGGTGGACATTGTTGATTTAGACAACAAATTGCTCGTGGCTGCCTTTGTCGACAGTGCCGTCGTCGACTCAGTTGACTTGACCTTGGTTGAAGCCATAGCTCGCTTCAACGAGTCCTCCCCAGACTTTTCCCTCGTCGGACTATCCACAGACATATGGAGTTTGGGCGGGGTTAGCGACTTTCTCTTCGAAAAATGCTCCTTGTGTTGGCAGGTTCACCGTGGATGATAATGGTGATGGCAAGCGCCTTTTGGCCGAATCAGGAACTGCATCAGCGATGAACCCAGCTGAGCTAGCGTCGTAGAGCTTGGCCTTCTCTTGGACCCCTGCACGCGGGGCACCCTCAGAGGATCTCAGCCTCCTCCCAGAGGAAGAACACTCCTCGGACAGGTCGGTCCTGGATGAGGCTTGACCCTGCCCTGAGGCTGTCAGAGGCCTTGCTCTACTTGAGCCATGCAGACTTTCTGCTGTATCGGTCTTTCTTGGTTTTCTTCGAGAAACCAAGGCACACCTTGCATCCCTCATCATGATCCGAATGCAGGCAGTGCAAGCATTTATGGTGTCAATCCTCTACCAAGACATTTCTTAAACCACACTTCTCGCAGAGTTTGAAGAGGTTGCAGCATTCCTTCTTCTCTTCAGCCATGCTGAAAGAGGGCAAAGTATGCCCCAAGATCAGGCCTTCACGAAATGATGATGATCCGACGGTGGATAAAGATATTCACCGGTTGCAGAGCCCTACTGCCGGTCTCTATCCTTTGTCTTAGACGATGAAGCGAAAATCAGTCAAAAGCTAACGTTTTTGGAAAAAAATCTAGGAAAACCCCCCAAATTAGCTCCGAGACAATTTGAGCACTCCCAACACTGAAGCGTGAAGTAAAAATTTGTAAATGGCCACCTGGGGTGGGACTTAGGGAGAGGACTGTCATTGGAAGGGGGCAGTATGACTAAGAGGACAGTGATTGGTTTAGAGGAGAACTACAGTTTTAAAGTGAAAACGAAACCGTTTTTTCTTTTACCGAGGAATCCCAGCCTGACGGGGAATATTCATGAGCATGTGGATCCATGCCAGACCCCATACTGGAGAATTTAAAAACTCAGCAATACCAATATAACAAACATTGCTCAAGGCAAGAGGGGAATATTGGGAAACCCGGGGGTTGTAAGACTTGCTGCTCATGTGCTGTGAAATACATATCATCAGATAATATAAACGCACATTGCCAAAACCAAGACAAACAGAAGACCATATCCTGGTCAATATTTGGTTGTAGGTGTAGAGGGGAAAGAAAGGTGGAAAACAGGCTGCCCTTCTGGAGAAGATTATCCATCGGTAGAGGTGCATAGCTGCAGAGGAGACAAAGAGCAGTAATGTGATCCATTGTTTCCCTGAAAGAGGTTTAAAGTTTGATGCCGACAAAACTATGTGAAGTTGTTGTTGCTCTAAGCTGGAAGTTACCTCTAAAGCACACTTTTTTATTTTGTGAAGTGTTGAGTAGGCAGGAGAGTATACCCGTATGGCAAGCTGTTGATGTAGAAGGCCTGGCATGAGTGAAAACCAGTGGTTAGTTGATGAAAGTGCTGAACTGTGGTTCTAACAAAGACAACTCGTACAACTTGCAATGGAGGAGTAACATTTCTTCAGAAATTAAAGTCTGTGGTAAATCATCCTGACAACGACAATTGTTGCTTTTTACTTGAAAAAGACAAAAGTGAAACTTGTTTTTACTCCAGGAGGAGATAGAACATACTATTTATTTTATTGAGAGAACTGAACTTGTCATCAAGTTTAAATCTTCAAGAACTGTCTCAGAACTTTCTGGCAACACCAGGATTTCCTTATTTCCTTTGAACTGTGGAGCCAAACCTTGCTGAGATCTGGGAAAGGGCAATTCATCCAGGTCATGATTAGAGACATTGGTCATAAATACGGAAGTAAGGCGAGGAAAGAAGGCATAGGCTCTGACTGAGCTGACCGAGCGCAACTGGCGACGTCCTTACGCCCATTTTTGCTGCCAGTTACTGCGATCTCCGTTGTCCGTTCCCGCCTACCTTAACAAGCGGTGCCTGGCAACTTTCCTGCGCATGGTAACCCCTACTACACTGCCTCAGCCCAAGGTACAACATTAACTTTGTGATCCTAGCGCTTTGCTTATCACTTCTATCCCGGTACTCCGGCGCACTACCGCGGCTGTTTCCTGTTTTTTGCTGCATTCTAGCCTTACCATCTGCATTGACATAAGACTTAATGACTTACACCATTGGTCCAGCACAGCACAGCATTACCCACACTGTTTCTGTGTGCCCTTGTATTTAGACTCTGCGTGCCTGCATTCCTTAGTCTAGTTGCCCCCTGCACTCGCAATTGAAATTAGCCTTTGTGTGCCTTTGCATTGATTAGCCGTGTGCCGGCACTGTTTAGCCTGATGTGCCTGCACCTACAATTGATCTAAGCCTGCGTGCCTGTATTGCCTAGACTGATGTGCCCTGCACTGTTTAGCATCATGTGCTCTACACCCACATTTGATTTCAGCCTATTTATGCCTTGCACTGTTTAGCCTGATGTGCCCTGCACCTTTTGCGCCGGATGTGCCCTACATTTGATTTTAGCCCTGTATGCCTCGCACTGTTTAACCTAGTAGTGCCGCAATCCTAGCTAGCACCTTCACACCTGCCTGGTGCCCCACCTTACCTTAACTCTGGTACCATGCTACCACGCCTCTCCGCCAAAAGGCTGCTGCTCTCTCTATTGAGCACCCCTCTTACTGTGGCCATCCACCTATGCGTTCCATTTATCATCATCCAGCGCAGTTTCACCTAGCACTCTGTGCACTGGAACCATGGCCCCTACCTACAGACCTACATACGCTTTCCTGAGCACTGAGCCTCAACATCCTAACATATACCTTAATGCCCCTGCCTTATGGCTCGACCACTTCACTAAAATACCTACACCTAACCAACCTTGCTCTACTCTCCTAAGAAATATAAGATTAGGTTCCAGATTCATGGGTAGAAAGGGACACCCCATGTACCAAAGTGCATACCTGAAAACCCTAACGCCTAGCTTGTCCCCGCAGACCCCCATCTCACCCACTCCTCAGTGCCCCCAAACTAACCTTGCTTCACCAAGCAACGCCAGTTTGATCAAGGCCACTCTGGTCAACGCAAGATCCCTAGCAGCTCACGCATTGGACATTGCTGATCTCATCAAGACTCAGGAGCTTGACCTCATTGCCATCTCTGAGACCTGGCTGCACCCTGCCTCTGGCCCTGCACTCTCTCTGGCTATCCCCCCATGATTAGGCAATTACCAGATGCGACCACACCTCGAGAGGCGGCGGAATCGCATTCATCCATAAGAACTCACTAAGACTTAGAACCCTACCATGCTCCAATCTGGAATCTGCCGAGCTACTCTCGGTCAAACTTCCACTATCGGCCAACCAAACAGCCACCATCCACTTAATATACAGACCCCTGGTCCCTCCACATCCTTTGTGGATAACATCACTGCATTATTCCTTGACAAAGCGAAAACAAACTATCAAACCATCATCGTCGGAGACGCCTATCTAGGTTACCAAGACCCCAATGACATTGCGGCCCTCGACTTAGCCAATACCCTAACAGATCTAGGATTCTCACATCATATACAAGAACCAACCCACATTAAAGAGCGATCCTTGGATTGGCTTAGTGACACTAACTGCAACATCTGCCTGCTCTCGAACGCCCCTTGCGCCTGGTCTGATCCCCATATCATCACCTTCAGCATTGAAGCAGCCCGCCTACCTACGCGTCCCATCGCTCCAGCCATCTTTGCTAGAAATAAAAACATCATAACCTCTGGAAAGCTACTCCCCCCTCATCCTTCCTACCCTTAATAGCGCCACTGACTCCTGCTCGGACCCTACTATCTTAGCCGACGCTTATAACCAGACAGTGATTGCAGCCATAAATTCCATCGCCCCGCTCAAAATTTGAAGACCCAAACATGCGCAACTCAACTCGTGGTTCACACCACAACTCAGAGGGCTACGTAAAGAGAAACAGCACAGAGTCACGTTGGAAAAGTCACCCTTCGGACACCCATAAGGACAGTCTCTTCTTAGCCACTCTTAAGTATAAAGAAGCTATACTCCAGGCTAAAAAAGAATCTTACAATAACCGTATAATGTCAGCACAATCCAATACCAAGGAATTATTCAAAATTCTCAAGGAACTCGAGACACCTGCAGCCCCCCCACACCCAACTCCTGCACCAAAGATAGCAACTGGTGTACGAATATACAGACAGCACTCCTGGGCAAAATTGCCACCCTCCAAACCAAAATTAGAGAAACAAAAGTCCCTACAGCTAGACCAACCTCTGACTGCTCTCACATCTAGTACCTGCCAAGCCAACCTGACCTATAAACCATTTGCTTTCTCCCCTCTCACTACCCTTGAAGTAGAAGGAATCAAACAACCTCAAGCCGTCGAACTGTCAAGGTGACCCTTGCCCAGCACCTATCATCAAGGAAGCCTCTCATGACCTAGCCCCCTTCATCACAGCTTACATAAATGCCTCTTTCAAAACGGTATAGTCCCTGACAACCTCAAGGGCGCCTGGGTGATCCCATTACTTACAAAAATCATCCCTTGACCCTAAAATACCTACCAATTTTAGACCGATCACTACGGTCCCGTTCCTGCTCAAGATCCTAGATCGTGCAGCATACCTAAAGATCCAAGACTACCTTGAAACCAACAACCTCCTGGGTCTAAGACAATCTGTCTTCCGCCCCAAACATGGCACTGAAACAGCCCTGATTGACTTGAAAACTCAGATGGAGATTCTAAAAGACAACGGGAAATTAGCGTTACTCCTTCTCCTCGACCTGTCGGCGGCATTCGATTTGGTTAATCACCAAATACTTTTCCATCACCTTAAATCAGCGGCCCACTTCTCAGACTAGGCCAATGCCTGGATCCATTCCTTCCTCAGCAACAGATCTATGCGGGTCTTCTCACCTACAGCATCGGCAGACCCCTCTCCTATTCACTGCGGCGTCCCTCAAGGCTCTTGTGTATCGCCCACGCTTTACAACGTCATGTGCTCGATTCTCTGGGTGTCTCCTACACCAATTACACGGATGACACCCAGATACTCATTCCCATCACTGGTGATTACACAGTCGATACCAAATCCTTGAATGATGTCTACCTGGTCATTCAGGCCTGGATGGTGCAACACCAACTATGCCTTAACGATGACAAGACAGAGCTCTTACTACTAGGTTCAATTCAACGTCTCAACAAATTAGAGCAAGTCTACAAGTCTTTCACCATTGACGGTAACAACATCAAGGTATCTAAAGACACAAACTCTAGGCGTCTATCTGGACTTTACCCTTTGCCTAAACAGACAAATGCAGTAAGGTCGGCTTCGGCCTACACATGCAAACTCATCACTGCCTGCAGACCCTTCCTGAACCATCGCAACTGCATCACCCTTGCAAGAACACTCATTATGTTCAAAATCGATTACTGTAGTGCCCTCTACTTGGGGACCAGCCAGTAGAACCTCAACCAACTGCAAACTATCCAAAATAATGCCGTAAGGGCAGCTCTTAATATCCCTAGACGGTCTCGTATCTCTAACGTCAGATCTGATCTACGCTGGCTCCCGGTAAAACAAAGAATTGCCTTGACTCATAAATGCTTGGATAATAATGCCCCACCCTATCTCTCCTCTCGTTTTACACTTCACACCTCCTCCCGAACTACCAGATCAGCTCAAACCCACAGCCTAACCCTGCCCAGATTTAAACTTCAAAAAGCGGGTGGCGTGAGTTTCCCTGTCCTAGCGTCCAAACTATGGAACACACTGCCTACCCCCATTAGAACTGAGCCTTTGTTCCTAACTTTCAAGAATGATACCAAATCTTGGCTGTTCACACAGAAACTTTCAAGCCCCTTTATGTAAGATTTGCTACCTGACTTGTAATATCTCGCATGTGTGTATATACGTCATATTGTACTTGTATTATAATTTGTAAATTTGTATTTTGTGCATACTTTTATATTGTAACCTGTATCTAAGAATGTGCGCCCGGTTGCCCAAGGGCCTGGCTGCGCTTTACAAATAAACTAAACTAAAGTGAATTTGATCGTATGTTGTAAATATTTGTTGAATTGAACTGCCATGCATTTCCTTATTGCTTTATTGAATATACAAGTGTGAGGGGCAGATATCCTTTTGTTAGTGTTTCGTTTAGTTTATTTTAGGCAGGGAAAACCTCATCAGGTAGGGGATAGTGAGGCATTCACCCAACCTTTTTATTTAATGAAATGGCTCATTTTTAAAACTCTCTACAAAGTTGTTTGCCTCCAACTCCTTCACAGTGGGTACCCAGGAAGTGGGCTGGGACAGTCTGGTCCCTATCCACACTACTGCTGCCAGGATGTCTGGTGTGCATGAGAGCATGGAGACCCTAGTGGTCCCTGACTGGACCACTGCTTGTGTGCATGAGTGGGGTAGACCTTCTCATTGGCTGACTGGGTGCGAGCACTCGCCAAACTTTTAGATATGAGGAGCGGTCCTGAACGCAGACTGGCAGATCAGCAACAGGTCCAAATTGACCTGCGGACGGAGGCAAGTATCCGTAAGAGCCGAGCAAAACAATCCAGAGACGCGCTGAGAAAGTTGGCAGCCTGAGACCGCTGTTGTCCCGTTAGAGCCCTGCTTTGCGCTTAATCTCAGAAGACCTGTGTAGGTTCTTCCAACCTTTGGAGTGGCGGGAACAATCACTCAATGCCTCCTGGTTGCCCTGCAAAAGAGCTTGTTTAGAAGTGGCACTGTGCCATCCAGTGGACTGCCCAGCTCAAACTTTGGCCACCGAGGGGGGGCGTCGCTGTGTCGAATTTTTTCTCCTACCTTGTACTGCAAAGCATCTTTTCACTGAATGTTATTGTTCCAGCTGCTTTGGGCCACGACAGAGAAGGTTGAGTCAGATCGCAAGAGTTGGATGCTCCTGTGTCACTGTGCTACAGTGACAGTCGCCAAATGCGGTTTTTCCTGCGATCCTTCTTGTGGCCCGAGACCAGTTGCATCAGTGTTTTCTTTGTTCTTCAACCAAATCGAAAGATACAGCACCTGCTGCAAACCAACTGCGCCCGCATGTACACCCGCAGAGCCTGTGCATTTTGAAGCCAAAACGAGGGCGGCAAATCAAACTTCTTACAACCCAACCCCTTCTGTCAATCTAGAAAAATTGATGCCTCGACTTTGTGACCGCAAACGTATTTTGATGGCCGTGGGCCAACCGTCTCATGCACGATATGACAAGAATATAGATTTCCGAGTTTGCCAATGAACGGCCATTTTGATGTAACAAGAATCGCCATTTTGTTTTCTCACCATTGCTCATTGCTTTCTGATCTTATTGCTTTGCAGTACATTTTCTGCTTACACTGCTCAACTGTAAAACATTGTCTGCACGTGAAAGGACAAGGCCGCAGAGCCGCGAGGATAACAAGAGTTTGTTGAAACACAACGTAGGCAGCGCCAGGAAGAATGTCCGGCTCCCTCCCGAATGTAGCCTTGAAGCAGAGCTGCAGGGCATTTAATCATTTCGCAGCTGCCACCCAGTCTCGTTATATGGTAGAATATGTTAGAATAAAGCAGCTAAAGGCTTGAATTATGCTCTTCTTACGGCCCCGCCTTTGCTGAGTCCTGTTAGAGCGTGTCGGCTCCCAGGACACGAATAGCACCTCATAGATAGCAAGGTCTGGAATGCAACTCTTCCCCCGTATGTAGCTTGCTTCCAGGAACAGAAGCGCTGAGTTCTGTTCAACAACTGAAAGATGCCTCTGTACTCACAAATTGCAAATTGTTACTAGAATAGATATTTGAAGGTGTCATAGCTGTCGAAAGTGTCCATCATCACACCAAGTTCAAAGAAACCCAATAAAGGGGGGTGTTAAACATGTCATAGCTGATTGTTTGATATGCACTTTTGTATATATGTAACTGATGTACGTAATTCACTCTCTTGCGTCCCTCGAGGTCTAGAGATACACGTTGGCCAACTGAGACTTTTGCTTTGCAATAAACCCTAGCTTTGGGAATGCAACCTTGTTTCTGGCGTATCTGTCGTGTGTGGTGACTCACCTTGTTTCCATAGACGTAAGGGACCCCTAGGGGCCCCTTTCACTTCCAGAGCTGCTATGTTTGGACCAAAACCGAGCCAAGGGCTGCGAGTACTGAAGCCACTTACTGGTGGCCCCTTGCTCATCCATAACATTTTTCGCAAGGAGGACCCTTTGTAATCCTCTCTCTGTCTATGGTAGCCTCCACTTCCTAAAGTCCTCTGAAAGTTGGGAATAGCTTTGTTCATTGCAAAAGGTCCTCCCCTGACTATGGAACCTGTTTTCACCCTTCAGAAACCTATCCCTAACTTTACCAGCTTCATAAAAAGGTATGGGTGGAGTTTCTAACTATCGCATTAACTCCAGCTACAGTATATATTTTACATAGTGTGTTGCTTGTGTGTTATTTTGCCAGCGCTTTTCATTATTCACTTGTGTTTATCCTTGGGCCTAATACATTTTATATTTGGTTTATACTTCTGTCTAATGGTAACTGTGTGTCCCCATCAAAGACATCTGATCACCCTCACTCCTCTTGAGATTTAGCCTTGGCTGCTCTCCCAGCTAACTTGAATTGGTCTGGCTATCTTCTCAGAAGTGTCCCATGTTCCACTAAAAAAGGATGGCCTCCCAAACATCTGTCCATCAGGCCAGAGTTTAGAAATCCATTCTAACATCTACCTTTGCCTCCTTTGAACCCTCAGTGTTGTGAGGTTTGGAAATTAGACTGAGCACCCTGTGCCCAATACCACGGGGAAGAACTTGGAGAAACTTGACTGAGTGGGTCTGGAGAAGGCTTGAAAACTAAAGGAATGGCGAGCGTTGACACTTAGTGTTGATCGTATGGCTTATTTGAGATGTGGCTCAAGGTCTTTTAATGCGTCATGTTCCTTTTTGCCTGTCTCTAAAGTTTCATCTACAGCCTTTCGAAATAATACGGATTCTTCGATAGATTTATTAATAAGAGTGGCTTGTGTTTCTGGCTTGAATCCAGAATTATTGAGCCATGAGTGTCTTTTTAACAAATTACCTTCATGGATTTTATCTGCTGCCTCTGTAGAGTCGAAGGAACAAGTTACTTACCTGTAACTGTTGTTCTCCAGCATGGGTCTGGCATGGATTCACATGCTCATGAATATTCCCCGTCGTCAGGCTGGGAATCCTCGGTAAAGAAAAAACCAGTATCAGTTTCGTTTCTGATCTGTCTTTCGTAGTAATAACCAATCACTGGTCTCTGCGTCATACTGACCACAGCCAATGACTGCCCTCTACCTAAGCCCCGCCTCTGGCAGCCATCTTCAGATTTGGAAGCACGTGAAGTGGCAGTATGACCAAGTGAAGAGCCGCAGAGGGGTAGGCGGGAGGGTTCGCATGTGAATCCATGCCAGACCCATGCTGGAGAACAACAGTTACAGGTAAGTAACTTGTTCCTTCTCCAGCATGGGGTCTGGCATGGACTCACATGCTCATGAATAAAGAATACATAGCAGTACACACATGCACAACCACGGGAGGTGGCAAAGGCTCAACATTAAGCATTACATCAAACTCAACATTAAGCATCTTACCTCCTCACCAGGCTCACCTCAGGCGAACAGGTTGCGCAGCACTGCTTGGCCGACCCTGGACTCCTCCCTGGAATCCCGATCGACGCAGTAGAATTCCGTGAAGGTGTGCGTCGACCTCCACGTAGCAGCCCTCCATATGTCCAGCAGGGGCACACCAGAAAGGAACACCGTGGTAGCTGCGATCGCTCTGGTGGAATGGGCTCTCGGATGGCCAGGCAGCGGTCGGTTTGCCAACCGATGACAGTACATGATACAGCCGGAGAGCCATCTGGAAATGGAAGCCTTCGAGAGTGCCTTCCCCTGATTGACAGGTCCAAAATTCACAAAGAGTTGTGACGTCTTCCGAAAACACTTCGTGCGGTCCACGTAGAACTTCAGCGCTCTAGCCACATCCAGCGAGTGCAAAGTCCTCTCAGCCGGCGACGAAGGCGACGGGAAGAACACAGGCAACACCAAGGGTTCGTTGAGGTGGAAGTCCGACGGCACCTTGGGCATGAAGGAGGGGTGCGTCCTGAGCACTACCCTCGTGTCGTGAAAAGTCAAGTACGGGGCCTTGCAGGAAAGGGCCTGGATCTCTCCCACTCGTCGTGCGGAGGTGATGGCCACAAGAAACGCTGTTTTCCACGACAGAAATTTCAACGGAGCCGAGTGCAGAGGCTCGAACGGAGGTCCGATGAGCTTGGTCAGCACCACGTTGAGCTCCCACGCCGGGGCCGGAGCCTTCACCGGCGGGAACTATCTGAACAGTCCCTTCATGAACTCTTTCACCAGACGATGAGACCACAAGGACGTCCGCCCCGTGGTTCTGGTGTATCGGGAGATCGCAGCAAGATGAATCTTGATGGACGCGTGTGCCAGTCCAGCTTTGGCCAGCGTCAGCAGGTACGGCAGTACTTGGGGAGCCGTAATCCGTAGAGGGTTAATCTTCTGTGCGTGGCACCAGACAGAGAACCTCTTCCATTTGTGTCCGTAGCATTTAAGAGTCGAGGACGCCCTGGCCTTTGCAAGAACCTCTCTGCAGTCGGCCGGTATGTCGTATCCTCCAAACTCTAGCGCTGCAGGAGCCAGGCCTGCAAGTTCAGCGATTTCGGGTCGTGGTGGAGGATGGCGCCTCCTTCCCTGGAGAGTAGATCCCCGTCCACCGGCAGCTTGATTGACGGGGACGCTGACAAGTCCAGAAGGTCCGGCAACCATAGCTGCCTCGGCCACGCAGGTGCGACGAGGATCATCCTGCACCGTGACCTCTTGAGCTGGTTGATGAGCCGGATTAGCAGTGGCAATGGAGGGAACGCGTAAAGGAACAGGCTCTCCCAGGGGAACGAGAAAGCATCGCCCCTGCTCCTCGCCTGGGGAAACCTGCTGGCGAACCTCCGGCACTTGGAGTTTGTCGCCGTCGCGAACAGGTGGATCTGGGGTGTGCCCCACCGTCGGAAGAGGCGATCCACTAGATCCTGCCGTAGCTCCCACTTGTAGCACGAGCGCAGCTCCCTGCTGAGTGAGTCGGCAATGGTGTTTTTTATCCCTGCCAGATGAAACGGCACCAGAAACATCCTTTGGGCGACGGCCCAATGCCACAGGTCCTGCGCCTCCTTGGACAGTGCTGGGGACCTGGTTCTGCCCTGTTTCCTGATGTAAAACATGGTGGTGGTGTTGTCGGTGAAGATCCTCACCACCTTGCCCTTGAGGGACGGAAGGAAGGACCTGAGGGCCCAAAACACTGCACGGAGCTCTAGGACATTGATATGTAGTGATTTCTCCGTCGGGAGCCAAAGGCCTCTTGCGTGCAGATTTTCGGTGTGCGCTCCCCACCTTTCCAGGGAGGCATCCGTGGTCACTGTCTCCTGGTGGGCTGGGGTCTGGAAGTCCATGCCCGCCGTCAGATGCGCGCGGGTGCCCCACCACCGGATCGCTCGTCGGAAACTCTCGTCGAGTGTGATCCTTTCCTCGAAGCTGCCCGTCGTTTGGATCCAGCGCGCGTCCAGGAACTCCTGCAACGGGGGCATCCGGAGCCTGCACAGGGGAATGAGGTAGATGCAGGAAGACATCATTCCGAGGAGGGACTTGATGGACCTCACCTTGGCCGCGTCGGCCACCAACATCTGTTGTACCTTGCCCAGGATGGCCCTGGTCCTCTCCTCCGACGGGGAGGCCAGAAGGGACACTGTGTCGAGCCTCGCTCCCAGAAACAGTGCGTCTTGCGCGGGAACCAGGTGGGATTTGGCGTAGTTCACAGAGAATCCCAGGTCCGTGAGAAGCTGGACGGTCCTTGCCGTGTGGTCCACGGCAAGCTCCTTCGTCTTGACTCGGATGAGCCAGTCGTCCAGGTAGGGGTAGACGTGGATCCCCTCTCGGCGCAGCTGCGCCGCCACCGGTGCAAGGCACTTGGTGAAAACCCTGGGTGCCGACCGTAGTCCGAAGGGGAGGGCTTTGAACTGGTAGTGACGCCCTTGGACCACAAACCTGAGAAATTTTCGGTGCCCCCTTAGGATGGGAATATGGAAGTAGGCATCCTCCAAATCCAACGACGACAGGAAGTCTCCTTCCTCCAGCTGACCCAGGACGTGCTGGAGGGTGACCATCCGGAACTTCTGAGCCTTGATGAACTTGTTCAGACGTCGCAGGTCTAGGATGGGGCGCCATCCTCCCGTCTTCTTCACGAGGAAGTATCTCGAGTAAACTCCGGAGCCCCGAAGCCTCTTTGGAACGAGTTCGATGGCGCCCTTCCTGAGCATCGCCTTTACCTCCCGGAGAAGCTGCGGGATGTGAAGCTCTTTCCTGGCCACGGGGGGACGCGCGGGCACCTTCTTCGAAACTCGAGCGCGTGGCCCCGGGCTAAGGCGTCCAACACCCAACGGTCGGTGGAGATGGACTCCCACACGCTGACGAAGCTCGCCAGCCGGCCTCCCACCGGGGTGCTTCGGTGGGGGCCCGACCCCACGGTCGGTTCAATCCTGTTTCGACGAGGCTTTGCCGCCTTGACCTCCTTGGCGACGACGGCGGGGTCCGCCCGACTTGCCTCGTCCCCTATAGGCCTCCTGAGAAGACGAGTGGGCCGCTTGACGGTAGGTGGAGAAACTGCCGCCGGAGCCTTTGGAGGCGCCCTTGCCTCCGCTGCTCCGAAAGGGCGGCCGTCGTTGTTGCAGAACCCCAAGGGCCCGGGCCGTCTCCGTGTCAGCTTTAATGGCCTGAAGGGAATCGTCCACTGTTTTCCCAAACAGGTTGTTCCCATCGAACGGCATGTCCAGGACTCTGGTCTGTACGTCTTGACGGAAGTCCGTAGCCTTGAGCCATCCACGCCGCCTAAGGCACACGCCGTTGCCCAACTGGCGAAATCCCGTATCGGCGATGTCCGTCGCAATAGTGATGGCGTGGTCCGACGCCACCTCACCTTCCTGTAGGATCTCCAGGGCGTCCGCCCTCTTGTCGTCCGGTAGGAAGTCCAGCAGTGGAGCCAGTTTGTACCATAGCTCCCTGTCGTAGCGGGCCACGATAGCCAAGGCGTTGGCCGCCTTAATCGTCGTCGCTGCAGAAGAGATGACCCTGCGTCCCATAGAGTCCAATTTCTTTCCCTCGCCGTCCGGCGGGGAAGTCGATGTGGAGGCCGCACCCCCCCCGCTTTCTTCCTGGCCGCCCCGGAGACGACGGAGTCCGGGGTAGGCTGCGCCCGGAGGCACATGGGGGCCGCGTCTGGGACCCGGTACTTCTTGTCGTACCGGTCTCTTCTAGCTGGCGTCGTGGAAGGGCTCTTGAGGAGGGCGAGGCCATCATCCCAAATGTCGTCCAGTAGAGGCACCGCGAGGACCGTCTTCCTCTTGGCCTCGCGCCGTTGATAAAGGAATCCTTCCTTTCTCTTCTCCTCAGGGCAGAGTTGGAAAAGTTCGGATGCCCTGGCAATCATGGAGTGGAACGATCCAATCTCGTTGGGCGGAGAAGCCCTGGTGGGAGGTGACGAAGGAAGATCCTCGTCGTGGACCTCGTCGTCAGTACCCGTCGCGGCCGTGTCAGTCCCCGTATCATCCCCTCGAGTCGTGGACGGGGAGGAGGGCTGGACGGGGCGCGACGGCTGAAAAGGAGGTGGAGGGTGAATCCTTCTTTTCTTGGGAGGAGGAACGCCAGAAGGTCCCGGTTCTGGGTCCCCCGACGGGAGTGGTTCCTCCGCTGGCAACGGTAGTCTCGTCCTTATCTCCGAGCATAAGGACTGTATAGCCAACAAAATGGCCGCCGAGTTGTCTTGCGGCGCTGGCAGAGGGGAATCCGACGGGCGATCAGGGGCCCCGTCGGCGCCCTCGACGATGTCGTCGTCACCCGCGTCGGGATCCATCCCGACGGGCCGGACTTTTTCCACGCCGAGGCCGTGGCTTAAGACCTCGATCAGCTCTTCCTCCGAGGTTGAAGCCGAGTCTACGACGACACCCTGCCCCCCCTTTTTCTTCTCCGCCGGAGATTTCACGGGGGTCCTATCGATGGGCATAAAAGAGGACTCCATCCGAGGTGGCAGGGAGACTCTGAGCCCCGAGGTCGCCACCACTGGCGTAGCCTCCACAGTCTGAGCCAGGGCCGCCGCGACAGTCTCGATACAGGCCTTGGCCGGATGGATTAAGGCCTTCACCACCTTAGGTGCTCTCACCGCCTTATCCTTGAGGGGGGGGACACTGCCTCGCTCCCCCTCCGATGGGGCCTTCGAGCTGGACCGGGACCTCTTCAGGAGCTTTGCCGGGTGCTCGGCCTTCCTCTTACCCGACCCAGAGCGTTGGCTCGTGGTTGATGGTACCGGGGAGGGTGCGCCCTGCCTGGCGCCCGTAGAGCCCGACCGTTCGGCGCTCCCGGTGCCAGCGGACTCGCGGTGCTTGGCCTTATGTTGGACCCCCGTCGCCAGGGCGTCCTCAAAGGTCTTAGAAGACCGCTCGGATTTCTTCCTCTTCTTCTCGCCGGACGGGCTCTTCCCTTCCAGCCAGTTGGCGAGACGTTGATGGCGGTCCTTCATGGTCCGCTCCGACATGTTGCTGCAAAACGCACAGTCCTTCTCCACGTGCGTCTTGTCCTCATGTAAGCAGTAGAGACAAAAGGAGTGTTCGTCCTCCTTAAAGACGTTCTGCAGCTGGCATCCAGGGCAGACCCTGAACAGCTTTCCGGGCGTCGAGCTTCCCTTCTCCTGGGCCATGTCCGGGACGGGCCTGAGGAAACTTCTGGAGTCCTCCAAAAGCGTAGCTCGACGAAATCTTCACCCTTGAGGGGCGCAGACGAATCCGACACGGGTCCCTGTTGATCGGATGGAGAGTCGGTGGAGCTTGAGGCTCTTTTGACCGAAAAAAACGAAGTTTTTGAGAAAAACGTGAAAAAATAGCACTAACGCTCGAGAGCAATAGCACGAGGATCCCAACACATGAACGTGCAGTAAAAATCTGAAGATGGCTGCCAGAGGCGGGGCTTAGGTAGAGGGCAGTCATTGGCTGTGGTCAGTATGACGCAGAGACCAGTGATTGGTTATTACTACGAAAGACAGATCAGAAACGAAACTGATACTGGTTTTTTCTTTACCGAGGATTCCCAGCCTGACGACGGGGAATATTCATGAGCATGTGAATCCATGCCAGACCCCATGCTGGAGAAGATACATTTTTTAATGTGTAATTAGTCCACCCCCTCTAATAATCTTTGGTAACCGAGACCTTGTGGGCTCAGGCACATCACCCAGATTGTTTTGAAGTAGCCCCCCCATTGAACATTGCTGTAGTTTGCCAAAAAAAGTGGTGTTATTGGCAACGCGTGTTGAGTAGACGGCTGAGACAGTGATTCTTTTCCCTAAAGCATAAAGCTTACTGCAGTCTTTATCTGGAGGTGCCTCCACATTAGATAATGGCACCCCAGCACGTTTTCTAGTGGTAGTAACTACTACTGAGTCGGGTGTCACATGGCCTTGAATATACAGAGAGTCAGTTGGTGCAGGTTTAAACATTTTCTCTACTCAGTGTTAACCGCCCGTGTGAGGGATGGTGTAAGTAGGGAAGGTGTAGTTTTCTTCCTAACTGATTTGTCTTGTCTTTTAAAATGTCTTTGACAAAAAAAGGATCTGAAACCGTTTCCTGAGGTTGAATTTGGTAGTGCTCTGCTGCTTTTTTAAGCAGACTATTAAAGAGAAGCTGATATCTATGGAAGTTGAGTCGCCGAGCTCATCTACAGGATCATCATCCCCAAAGATAATGTCGGGCTCATCTAAAGTATTGTGAGTGGGAGCAGCTAGCCAAGCACCCTGATCAGTGTGCCCTTACCTTGTAATTTGTTCTTTAGCCCCTTGTTCTTAGTGATAATATAGATCACCCTGGTCGTCCTGAAATATGTTATATGTATCATCACATCAATAAAAGAATATACAGGAGAGTGGTGAAGTCTGGGAGATTTGGGAGGTGGTTCACCCTCATCCAAAAGAAGTGTTTTTGTTTAATTGGATTTTCCTCCATAAAAGTGACAAACTCAGATACTGTGTCCCTTGTAAGTTCAAATCTCTCCTTGGATCATCTACCTGTCCTTGGGGTTTTAGGAAGGGGAAATACAATGTCCTCTGGGATACAGTTGTTTTACATTGTAGGGATTTGGACAATGTTTCAGTTGCTTTGGTATAATCAGAGAAAGTTACTGGTGTAGTAACAGGAGACCTAGAAGCATGTGTAGATAGCCGTTGTGTGGTTTTCGTGTATTTTTCCGCGCTGCTGCAACTTAGAATGATGTTTCGACGGATCAGAAACTGCAGTCGACGGGGGTTTATGTGGCAATGGGTGTTTCCTTTGTCTTAGAGCCTTGTGCTAAACCCAAGTGCGAATGCGCAGACAGCCTTGAACACAGAGGTTCGTTATCTTTCGACGGATGTTTCAACTAAAGTATAGTTGCTGCTGATGTCCCTTTTGACGATCCCATCGAAGGTTGGTATGAGGTTGTGTTCTTATTGTATGCACGTGTGCGTCTGTCACCAGAGGACTTCCCCACAACAGACCTTTCGGTTTGCCTAGTGGGGGTGGGGACAGACACGTGGGAGTCTAACCACGACCCCTCTATGTCTATGGCATCCGAAATGGAGCTGTAGCAGCTGAGCTCTTTCTCAACCGAGGCAACAGCGCCAGTGGGAGAATGGGATTCAGCCTGCATGGGGTGGGCCACCCACTGCTTGGTGTGCCTTTCTTTAAGCGTTTTAGGCTTAAAGAGTCTGCAGGACTTGAAAAGCTTTCCAAGTGATCACATGGAAGGCAATTATTACACACCCATTGCATTCGTCTTTCAAAGGGACGTTCCTATTACAGGAAGGACATATCTTAAAGGGCATCCTTTCCATTATTATGTCAAAAAGTAACGGCAGCCAGACAAAAGTGGGTAGAAAGGAAAGTGAAAAGAGGCATTCTATAAGAAAGTATGAGAGTGATGACTCTCCCTCCCACCCCCCGCTGTCCCTACTAAAGGTCGAAGAGCGGTAAAGGCCACAGCTAGAGGTTGAGAAGACAATGTCTGCCGAAGGCTTCATAGGGTAGTTGCTGAATCACTGAATTGTTCATCGAAACAACTGTTGAAATGTAACAATAATTAATAATTTAAACAGAAATCTATATTGAGTTGCAACGCCACGAACTTAACATGAATCGACCAACCAATACGGTAGAAAAAACAAAAAAACAATCGGACATGTGAAGGACCAATGGTACAAGACACGTCACACTGGGATAGTATTACAAACACGCCCAGTTGACGTCCTTTTTCAAAGTTCGAAAACAAAATGCAATACTCCACACCCGTCAGCCTATACACAACATGCGATTCTAAGCAGACCCCACCAGCACCTGAAATATACATATATATTTGTTCTGACGAATCAAGAGAATTCATACATTCTCCTTAAGGAGGAGCCCCTTCCTGTGAGGCTAGGGTGGTGAGCCCGCTCTGCAAAACCCTCCCTAGGGATAGAGGCAAGTGGGACCTCATCAGGAGACCCTTAGGGGACAAGGACTCCTGTTCCAGAGAGAACACCCCACAGCGCTACGCACTACGGCCTACCTCGGATGCTACCAAATATCAGAAACCTTTTCCCATCAAAACTGGGATGAAGAAACACTGAAGAGATGCCAACATTATACTGAAAAATATTATGTACCTTTAAATTAGAAGAACCAATCTACTCAGACGAGTACGTTGATGGGAGAGAGAGGGAGAGAGAGGGAGAGAGAGGGAGGGAGAGAGAGGAAGAGAGAGAGAGAGAGAGAGGAAGAGAGAGAGAGAGAAAGAGAGAGGAAGAGAGAGAGAGAGGGAGAAAGAGAGAGAGAGAGAGAGAGAGAGAGAGAGAGAGAGAGAGAGAGAGGGAGAGAGAGGGAGGGAGAGGGAGAGAGAGAGTAGGGAAAGAGAGAGGGGGAGAGAGAGAGAGGGGGAGAGAGAGGGAGAGAGGGAGAAAGGGGGAAGAGGGAGAGGGAGAGAGAGAGAGAGAGAGAGTCCATGAAGGCCCGAGCCACGTCAATTACCACCTGCAGGAAGCGGGAAAGAAAAAGCCTGCGAGTTTCAAACATCGATCAACGTAGATCGCCAGCGCTGCGAGAGCCTGGAGCACAAGAATCCAGCAGGGCCCGAGAACAGATGGTGGTGAGACCATCGAGCAGGAACCGTGGTGGACCGCTGGTTCAAGCAACTTCGCAGATACCACCATGCGAGTCACGTTAGAAGGTGTCTGGTCTCACTATCTAGTAGCAGAGCAACGAGAAAAGACAAGAGACCAGAGAGAAAAGGGACTGCGGGATGTCAAGCGCAAACCAGGGAAAGGCACCAGCGGCCCAGACCAGATGAGAGGGATTCCGAAGGACCCGACTCTGGAAGTCGTTCCCCGGCAAAGACAAAGGTAACCCGGGAGGAAGGGATTCACGGGTGGCCTCAAGGATGAAATCTTTACACCGAACAGCCAACTTGTCTCAGTGTTGGTTACAAAACAAAAGTTAATCTTGAAACAATACCATTTAAAATGTGAGAATACCTGAGGACGGATTACTGAAAAGTTAAAAAAAGAAGAAGAATCAGTTATCCCAATACCCTGGGAATAGGGGGTTAAGTTCCACTTAAACCTGATTAACTTCAAAAGGTGATAACTCCTGAAGAACCAGTGATAATATTACCCATGGAAAAGGCAGAAGGAATACAATAGGAACAAGGTCAAGAAGACCACAATGAACTGAGCTATAATAAACAGAGGGGGACAGACAGCCAAAACAACAAATGTATACAGAGATATTCTGAAAGGTACGACCGAGAGTGGAACACTTATAAGAGATCCCCAAAGGAACTTCCTAAAGAAGTGGGGGAAATACCATAGTTCAGTTGAAGAATTGAAGAGACTGATCAGAGAAGTCACAAGAGGCTATTTGAGATTTATGTATTAATCTACAGACCGATACTAGAAGTATCCTAAGGAGGAGGGAGCCATTCTCTGAGCCTAAGTTACTTTATATAGTGGTAGGGTAAGTGAGGTTAGTTTTGGACAGCAGACCAAAACTAGTTGGACTTCCACGACAGACTGACGAGCACCTTAGTTAGTAAGATAGGTAGTAATACCCATAGTTAAAGGTAACAAAAGGCCTTTTAATTCTTTCTTTAATAAACCATCTTGAAAATTGGAATCCAAGGGTACATTTCCTTCGTCTGACTTTCCACAATATGACAAATCTTACATAGTCTGTAATAGTCCGACACTTGTATCTGCTTAGATTCACATGCTTTGTATAGGCCGACATCTAGTGAGACTTGTACTGTACCCATGGCCCAGCAAGCGTCGAGGTCCTCACATTGTTTTTATTCCAACATGATGCTGCATGAAGTATATGTTGGAGTACAGAAAAGTAAAGGAGGTGTAAGTTGTCCATGTACCTTCTACTCCCAACGAGGAGGGTGGATGCATGTGAATCTAAGCAGATACAAGTAGCAGGAGAAGGAGGTGAATTGTTAGAAGAAACAGAGGCAAAGAGATATTTAAACATAGCCTGTCCCACTTGAGAGTCATTTCTTGTTTGAGTATCCACACAGTAGCATTGAGTGAAGGTGTGTTGCTGCTTTAGAAATAGCCTCTAGGGGCACATTGGCAATGACGGCTAAAGTTACAATGGTACCCCAAGTTGAGTATGTATGATGCGTGTGAATGGTAGTATTCTGTTGGATGTAAAGCATTGTTGAATGCAGTTTACTATCCACCTAGAAATTGCTGCTTTCGAGAGAGGGTCACCTTCTCTATCTGCAGCTAAAGAGTCAGAGAATTGATTAGGCTTCCTCAATGGTTTTGTCTAGTCTAGGTAGTGCATAACTGCTCCCCTGACATTTAGTGTATGCAAGGCTCTTTTCCCCAGAATTCTTTGGGTTCTGAAAGAATGCTGGGAGCTTAATTGAAAGGCATGACATTTTGGAATGAATTTGGGTGAAAAAATGTGAATGCGTTCTTAAAACTATGTTGTCTTTATGTATAATGAAAAAAAGGTTTCACACTGATAAAGCTTGCAATTTGCTAACTCTTCATATAGAGGTGATAGCCAAAAGAAAAGCAGTCCTGTAAATAAGTTCTTTGAGGCTTGCTTTGTGTGGGCTTAAATGGAGAACCCAGAAGCTTAGATAAGATGACATTTAAATCCCAGCCTGGGGGTGTAGGGGTGGTTTGTAACTGGGGAAGGATTCTCTTCACCCCCTCCATGAAAGCTTTAACCATTGGAACTGTTAGGCAAGATTGCATGCAGTACCCTTTGGGTGCACTACAACAACCCTGATCTCCTGGCAATAGGAACCCAACCTTTGGTACAAGCCTTTACTACACAGGTTGGCAGCGTGTTGAGCAGCCAGGCTTATCTCAAGAGGGGCCAATGAGCTGTAGTGGAGTTACACAGAGATTCACAGTGACAAGTATTCAAATGAACTCTTACACACAAGGTTTCTTGATTAAACAATTATTAATTTATTTATCAGTCAGTTAGAGTAAGCCTTCTTCAGAAGGGAGCAATATAAAACAACACAAATATACTTCGAAAACACACACTCTTAAGTTTCTAAATCAGTAAGTAAACTTTTGGGATGGCCCACAGACAAACCCTACACCCTCAGTTGTCTTCAATAGTTAGTGTGCTGGGCACATTAATAGATCACTGTTGCATTTAGAATATTCTCTGGAGTAGTGTTAATGGGAAGAGAGTTCAGAATAAAACAAGTATTCGCACAGTTATCCTTAAGCAGGTAAGTATTTTCCAAATAACCCCCCAATTCACAGTCAGTTAACCCTTTCCTGGAAGCAAAGTAAAACACATGAGCAGAAGAGAGAAGAGTCATTCAGGAAGCCAGGCCAGCCAATGTTAAGTTGGCAAAAGTCAAGGTGAGCTGAAGCACTTCTTGCAGGTAAGTAGAAAGTCTTTCACAATGTTTAAAAAGTCTTTGTAGAATTAACAAAGTTACTCACCGTAGTGACCATCTTACTCCCAAGTCCATAGTCCCCTTTCCTTGATACTTTTGTAGACATTCCGACCAGTGGGACAGGACCGGAGCACTTTTGTAAAAAGCATCAAATTGAAAAATGTGTCGTCCTCTTTTTACGCAGGGTACTGCACGAGGCCATAACCCTGCCCTCCTGAGCTCCGCCCGTGCATCGCCTTTCAGTCCTTTTCCATCGCCAGGTCTGAGACCTTAAAGCAATAATAGAGGATACTTATTAGAGGGGCCGGCGGGCGGGCGTAAGGAGGAAAGGGGACTATTGACTAGGAGTAAGATAGTCACTATGGTGAGTAACTTTGTTATACTCCTACGTCCCGTCCCATTTCCTCCATATGTTTGGGAGATTACCAAGCACTCCTCACAAGAAATACGGGTGGATGGAACCTCCTTACTGAAAAAGGTTTTTAAGAACAGCTTGGCTGAATTGAGCATCGGCTCTGGAGCCCAGGTCTAAGCAGTAATGCTTACCAAAAGCTGGTGCGAAAGCCCACGTAGATAGGAGGCAATGAGGGGAAAGCATAAGCTTTCATGTTGAGCCACAAGCTGCATAGAGGACCACCTCGGGCATGCCCCCTTGCTGAAAAAAGTTGAAGATGATATTGCTGTTCATCTCACACTCGTAACCGATGCCGACTAGCGACTAAATTAATCTTCGGTCACATTGAGGTGATCCGGGATGTGTGGAGCCTGGAGCCAAACAAATTACTGGATGGCCCAGCCCAAATTTGTATGACAAGTCCACAAGGAGAGGAGAGTCTGTCGCCCTGCTTGTTGATGTAAAACCTCGATTTCAAGGAGGTATTCAACGGCCGCCGTGGCCCGCGGAGGCTGGCCCATCATTATCACACACCGGGGGCGAACTGCGTCCCAGGAGAAAGTGGAGCAATAGCCTGCCCAGGGGAGTAAGGGGCCCTGCGTGCCATCCTAGCCTTGAAACAAGGAACCTCGGCAGAGCCGGTACTGGCAGATCTAGGGTGTTTACTCGACACGTCAGGGGCTTCCCCAGAATTAGCCTCTAGTGGAGGATCCTCGGCAGAGCTGGTACTGGAAGGTCTGTGGTACGTGATTGCCTTCTTTCGCCCCTCAACAGAACTGGTATCACCACGGCAGCATGCGCAGAAAGGCTTAGGGATATACCTTACAGCCAGGACCCTCGATGAGGGACTCAATTCTGTTGGTGACCGATTTAGCCCCAAGCGGGGGACCTCAGGTTTAACCCTGGTCTTATAGCCACCTCCAGAGGGGCCTCAAGCCAAGACTCGGTACAGTTAGCTCCAGATGGAGAAGCCTCAGGGCGAACCCTGGTATCCAAAGCCACAGCAAGCCACAGCTGAACTGGTGTCACCCTTAGCCCCAAATGGGGAACCTTGGAAGAAGATCCAGTATTGCGAGACTGCTGCGGGGCCCATCAGAGGAGTTTCTGGTGCGTCTCACTGAGCCGAGACCCAAATGAGTTACCGAATCTGAAGTGTTCTGCTTCCACGGAGAACCGCAGATATTTCATATGCAGGCTCCAAGTCAGAATGTGCATTTATGTATCCTGGAAGACCACCACACTGAGCCAAACACCCTTCCCAAGAGAGGAATTTATTTAGCAGGGTGTGATCAACTTGAATTTCTCTCGGAAAGATCGAAGATAGTGCGCAGGCCAGCCTGGTTGAGCACTGTGAAAGGACAGCAGTACTAGCCCCTCCCTTGCTCCATGAGGGGAACAGGTTCCACCACTCTGAGGTATAGAGGTTTCTGTACCTCTGCTCTGAGGGAGGGCATCCCGATCTATTGGAAGAGAGGTTTAAAGGGTGAGGTAGGAGGAAAGGGCAAGCGAAAACCCGCCTAAACGATGGACAACCATCAGTCTTCGGCGATGGTTTGCCACGGCTCCAGATGAGACGAGATTCGTCCTCCCACCAAAGTGTAGTGTGACTGCCAAAAAATATAATTTGGTGATTTGTCGGCAGGGAGATTACCTGTCCCTGTAGAGGAGGCTGATGCCCGAGAGAAAAACCAACCACCATGCCACTGCCGCTTAAGGCGGGGCTAACAGGAGTTTCAGATGGGCGCGCACGGCGACCCTGCAACCCCCTGATCCCAGAGAAGGACTGAGCCTGGGACCATGACCTCTGTGTACCAGGTGCCTTAGCTGAAGCTGTCACCAGGACCGACAAACGGGTCTTTGTTGTCCACATAGCATGGAAAAGCTTGTCAGCCCCAAAAACAACACTCCCAGCACCAGTCGTCATGAAAGTTGGTGTAAGGGAGGTATCCAGAATGGCTGCTGTGGACCAAGGAGGTTGGGCCGCCATTTAGTCAACACCTGATGAGAACTGCGTCATAGGAGAAAATGAGGCAACTGCCCCCTCAAGGGAGTCAGGGGACTTAAACACTTGGCCTTGAAACAAGGATCCTCGGCCGAGCCGGTGCTGGTAGATCTAGGATTTTTAGTGGACATCCTCGGAACTGAGCCAGAATTAGCCTCCAATGGAGGAACCTCGGCAGAGCCGGTACTGGACGGCCTGTTGCTGATCACCTTCTTTACCCCACTTGACAGAATCGATACCACCACAACCGCGAGCGTGGGACGGTTGAGGAATGTACCCTACTGGCAGGACCCTTGGAGGATCCCTCGACTCAGTCGGTACTGTATTTAGAGGAACCTTGGGTTTTAACCTGGGACATATAGCTCCCTCAAGAGGGGCCTCGAGCCGTGGCTCAGTGTGACAAGCACCAGAAAGGGGGACTTCAGGGCGTACCCCAGTATCAGTGTGGAAAGGTCCAGAAATTGAGACCTCAGAGCGAACCCCGGTATCCAGAGCCAAAGACGAACTGAGCTGAACCTTAGCACCCAAATGGTGAACCTTGGAATCTCATCCGGTTTTGGCCGGTCCTCCGAGGACATACAGAGAACACTCTGGTGCGCCTATTAGGCCCTTGAGGCACCTCAGAGGAATCCCTGATAACAGAGCTAAACAAGCCCCTCCCGGTCCTGGAATGCTCTCACCAAGCGGGGCTGCTCATCGCCGTCGTCATCCGCTTAAGGCTCATCCCAATGAGGCGGGAACAGAAGACTAGTCCTCCACGCCTACCGCCTGAGGTTTTAAAAGAAAAACCGAATCGGAGCAGCCGGGACCGGGGTGGAACAGGAGTGAAAAGGCTTGAAATACTTCCTCACAGGGTCAGAGTGCATGAGCATCTGAAACTTCCCAAAAAACTCATCCTCAGCCGAGGGCTTAGGTGTCGAAGAGGAAGAAACCAGCCCTCCCCTCCCCCGAACACAAAGAGGATGGTTGCTAGGAGGGTCCACCGCTGGCTGGGTCCACATAGATCAGTGGAGCAAAAGCATGAGGGAGCGAGCCAGTATGAGGCAGCGGAGCCCACGCACGCCAGTCAAAGAAGGGCGGAATGGGTTACTATGGCCGAAAGGAATGCTCCCAGCACCAGACATTGCGAACGTAGGTATAAGGGAGGTATCCAAAATGGCCACCGTAGGGCACGCAGGTTGGGCCGCCATTTTTTCCCCACCTGAAGAGAACTGCGTCACATGCGTAGCTGAGGCAATTGCCTCCTCAGGAGAGTCAGAGTACTTAACACTTTAGCCTTACAAGGATCTTCGGCAGAGCCGGTACCAGAAGGAATGCGGTCCGTGACCCCCCCTCTTTGCCCACACGACAGAACTGGTACCACCACGACCCTGCGCGTGGGATGGTTGAGGACAATACCTCACCGACGAAGACCCTCTGAGAAGGCCTCTCAGATCTGTCGATATAGACTTTAGCCTCCACAAGAGGAACCTCAATTTTCAACCTGGTTACAGCGGGGAAAGCTCGGGAAACAGACCTCAGGGTGAACCCTGATATCCCAGCACCCAGCCGAACTGGGCTTAACTTTAGCACCGTGATGGTGAACCTCAGAACAATGTCTGGTACTGGCAAGTCCGTCAGAACCCTCAGAGAAATCTCTGGTACACCTGTTAGGCCCTTGGGGCACCTCAGGGGAAACCCTGGTGAAAGAGCTTCATGAAAGGCCCTTAAAGTACTCCCTCATGGGTTCAGAGTGCATAAGTCTCTGAAACCTCCTGAAAAAGGCATCCTCTGACGAAGAGGCAGCCAGCAAGCGAGAACGTATGCGGTAGTGGCATCAGAGCACCCCAATCATGAAAGGGAGGAACGGGTTCGCACTGACCCGTGGAAACGGTTGTTCACCAAAAAGAAGGTTCCTAGCACCCGCCGTGGATAGCGTGGGTGTAAGGGAAGAATCCAAAATGGCCACCGTAAGAACACACGGAAAGGCCCACCATTTTGTTAGTATCTGAGGATAACCGTCACATGTGTGGGTGAGGCAGGTGACTCCACAGACTGGTCAGGGGACTTGATCGAAAAGTTAGCCTTGACACCAGGATCCTCGGCAGAGCCGGTACTATGGGGCCTGGGATGTTTACTGGACATCCTGTCGTGACCCTCTTGAGTTAGCCTCCAAGAAAGGAACCTTGGCCAGGCCAGTAACAGAGGAGAAATGGTTGGTGACCTCTCCATGTGCCCCCTCAACAGAACTGGTAACACCGCGAGCACAGGAAAGTTGAGGAATCCACCTCACAGACAAGACCTTAACAGGTCTCTCAGTTCTGTTGGTACACACCTTAGCCTCGATAAAGGGAACCTCGGAACAGAGTCCGGTCTTTATAGCTCCCCCGAGAGGGGCCTCGAACCGTGGTTCAGTACAGGATGCATCAACTGAGGCTTCAGTGCGCACCCTGGTGTCTGTGTGGGAAGCTCCAAACAAGGAGACCTTGGAGCGAACTCCGGTACCAAATGCTTCATCACGACTAGGCTGGCTATTAGCACCTGATCGGTGAACCTCGGATCGTGATCTGGTATCGGCAGACCCCTCGTGGGAACGCTCACAGAAAACCCTGGTATGCCTATTAGGCATGTGAGGAACGTCAGCAGAAACCCTGGTAGCAGAGCTTTTGAAGCCCCTCCCGAACCTGGAGAACACCGGGAAGGAGCCCCCCAGCCAGGGTGCCCTGAAAAGTAAGGAATTTACCGAGCGTCTTTTCTTTCCGTTGATGAAGAGTTGAAAATGCGATGGAGGAACTCTGGAAAATCTCCCACCGACGAAGACGATGTTGAAGTGCCCGGACCGAAAGGGAATCGCAATAGAAACACGAGTCCCAACGGTGATCCGGTCCCAGACACTCGAAACAAAGAATGGGGATCCGCCCTAGTGAATCGACGTTCGCAAGAGGAACAAGCAACAAATCCCATAGACTGAGGACTATGAGACAGCAGAACCGGAGCAGGAGAGGACGACAACGGGAAAGAAAAAGGTCTTCCCGGTGATGCAAGTGTGTCCAGCCCCGACCGTGCAGAGAAAAGGACTGAAGGGTGATGCGCGGGGTGGAGCTCAGGAGGGCATGGTTACGGACACGTGCGGTACCCCGTGTGAAAAGAGAAGAAATACACATTTTTCAATTTGATGCTTTTTACAAAAGTGCTCCGGTCCCGTCCCACTGGACGGAATGTCCCCAAAAGTAAGGAGGAAAGGGGACGGGACGTAAGAATAAGAAGAAATCAAAGTAGGGCCACAAACTGAAAGGGTTGCGAGGTAAAGAAGCTGTCGGCAATTCTACAGATGCCCTCAAGACAAGTCTCCAACGAGGACAAGCAAGTCGACACAACAAGAAGTAAGTTCTCTCAGACTTTACAGTACCTTTAGGTTGAAGAAAAGTGCAGCAGATGATTTCTGTTCCTGTGCAGCTCTGCAGATCCTGGTGTTCCTGGGCCTCAGTCGTGGGGACAAAAGGGAGTACTTCTGGGGACTCCTGTACTGCAATGGGATGGTGACCACTCGCACCCCGAAATCTTCAAACAAGTGGAAGTTTGGTGTTTCAGCTCTGCGCGACTACCGCAAATAGCAACACTGCGGTTCCTGGCTGTCGAGATGGGCTTTCCTTGCATCTGGGGTCCCGCACTCTGTTGAGGGGGCACAGGCTCGGTCAGTCATGCTTCCTGGAATACCGGAGGATCTTCCTGGAGCTCTTGGCCAGTTTAAAAGCAACGCACAGGATCTGGTGTTCCTCTCCCTGGCTATTCGGTTCCAGCAGCAACTGCAGTGGAATTTCAACCAGCTCTGAGAGGATGTCCAGGTGGCCTACTTTGGAGTTGATTGGTTCCACCAACTCAAAGGGAGAAGTCGTCCTTGCAAGGGCTTCCATGTCGATACGAATTTGGAGTTTCAGCACAGCAGCAGGGCTTCACCGGGCAAGCCAACTGTCCAGGAGTTGCAGCAGGCGTCCACTTCAAGTTCTTCTTCGGATTCCTTCGTTTAGTGGTCGGCTCTGCCTTCAAAGCCAAAAAGCCTCGCCCTTTATGCAGGTTTCTCGCATTTATTGCAGCATAGCTGTCAGTCACCCAGCAGGGTGGCTGTCCTTGCCGGACAGCCAGCCAGCCAGCCAATCACCTAAGAGTACATTCCTGTCTCCTAGGAGACTAAGCACAGGGATTTTTGGCACCTGCCGCGCCTCCTGCCCCCACCAGACACCCTGGAGCCAGAGGCGGGCTTCACTCGAGAATCCTGCCAAAGGTAAAACGAACAAAGGGACCAAACCTGGTTTGGCGCGCAGAGTAAATCACAAGAAGGACCTTTCCACAAAGAAATGGCAAAAAAAGAAGAGCAGGGCCATTTTGACAGAATTGGCACCGTTGGGTGCTTTACAGCAGCTGCGAACGCAGCTCACGGTAAATGCACAACACGGTAGTTAAAAGTAAACCACTGCCACCAGCCCTTCATCGAGGAAAGTCTAACATAAAATTGTTACATGAGAAGCTAGACAAAGGGGATATTTAGTAACCCCTCCAGCCCCCTATTATAAGATAGTGTGAGCTGGGTCTAAAAAGTTACACGTGTAAGTAAAGTCAATTTCACTTTACTGTTCTGGGAAACAGTAGTTTATCCAAAAGAAGGTATTTAAACCTTGGGAAATCTGAAAGACTTCCTTGTGCCACTGCACTGAAGGGGCTGTGTGACACAATGAAAAAAAGGATGCCTATGGAGTTTGTCAGACTCCAAAACCAAAATAAACACAGAGTTCAAAATCACATTTAAAATACATGAGAGAGTGGGGAAAAGGGTCTCACTCTCTCCAGGTTAAAAATTCAAGTCCTCAAAATCAAGCAAAGTTGCTGGGGAGCTCTAAGGTAGAGGGGAATTAGCGCATTTCTGAGAACTCTCTGTAACAGGATCCTTCCACCAAGCCACCTTACTCTATAAATTGAGAGAGGAGCTAGATGGACTTTTAGCGAGAAACACTAAAAGTGAGTCTAATAAATGTAGCAGGTAGTGAAGTAAGTCAGAAGGTGAAAAGTCAATGGGATTGACAGTAAACCTTTTGCACCATATGACAATTCGCTTCCATTTATTGAAACAGTGTCTTGTGTTTGGCTTCCCTGAAGATGTCCATACATCGTTCAGGTAGTTTAAGGTGTCCAAACTTATGACTTCAGGAGTCAAGCTACTAAGTTAAGCGTCTGAGGGTGTGGACGGTTGGTTGCCCCCTGCTGTTGTGTTAACATGTTGTAAGGGGTTGGCAGTTTCATTGGTGGGCAAAACAATATTTGCTGTGCCCAAATTGGAGCAACTAGGATCAATGTCAAGTGCTCTTGATGCATCTTGTAGATTACCCTGTTGAGAAGTGAGGATCGGGGAAAAGCGTATGCATATATCCCTGACCAGCTGATCTACAGTGTGTTCCCCATGGACACTTTCAGGGGAAACCTGGATGCGTAGCATGGCATTTTGAGTTTTCTTGGGTGGCAAACAGATCTATGTCTGGATGACCCCATTTTGTGAAAATGGTGTTTACAATATCTGTGTTCAGTTCCCCCTCGTGTTCTGAGGGAAGATCTGCTTAGCACATCTGCCCGACAATTGTGTACCCTTGGAACATGTTTTGACAGGAGATAAATGTTTCTCTGGAGGCACCATCTCAAGATCCTCTGTGCTAGTTTGGACAAACTGACTGTTTTTCCGCCCTGTTTATTGATGTAAAACACGGCAGTTGTGCTGTCTGTGAGGATTAATATTTTCTTGCCTGACAATTGGTGTTGAAAGGCTTGTAAGGCTTTGAATACCGCTAGCAACTCTAACATGCTGATATGTTTGGTTGCTAGGGTCTATGTCCACAAGCCGTGCCCCGTTTGGTGGAAATAATGAGCTCCCTAACCCGAAAGTGATGCATCTGTTAGAGTGGCTTCTACTACAGGGATGAGAAAGGGATTAACTTTCAATAGAATTACCTCTGTCCACCACTGTAGTTCTTCCACCACAGACTGCGAAACAACTAGATTGTCCCACTGTCCGTTTGCTTGAGACCATTGTTTCACCAGCCACTCTTGTATTGAATGCATACGCAATTTAGCGTGTGGCAATAGGAAGATGCCATCATTCCACGAAGGCGCATAACCCTCCAGACAGTTCTCTGGCGACCGGCTGTGTAACAGGGAACGTGATGCAGCACATTTTAGACCTTTTGTGTTGGAGAAGAACACTAGAGCTTCGTCCATCTGAATCACTGACCCCAGCAATGTTTGACTTGACTGAGCACTAGACTGGATTATTTCTCGCTGATAATCAGATTGAAAACAGGAGGTTGATTATATCTTGATTGTGCTGCCGACACTTTAGAGGTGTGTCTCCTGTTATGAGGCAGTCGTCTTGGTAAGAGTACAGTGGGATCAAATGCCTGCGTAAGTGGGCTGGCACCACTGCAAGCACATTTGTTAACACCAGAGGTGCTGAAGCAATGCGAAAAGGTAGTACCTTGAAGTGGTAGCGAGTGGGCCCTGCCTTGAACCATAGATAGTTTCGGTGATCTGACATTGAAATATGAAAGTATGCATCTTTCATGTCCAGTGTTGCCATGTAGTGTGCCCTCTTTAGAAGAAGAATGACTTCATGCAAGGTTGGCGTCCTGAAGTTTTGAGCCTTGACATAAGTATTTGCAGGTCTTGGGTCTAGCACAGGGCTAGAATAGAATATTCTTTAGAATAAGGAAGTACACAAAATAAAACCTGAACCTACTCCATTCTTAGCCGGCAAACCACTGTACCATGCACCTCTGCACTCATTCACTCCAGACAAGCCGAAAAGCTTTCACAGTCTTGACTCCAGCCCTGAGTACCTGCACGTTATGCCTACTGCTACCACACGGATTTCTACTGACTCTCCTTACCATACAAGGTCTACTCCTGTACATGGAAGCGCCCCTGTGATAAATCGTCAACCCAATCCTAGTGCTAACCATACCCTGGCATCAGTAAACAATACCAAACGCCACAGAGCACGCCCACCACTACCCCTACCATCTACAGGCCAAATAGGCATGCCCGGACACAGTCTAGGCCTGCATACTTACTCACCAATAACACACAACAGTATGCCCCCTAATTCGCAAACTATGCATTCAGCTGGCCATAACTTTGACATGCGACAACCCTCACACATAATAGAAACCACCCAACCATGCACTTGTTTTACCCGCAGCCTTAGGCTTAGGGCCAGACCCTTCACCCAAGAGCTCCCCTCTTTAGGGGCAGCCAGACTATCAAGACTCTGCTTTCGCAACAGTGCCCCGAACCAGTCACCCACCAACAAGGATCTACATTCTCCCCACACCTACCTGCCCAGTCAAGCAGGCCCAGGTCCTGAAGTGTGCACTAATCAATGTTTGCCCCTTTGGGGCACACACTATTGATGTCCACGATCCTATACTCTAGCAGCACCTTGATATGTTAAACATTAAAGAAGCATGGCTCCACAATGCCTCTGGCCCACTGCTCACCTTAGCCATCCCACCTAACTACACCACTTACAGGGCTGCCCAACTCAGCGATACACAAGGTGTAGCTGGTCTCATTGCCAAAACATCTCCACATATCAGGTCCTCCCCTGTTCCTGTTATCCAAGGATTTCAAATGCTGCTTCTCAAGCTTTCAAGCTACCCGCAAACCACATACAACATACTCCTGATCTACGAACAAACAAGCAGTCCCAGCCACCCTGACCTAGACATCCCTCTTTTCATCACTCCTTTCATGAAACCAAGGACCACATTCAATCTCTTAGGGGACTTCAACCTCGGATTAAACGATGCATCTGACTCCAAAGGTGCAGTGCTAGCATCAGCATTAGCAGATATGGATCTTACCCAATTGATAGAAGCTTCCACCCATTCCAAAGGATGCACCCCAGATTGGATCCTCACTGCCAACGTAACCGTTCAGATCTCATCCATAAATACAGTACAGTGGTCCAACCACCTCCTCATCCATTTCAATCTCTCCCTCGCAAATACCCTCAAAGCCCATGAACCTGCGCAGAAGCCAATACAAGTGCGCAACACCCGTGATTTGACACAAGAGGAACTGGAGCCCACACTGCTAGCCTCTCTTAGCGCATGCACCTCAGTCTCCAAACAGGATCCCTCAGCACCTGGAGGACCACTACCACACCAGTTTGCTCCACACCCTGGGCTTACATGCCCAACTCAAAACAAAAATGCCTAAACTACACAAACACAAAAAGACCTGGTTCTCGGAGGAACTAGTCTTGTTACGAAGAGAAAAAAAAGTGCTCTTTAGCACTTACGCAAAAGGCACCCTTCCCCTAATTGCTCTGTTCCAGCCACAGCCGCCCTCTCCTACAAGAAATCAGTAGTCATCCTGAAAGCTAACACATACAATACTAGAATCTCAAAAACAGCCTCCAACACCAAATAACTGTTCTCCATTCTGAGAGAACCTGAAACTCCCCCCTCGCCCAGATACCCAGTACTACCATTACTCGCTCAGACAAAGCCTGGTATAGAAGTACATACAAGATGCTCTGTCACACAAAATAGAGACCCTTCTCATTAATATTAGTACCAAAAAAGCCATCCTGGCCGTCAAAGCCTCCACAAGTGAGCTCCCTCTTCAGTCTACTGTGGCTCTCTCAACATCCACCTCCACATTCTCATTCTGGGAAATCTCACAGGAACATGTCCTAAAAACTATTCTGTCGCTAAAACCCTTGAACTACAAATGTGACCCATGTCCCGCCCATATAATGAAGCTCTTCGCTGCCCTCATAATTATGGACTTCGCTAACTTGTCATTCATGACCAACAGCGTACCCTCCAGTATCAAAGCTGCTTGAATCACATCAATCCAGGAAAAAAAAAACCTTGCTAGATCCTGCCATTCCCACAAACTACTGCCCCATCACCAATGTCCTGTTACCGCTCAAGATACTTGATCGCCTAGCCTACACGCAAGTCCAACAATTCCACGAGCAAAATCACCTGCTCATAAAGGCACAGTCTGGCTTCTGCACAAAACATAGCACGGAAACAGCTCTGCTGGATCTAAAAATACAAATGGATCATATGCGGGACTCTGGCAACCTATAAGATCTCTCTGCCGCATTTGATTTCGTTGATCATACTGTCACGCACGGCGGCCGCGGCCGCTGGTGCTTATGGAGACGCTGGCGCTGGAGCGGCCATTGACATGGCCGCTACGCTGCCGCTCGTTCTCCATCAGCGTTCTAGCGTTCTGCCGTCTTTTCAACGGCGCGCTTTATCAGGAGCGCCAACCCGGAAGTCAGCGCGTTGCAACCTATTCGCGTTAGGCTTCTGGGTTGGTACGCTCCTGTTTCTTTCCTCCGTGTTTTTTCACGTAACTTTCCCTGTTTTTCCCTGAGTCTTGGCTCCTTCCTGCTAGACTTGGCTCCACTCTGCTGACAGTCTAACTCCACTACTTTTTGGCATTCTATTCTCTCTGCTCCCCGCTCTCATCTACTTCTCAAATCCTCCTAGCTTCTCTCTCATACTTAGTTGCCCTTACGGATTACCTCATTGATTCTCCTTGCCCTTCCCTTCCTGATCGGATGGTCTTGACCTGCATATCATTTCTATTCGGAATCCTGCCAGATTACACCATCAAAAGGGGTTTTTTGTGCCTGTTGGATTTTTCCCCTGCATTGGTCTGCCCCGGTTCGGGGGCCCCCCTTAAGCCCCGAGTCAGAGGGGCAGGGTGGCTTCCTATCGAGGCAGACCCCATCTGCCTTCCCGAGAAGAGGCGTGGAGAAGAAGGAGATTTGGACTTCAGACCGAAGAAGAGACAGCAGGTGAGCAGGAGGGCATAAGGGACACCGTGGTTGGGAAGGAACCTGTGAAATCTGGGAGCATATCTGACAGTTTGCAACGCCATAAAAGCAAGATGGCCTCCCCTGAGCAGATCCAAGAATTGGTGGCCGCGGTCCAGGCCATGAACGTGGAATTGCAGAATGTAAAGGCCGACAATGCAGTTCTGCGGCAGATGATCTCCAATAGAGAAGCTAGAGATTCCGACCTACCTCCCATGACATTATCCACAGGCAAATTCGATGGCACCCCCAAACGTTTGAAAGAATTTTTGGAGGCTTGTTCAGTTTACTTTGCATTTAGACCGCTGATGTTTTCTAATGATCAGGCCAAGGTGGGGTACATGATATCTAACATGAGCGGAAATGCCTTGGCTTGGGCCACCCCCTTTGTGACCAACAACAACCCTATTATCAGAGATTATGGTGGTTTTCTGGCCTTATTGCGCCAGGCCTTTGAACAACCTGAAATAACACAGGTAGCTGCAGAGGAACTTTTGGATGTACAACAGGGCCCCCAGGATCTGTTGACTTACATCTCCACTTTTAAACGTTTGGCCTCGGACGCTGGATGGCCGGAAAGGGCCCAGTATACTATTTTCCGTCGTGGTTTGAAGGAGGAGATAAAGGATGAGCTGGCCAGAATAGCCCGTCCTACTACTTTGTCAGACTTATTCTCAATAGTAACTCAGATCGACTATCGCCTTAGTGAACGCAAGGCAGAGAAGAAGAAGCAAAAGGGGTATCCCAACCCTCCAGCCAATGCCTACCCTATGCCCTCACTGTCTCATTCCAGCAATAAGGATGAACCCATGCAAGTTGGTTCCGCTCGGTCCCCGTTGACCTCCGAAGAAAGAAGACGTCGGAGAGAGGCAGGTCTCTGCATGTACTGTGGATCCGGTTCACACTTGCTTCGGAATTGTACGGAAGTCCCTCGTAGACGCTCGGGAAACGATCGACCTCGGAACTGAAGGGGACAAGTAACCGAGGTCCGACAACAAGTCCCTATGTTACAGTGACAGTAGCATCTCAGTCAACCACCATGGACTCTCGCCTCATGGCGATTTCTATCCGCTTGGAAACCCCAACAAAGGTCTTCACTACTACGGCGCTTTTGGATTGTGGAGCCGCAGGAATATTCATGGACACTGAGTGGGCACACAAACATGGTCTCCCACTACAGAAACTGGAAGAAGTCCAGAAGGTTGAAGGAGTTGATGGTTCTCCCCTGTCGTCGGGGCCCATCACTCATTCCACTATCCCCTTGAAGATGAGCATTCTTCAACATACCGAACAGATCCAATTTGATCTAATTCGAGCAGCCCATTTTCCGGTTATCCTTGGTATCCCGTGGTTAAGGAGGCACAACCCGCTCATCGACTGGACTCAAAACACCCTGGCTTTCACCTCCCCTTCTTGTAAGCAGAACTGTCTGCTCCATGCCTCCGAAGATATGGTACAGGTATTCACCCCTCAACAAGAAGGGGTACATGAGGTTTGTAAGATTCCTTCAGAATTGGCCGAGTTCCAAGCTGTCTTCAAAGACAATCCGATCCTGGATCTCCCTCCTCATCGCCCAGAAAACTGTGCCATTGAACTGGTACAAGATGCTCTAGTTCCATTTAGTCGCATGTTTTCCTTATCTCTGTTAGAGAAAAAGGCGCTCAGAAATTACTTGGACTCTCATCTGACTAACGGTCTCATTCGTCCCTCTAAGTCACCGGCTGGAGCCTCTCTATTCTTCATACCAAAGAAGGATTCCTCGGAGTTAAGGCCCTGTATCGACTATAGAGGTCTAAATAAGGTCACAGTACGCGACCGTTATCCTATGCCTTTAATAGCAGACATACTGGAAGCGGTACAAGGGTCAACCATCTTCTCAAAATTGGATCTCCGGAGTGCTTACCACCTTCTCCGGATAAAAGATGGAGATGAGTGGAAGACTGCCTTTCGGACACCCTTTGGCCTTTTCGAATATCGAGTGATGCCATTTGGGTTGGTTAATGCTCCCGCCATATTCCAGCGTTTTATGGATCGCTTATTTTCTGATCTATTATTCCTCAATATCATTGTCTACCTCGATGATATTTTGGTTTTCTCAAAATCCTTCTCAGAACATTCTTCCCATCTTCAGACAGTGTTTCATCGTCTACAGACCCAACATCTATTAATTAAACCGGAAAAGTGCCTTTTCTACGTATCCTCTGTTCCTTATTTGGGATATGTCTTATCTCCGAAAGGTATAACCATGGATCCCAGAAAGGTGTCTGCCATTTTAAACTGGCCCGCACCTATGTCTTTGAAGGATGTCCAACGATTTTTGGGATTAGCCAACTTCTATAGGAAGTTTATAGGACATTTTTCACAAATAGTGCTGCCCATTACTTCATTGCTCAAGAAGGATGCCAAGCCCTTTCAATGGTCTGATACGGCCAACCATGCCTTTTTGGACTTAAAGAAGAGATTCTGTTCCGCACCTATTCTGGCCCAACCTGATCAGTATCAGCCTTTTATAGTAGAGGCTGATGCTTCCGCAAGCGCATTGGGAGCGGTACTTCTTCAACTCAAGGACGGACTGGAACACCCTATTGCCTACCTTTCTAAAACTCTATCCTCAAGTCAACTGAATTACTCCGTGATTGAAAAGGAACTTTTAGCTCTCAAGGTGGCCTGCGAAGAGTGGAGACACCTACTTCAAGGTGGTACACATCCATTCACTTTACGGACAGATCATAAGAACTTAAGGATCCTTCGAAACATGGAATGTGTTAACTCCAGACAGGTTCGCTGGGCACATTTCTTCAGCCAATATGATTTTTCTATCTCCTATATTCCAGGCACTCAGAACAGCTTGGCGGATGCTCTATCGAGGTGTCAGTCCTCCGAGTATCCCTCTTCGTCATCTAGTCAGAAGATGTTTTCTCGCAACAGGATAGTGGGAATAGTCTCTTCATTTCTTCAAGAAGTTAAGACAGCTACTCATCCCAATTTGACAACCTCCGTGCCGGGCGACTTACATCCTCAACTTCGCTGGTCTGAAGGACTTTTACTGGTGGGGCAACGGTTGTACGTTCCTTCTAAACCCCTACAATCGAAGATTCTGGAATGGGGTCACGACCATGTCACCGCCGGACATAGGGGTGCCAAAGGTACCTTGGAATTAATCTCTCGCTCCTTCTTTTGGCCTTCTCTTTCTCACGATGTGAAACAACATTGTAAGTCGTGTATGATCTGCGCCCAAAACAAGAACCCCACTCATAAGCCTTATGGGTTGTTGATGCAACCAGTATTACCAAGCCAACCATGGTCTCAAATATCTACAGACTTCATAGTAGACCTACCCCGATCCCAGGGGCTGACATGTCTTATGGTAACTGTTGATTCATTCACTAAGCTGGCCCACTTCTCAGCACTTAAAGGTGTACCATCCGCTACAGAAATGGCAGAAGTATTCCTTAGGGACATATTTAGAATCCACGGACTTCCTGATAAGATTATTTCTGATAGGGGTTCTCAATATACCTCTCGATTTTGGGGAGCATTATGTCAACGGTTGGGTATCGAGAGAGCTTTGTCATCCGGTTTCCATCCTCAGACTAATGGTCAGACAGAACGCCTCAATGCATCCCTGGAACAATACCTTCGATGTTATGTCAACAAAAATCAAGACGATTGGGTGAGTCTTCTACCCACCGCCGAATTCGCGTATAACAACGCTGTGCATTCGGCAACTGGACTCAGCCCTTTCTTTTGTTCTTATGGCTTTCACCCTAGAAGCATACTACCAGTCTTCTCTTCTCCCTCTAATATACCCACCATCGAATCCACATTGGATCAAATAACTACAGCCCACTCTACCGCCCAACGAAGTCTGGTATCTGCCAGACGCAGGTATAAGGAGTTGTCTGATCGGGCTCGTTTACCAGGTCCTGACTGGAAGGAAGGAGAGCGAGTCTGGTTGTCCACTAGGTATCTGCCTAAATGGGTCCACCCAACCAAACTTACACCCCGGTTTATCGGACCTTTCAAGATACTCAAGAAGATTAACCCAGTGGCTTACAGACTGCAACTCCCCAAGTCTATGTCTCGGATTCACCCAGTCTTTCACTCCTCTCTCTTCCGTCTAGTGGACCCTAACATTCCATTTAAAAGGGCCACTAAACTTGTGAGTAATCCCCAGTCTATCCCAGAAGAATATGAAGTGTCCACCATATTAGATTCCAGATATCGCAGAGGCAGATTGGAATACCTGGTGTCGTGGAAGAACTATCCCAGTTCAGAGAATTCTTGGGAACCCTGGTCATATGTACATGCTCCTAGACTGTTAAGGAGTTTTCACCGAACCCATCCGGGGAAACCCGGAGGAGTTGGATCTGGAGGGGGGCATACTGTCACGCATGGCGGCCGCGGCCGCGGCTGCGACCGCTGGTGCTTATGGAGACGCTGGCGCTGGAGCGGCCATTGACATGGCCGCTACGCTGCCGCTCGTTCTCCATCAGCGTTCTAGCGTTCTGCCGTCTTTTCAACGGCGCGCTTTATCAGGAGCGCCAACCCGGAAGTCAGCGCGTTGCAACCTATTCGCGTTAGGCTTCCGGGTTGGTACGCTCCTGTTTCTTTCCTCCGTGTTTTTTCACGTAACTTTCCCTGTTTTTCCCTGAGTCTTGGCTCCTTCCTGCTAGACTTGGCTCCACTCTGCTGACAGTCTAACTCCACTACTTTTTGGCATTCTATTCTCTCTGCTCCCCGCTCTCATCTACTTCTCAAATCCTCCTAGCTTCTCTCTCATACTTAGTTGCCCTTACGGATTACCTCATTGATTCTCCTTGCCCTTCCCTTCCTGATCGGATGGTCTTGACCTGCATATCATTTCTATTCGGAATCCTGCCAGATTACACCATCAAAAGGGGTTTTTTGTGCCTGTTGGCTTTTTCCCCTGCATTGGTCTGCCCCGGTTCGGGGGCCCCCCTTAAGCCCCGAGTCAGAGGGGCAGGGTGGCTTCCTATCGAGGCAGACCCCATCTGCCTTCCCGAGAAGAGGCGTGGAGAAGAAGGAGATTTGGACTTCAGACCGAAGAAGAGACAGCAGGTGAGCAGGAGGGCATAAGGGACACCGTGGTTGGGAAGGAACCTGTGAAATCTGGGAGCATATCTGACACATACCACCCTCTGCCAACACCTCAGCCAGCACTTTCAGTTCTCAGCTGAAGCAACCTCATGGATTAAATCATTCCTCAGTGGTCGCACCACCAGAGTATTCATTGGGGAGGTAGCTGCTGACCCCATCCCAGCCCCATTGGGCATTCCTGAAGGCGCCTGCCCATCACCCACACTATACAATACATACACAACACCCTTATCCGACCTCCTGGATTCACAGGGGATCATCTACACAAACTTTGCAGATGATACTCAAACTCATCCTCATCTCGGGTGATTACTCCTGAGACATTGCGGCGATTAATATAGTGTATAGCACTATCCAAAACTGGATGGCCTCCCACAAGTTATGCTTAAACAATGACAAAACTGAGCTCCTCACTGTTGGCTTGGCTCACCGGCTAAAAAACCTGGATCCTGCATTTGCCACACTCTGTATTGATGACACAGCATTCCGGTCCTGAACCACGTGAAAACATTGGGGGTCCACCTGGATGCAGAGCTAACCATGACCAGGCACATCAATGCCTTAGCATCTGCAACAGCCTATACAGTCAGACGCATCTCCCCGAGAAGGCAATTCCTGTCACCAAGCAACTGCCTCAGGCTCGCGCTAGCACTGATCCTTAAAAAACGATTGTAACGTATGCCTGATGGGCACCTACACCGCTAACTTAAACTACAATTTCTGCAACACAAAGCACTGCGTGCCGCCCTGGGACTCAAACGTTCTGACCACATCTCAGCAGTCAGATGTGCAGCACACTGATTACCCCATCAAAGCCCTTGTTGACTTTAAAACATTGTCTATTGGTCACCGGTGTATCTACAAGGAATCTCCTTTTTACCTCAACGACTGTATTAAACAAAACCTCCCAGAACGTACTCTAGGATAGAGTTCCAGCATCCTGCTAATTACCCTGCACTTCAAGAGCAAAAGAGCTGGTGGCAGCAGCTTTTGTGACACTGCTCCCACCCTTTGGAACACACTACTGCCGGCTCTCAGAAATGAACAGTCATATACCATTTTTCAAAAGACTCTTATAAACCTGGCTGTTTGATAAATACGACTAACACTAATGATTCAATTTTCTCGTTATAATTGGATGTGGGCGTTTCAAAAATGTTATAAATAGTTAAAATAAATACCCTTGTTTACCTGTGGAAGGGGGACGTGTTTGATCGCCCTCTGAGTAGCGACTGGATTTCTGCCTCGAGAATGAGCTGGTGTTCTGTGGACATCTTCGTGCCTCTTGGCGGATGATCACGCAGTATCTCAAGGAACTCTATGCAGTAACTTTCTGCAACTGTGGACAACACTCACTCATCTATAGTGATTCCCTCCCATGCGTGGTGAATAGTGAAATGCGACCCCCCCTACTGGGGAAAAATGGGAGCGTATCTGTTTGTGTCAATGTTTAGCATCGGCAGCTGAGTCTTTAGTGGCTTGATCTCTGTCCCTAACTCGCCCCCTTCTGAATGACCTTTGAAAGGAGAATTGAAATGAAGATGGCTGCCCTTGACTGGCGTACCATGATGATGAGGTAGATTTGGGGGGGGGAGCAGATTGAGGTGCCTGGAATACCCCTGTCCACAAAAAGTGTGACAGGTTTATATTTCCCCCACTGCATAAAAGGTTTGTTAGTAATTTGACCCAGGGACTTCAGGGTTTCATTGTTCTTTCTTTGCTGTCTCTAGAACATCGACAGTTTTCCCAAAAAGCACCTCATTCTCAATTGGCATATTAGGAAGTGTAGCCTGTGTTTTAGGTTTAAAGCCTGAATTCCTAAGCAACGGAAACTTGCGGTTACAAGAAATGCAGAATTTGAATGGAGTTTTCTCCTTGGCTAAAAGACAGCCAGACAGGGAGAAAACAGGGAAGGGTGAAAGGAGACATTCTCAAAAAATGAAACCTGTATGTGATTTTCCCCTCTCCCTACAGTGTAGGCTGAAGCCTGATAAAGGCCCACCAGTAAAAGCCGTTGAGGAGTCGGTCCGCCTGGACAGCAGCAGTAATAAAAGTAGAATATTAATAATATGCTAAGTTAGCAACTATAGTCACAAAGTCTGTGTAATGCAACCAACTCTGAAGGTAGTAAAAGAAAATCTGAGAAACTCCATGCATGAAGGACCATGGGTACAGTGCATGTCACACTATGGATAGTATTACAGAAACGCCCTGTCGACGTCCCTTTTTGAATTTTGAAAGCAAATTATGCATTAGTCTGCACCATCCACTAGATGTCAACCTAGGCAAAGCATGCGATTCTAAGCAGATCCACAAGCTGTGGATCTACTACATGTGTGTATATATTTTACATTACTGTAACCTTATTTCTGATGCTTATATCTGGTCACATGCTATGCATAGGTCGACATCTAGTAATAGTCACAGAGTATTGCATGACTAGTTTTTCAAATTCGAAAAGGGACGTTGACTGGGCAGGTTTGTAATACTATCTCTTGTGTGACATGTACTGTACCCATCGTCCTTCGTGCGTCAAGGTCCCTCCGATTGTTTTGTGACATGCGGGAGCATGAAGTGTTTGCATGAGTACAAGAAAGTCAAAGTAGAAAAGATAAAGGTGAAAGACATCTATACACCTTCAACTCTTGGAGGAGAGGAACAGTGGGCGTATGTGAATCTAAGCAGATACAAGCATCAGAAATACGATTATGTTAAGTAATGTATGCCTTCTGAGGCTTGTGGACAGGTTATGCATAGATTAGCTAGCAGTACCTGGAGAAAGGGGTGGGTTGTGTGAAGGTAAAGCAGCAGATAGATGTTTTAATACCACTTGACCTACCTGTGAATATGCTTCAGAGTTTGTATCTAAGCAGTAGTCTTATGTAAATGTGGCACTAGAACTCCAATTAGCAGATTTGCAAATTGCATCTAATAGAACATTTGCAATGAAGGCTAGAGCAGCCCCTGTGCTTCCGAGTAGAGTGGGCTCTCGGTGTGAAAGGTAAGGATTTCTTTGATAGTGAATAGCAAACTTGGATTCATTTGACTATCCATTTTGAGAGAACGTACTTAAAGACATGATCTCGTTCTCTACCAGCTGCTATGGAAACAATGGGCTGATCTGTTTAGTCTTCTTTAGGTAGTACATTACTGCTCTCCTTACATCTAGAGTGCGAGACATTTTTCTTCTGAATTAGTTAGGTGTTGGAAAAAGCTGGACATTCGATTGATTCACATGGAATTTAGAGATGAATTTAGGTGAAAAACGAGGATGGGTTCTGAGAACCAGCTTGTCTTTGTGAATAGTAATGAAGGGATGTTCAACTAAGAGGATTGTAGTTCACTGACTCATCTTATTCAAGTGATTGCCACAAGAAAAGTAGTCTTATAAGTTAGATGTCGAAGACTAGCTTTGTGCATGGGTTCAAAAGGTGGACATATACGTTTTTTTGAGTACAACATTTAGGTCCCACCCAGGAGGTGCATTTGAATTGGAGGGTTTTAACTCCTTCCATGAAAGCTTTGATTACTGGAACTTTCCAACATGACACTGTTGTGTGATGTTGTGTAAGCAGAGAGTGCTGCCAATTGCACTTTGGGGGAAAGACGGTAAAGCATATAGTGAATTATATGTGAAGGGGAACAGTCAATTGGATTGATGTTGCATGATTTGCACGCAATGACAAATATTTTCCATTTGTTAAAATAGCACTGTATTGTACTTGGTTTCCGTGCCTCATGGGACAGCATATTGTATGGACACAGAACATTGATTGGTTTGCATATCGCTAATTTGAGTAGGTGTGGAAACCATGGCTGTCATGCCCACATTGGAGCTATTAGGATTAGATTGACTTGTTCCTGGTGCATCTTGTGCACCATCTTGTTGAGGAGATGTGTTGTGGAAAATTATAAGCAAAGTTCCCCGACCAGCTCATCCACAGGGCATTCCCCTTGGTTTGATTTTGATTAGATTTTTTTATATTTGTAGAGCGCACATAAACTAAATCGTATATTGGCGCAGATGATATCAGCAAAGGTAGATGATGTAAATCAATATAGGGTCCCCAAAAAAAAGGGGTCCATCTACCTGAGGAGAAAGGTTTTCAGTGCTTAGAGAAATTGCAGGAGGAATCTCATGGTCCGAAGCTGTAGCAGTAAAAAATTCCACAGCCTGGGACCAAAGACAGAAAATCTTGTATCCCCTCGAGATGTATAAGTTGAGTGAGGGATGATCAAAAGATGATGGTCGCTGGAGTGTAGTTGTCTCGTTGGGTGATATGGCTGAATTAGCTCTCTTAAGTATAGAGGAGCGATGCCATTTATGCATTTGAAGATAATGCAGGCTGTCTTTAATTTAATGCGGTCAACAATTGAGAGCCAGTGTAGCTCCCTACAGTATGGAGACACGAGAAGATTTGTGTAATTTAAAAATCAATCTAACAGCCGCCTTCTGAGCTCCCTGAAGCCGCTGGAGCTGTTTGGATGGGATGCCCAGCAGTTGGCTATTACAGTAGTCAAGATGGGCACTAGTTAGTGCCCCTACCATAGAAGCATGATCCTCCTTAGGGAGCAGTCTCAGAACAAAATTGACTGCTTTAGTCTTTGCTCCCACCTGTGTTTCACTGCAGAGATCATCTTGCAACATACATCCCAGGTTTTTGATTTTTGATACGAATTTCAAGCTTTTGCCCAGCAATGTTGGAACAGGCAATTTCTTAGCAGCCAACAGCAAATGCTTAGGGCCGAATAATATAAGTTCTGTTTTGGCAGCATTAAGCTGTAGATAGTTCTTCGACATCCAGTTGCTCACTTCTGCCAGACATTAACCCAGTTTGCTAAATGCTTCCTGAAAATTAGTAATTTGTATAAATATCTGGGTGTCGTCAGCATAAGAATGGAAACCAGCCCATAACGTCTTAAGATTTCCAGAAGAGGTCGGATGTATAGGTTAAATAGCAATGGAGACAGGGAAGATCCCTGAGGGACTCCACAGTTCAGATAGATGAGATCCGACAGGAACTCTCCCAGTCTCACACTCTGCTGGCGATTGGTCAAAAAAGACCTAAACCAGTTTGATGCTGAAGCAGAGACTATTACTACCTCCTGTAGTTGTTCCAAGAGGATTTCATGATTTACAGTATCAAAGGCCGCGGACAAGTCCAACATTACCAGGAGTGTTAGCTCCCCTTGGTCTGCGGTCTTCAACAGTTCATCCTGTACTAGTAGGAGGGCGGTCATGGTTCCATATTTTGGTCGAAATCCTGATTGAAATGTATCGAATAGTAGTTCCTGTTCAACAAACTCCTGGAGCTGATTAGTGACCACCTTCTCAAGAATTTTTGCTGGCCATGGGAGTCCAGCAATGGTCTGGTAATTTTGTAGCACCTCTATGTCCAGTGAAGGTTTTTTCAGTAGGGATGAGACAATAGAAAGCCTTTAGCCATCAGGAACAATCCCAGTCAGCAAAGACTTATTAACAAAGGTGGTGATAAATGGAGTTCGCTCATGTGCCAATTATTTGGCTACATAGGCTGGTAGGGGCGAAAGAGAATCAATTGTGGGTTTGAGGGTCCTAATTAGTTGACAAATATCTTATTTGGAAACAGGGTGAAAGTCAAGGCAGATAAAATCTGATTTTGGAGACTGTCAACCTTAGGTGCCGTAAGATTTGTACTGCATATCGATGGATTTATAAGGGCTGTCTGTTCTAGGTCTGCTCTCATTCGTTCAATCTCATCTACAAAGAAAGACTTGAACAAATTTGCTGGTGCTTCAGTAAAATCAGGCACTGCATTTTACCAGTCTGGGTTGCAAAACCTAGATATAATAGGAAAGAATAAGTTACTCTCTTACCTGGTAACGTTCTTTCGATGGGATGGTCCGACGACGTATTCCATATCTATGAGAGTAATCACCAAAGCTGTGCTGCTTCGGAAAATCTTTCGGCGTCTGCGTCCAGCGTCAATGACGTCGATACGCTGTCCTCGAGGGCCTCCGCCGAGCCGACGTCACCGGATGTTATAAGTAGGACGCACGACGCCCGTAGCATCAGTTGTAGTTTTTTCACAGAACGTGTGCCACCAATCTTCGGCCAGTAGGACCACAGAAAGCCTTGCGGACACGGAAGCTGCAATGGCATAAGAAATTCTGTAGCGGGGAGGGCAGGGAGGGAGCGATATGGAATATGTCATTGGACCATCCCATCGAAAGAACACTACCAGGTAAGAGAGTAACTTGTTCTTTGAGGGGATTGGGTCATCCGACGTATTTCATATCTATGACAGACTCCCAAAGCAGTACCAACGTAAGTAAGTGGGAAAAGAACTTAGAATATACAAATTTAGAATGCCCAATCAAATTGCAGAGTAAAGGACCGCCTTGCCAAAGGCCAGATCCTGTCCATGGATAGAATCTAGGGAGTAGTGACGTACACAAGTATGGACCGAAGCCCAAGTGGCTGCTTCACAGATGTTTCGAATAGGAACACCCCGCTGCAGGGCAGTACAGGCAGCCATAGCCCTAGTCGAATGGGCCCGTAAGCCTACTGGAGGGACCTTACCCGCCAGACGGTAACATTCAGAAATTGCCAAGATAATCCATCTAGACAAAGTCTGCTTAGTCACAGCTTGTCCCAAACGCCTTCAAGCGTAACCAATAAAGAGCTGATCGTCCACTCTGACCCGGGACATGCGTGAAATGTAGAAACTTAAAGCTCTCCTAGGATCTAACCTATGAAGCCTCTCCTCTTCCTTACCAGGATGCGGAGGAGGATAAAATGCCGCAAGAACAACCTTCTGGCTTAAATTCCAACACCACCTTCGGAAGAAAGGAAGGACGAACTCCAAGGACAACCCTGTCCTTATGAAACACAGTGAAGGGTGGCTTAACTGAAAGTGCCTGTAACTCACTCACTCTGCAAGCGGAAGTGACCGCCACTAAAAATACAGTTTTAAGGGTTAACAGTCTCAAAGGACAAGAATGCAAAGGCTCAAATGGAGCACCCATTAGAAACTTGAGAACAAGGTTCAAATCCCAACCGGGCACCTGGAAAGGTGACGGAGGGAACACATTAGTGAGCCCTTTCAGAAACTGAGAAATTGAAGGAATTTTAAAATAAGAACACTCCTCAGACGAGCGCTTAAAATATGGACAGCGCCGCCAGGTAACCTTTAATGGTACCCACTTGCAAGCCCCTGTGGGCTAAAGAAAGCAAAAAAGACAGAACTACAGGAATGTCACATGAAAAAGGATCCACATTCTGAACCCTGCACCAGTCGCAGAACTATCTCCAACGGCAACGGTACAGGGACTTTGTTGCTGGCCGTCTGGCTGAAAGCAACACCTCCATCAGGTCTTCAGGGAGGTCCCAATCCTTATACCTCAACCTTTCAGAAGCCAAGCGTGAAGGTTGAGGGGGGATCTGACCTCTGGATGGAGAACCTGACCCCCCCCTCACGTGAGAGCAGATCATCTCGGTAGGGAAGACGACATGGAGGGCAGATGGACAAGTCGAGAAGGTCCGGGTACCACGTCCTCCAGGCCCATACCGGAGCAATGAGGATCATCCGGGAACCGAACCTCTATAAGCTCTGCAGCACTTGCGGGATGACGGGGACTGGAGGAAACGCGTAAAGCAGTGGGAAGGACCACTCCACCACGAACGCGTATCCTAAGGCTCCTTTTGGGGGAAATTCCCGCAAGCAGAAACTTTCGCACTTCCGGTTGACACTGGGTCCGAGATTCTGCCTGAGGACTGTGACCAGTGGAGCTTGAGAGCCCATTGCAGAAATCTCATCCGCAACCTGGTCTCTGGCACCAGAAGAATGCAGGATGCCATGAGGCCGAGCAACTTCAAGAACTCGAACGCTGGGAGAGTCTGGGCATGCTGAAACTTGTGCACCATCTGCTGAATGATATGATATGGCATTTATAACGCGCCTATACACAAGTGTTTCAATGTGGTGAGTTCTCACCTGGGGAGGAAAACACAGCCCCAGGGACATGTCAAGCACTACTCTGATGTACTGGAGCCGCTGAGTTGGCGTCAAGTGGGAATTCTTTAAGAAGAGGGAGAAGCCCAGCTTGTGAAGGGAGTGGCAGGTGATGGACAGATGATCCAGGACTTGCTCGGGAGAGCGTGCCCTGATCAACCAATCGTCCAGGTAGAGGTAGAAGTGAATCCCCCCCTTTCCTGAGATACGCTGCCACCACCAACATGAGCTTGGTGAAAACCCTCAGGGAGGAGGTTAATCCGAACGGCAGGACCCGAAACTGAAAGTGTGAGTCGCCAACCGCGAACCTCAGGTACTTCTTGTGCTTGGGATGGATCGGCACATGAAAATAAGCGTCTCTGAGGTCTAGAGACACCAACCAGTCCTGAAGTTGAAGGGCCTGGAGGACTTGAGAAAGAGTAACCATCTTGCACTTGTCCTTCCGGAGGAGCTTGTTCAAACCGCGCAAGTCCATGATGGGTCTCAGTCCCCCGTCTTTCTTTGAAATAAAAAACAAAGGGGAATACCATCCCTTGTTCCTCTCCGCTACAGGCACCAGTTCTATGGCGCCTTTCTCCAGCACGGATTTGATATCCTGCGCAAGGAGCGATCTGGACTCTTCAAAGAGAGATTCCCTGGTGGATAGTCGCGAGGCCTCTGCCGGAAAGGAAGACAGTAGCCGTGGGCTATGATCTCCAGAACCCACACATCTGAAGTAATGGCACGCCACTCTACAAGATGCTGCGCCAGCCTTCCCCCAACCAGCGAAGCATGGGCCTCATGACTGAGCTGAAGCGGCTGCGGCAGTGCCTGAGGGCAAAGAGGCAACTGCTTGCGTGGCCTTGGTACCTCAAGTACCTTGTTTTCCACCTCTGGCACTCCTACGGTTGCCCCTTTGACTGGCAGCTCCTCTCGATTTACTAAAGGACGAGTAATATCGAAAGGAACCTCCCCTGCATTGCTGTCCCCTAGGACGAAAAGGCAGAGGTTGGCGGACTGCAGCGCCCAACGACTTGGCTGCAGCTTTGGAGGTCTGCAACCTCTCAAGACTCTCGTCATCCTTGCTGCCAAAAAGATGTTCACCATCAAAGGGCATGTTGAGGAGGCGGGCCTGCACATCAGGAGCAAAACCCGACTTCCACAACCACGCAAACCTGCATATCACAGTGTTCGCCACCATGGACTGGCTGACGCAATCAACCATGTCCAGACCCGACTGAACCGATTCACACATGGCATCCTTGCCATCCTGCACGATAGCAAGGAAACCATCCCGTTCCTCCCCTTCGGGAATATGATCAGCTGCTAGGGAAATACAGTTCCACAGAGTGTGTGTGAAACGAGACAAGGCACAAACGGAGTTAGCAGCCTGAGGCGCCATACCCCCAGAAGAAAATACCTTCTTCGCCCAGCCGTCAAAAAGTTTGTCGTCCCTATCCGGAGGGATCGTAGGGTATGACGCCTGCTTTGCAGGGTGCCGTAGCCGCCTGCACCACCAAACTTTCCGGAGTGGCGTGCATGTTCAAGTAGCAGGGGTCGCCACTGGCTGGGCGATATTTCTTAAGCAAGGACTTGCTCACTGCCAGGAGACTCTCTGGAGAAGTCCAAGCCGCAGCCACCCTTCTCTGCAAGGCCATATGGAATGGCAGCACCGGGTCAGTTGGTGGACCATGGTCCAGGATATCAGTCAGGCCTCCTCTTCCTCTGGACGAAACACCGACTTGCATCCGCTGCAAGGAACAACTGCCCCCGCTGGAGCTTCCTTCCCACTTAAGGTACTGTGTCCCGCCTGGCTTCCCTTGCGACAGATCGTTCGGGGTGACAGTAAAGCCTCGACTTTCTAACCTGGGCTGGCCTGGGACAACCTAGCTAACTTTTCCTGACTTTAATTTCATTCTTTGTGTGCAAACTATCCACAAGACTCTTTGGGCATAACCCCACTGTGTGAACCTGGACCCCTTCTGCTTGCTCTCTCCAAGAGTGGGCCTTGCAATTGACTTCCTTGCTCTCCAGTAGAACTCTGCCTATCCTGCCTTACTGTGGTTCTTTTAAAAGTATTGAAATTTGTGTGCTTCCATAACTCTGCCTTTTTCCCTCCCTTTTTTAATAACTTATTAGAGTGCCATCTTATGTTAAGCGCGCACCTCGGTCTGAAAATAAGTGGTGTTTCTCATTAAGATGTATCTAATAAGTAATTAGGGTTGTATATATATAATAGTGACTGTGTGCTGAATTTACTTACCTCTTTGTGCTAGTGTAATTTATAAGTGTGTCTTTAAACAAATAATTATATACTTTTACACCAAAGCTCTGGTCAGTGTTTGCTTGTGCTACTGTATCTCTGTACCTATTGTGTATACTCTATATAGTGCCTAACTCTTCTTGAGGGAAGTCTGACTGCTCAGCCACAGCTACCAAGTGAATCTGTGTGGTACAGACTGCTACCAAGTGGGTTTACTGAAAAACACCTGTAGTCTTAAATCTTTTGCAGTGGTCCCTAAGGGAACTGCACAGTTTTCTGCCTAACACTGGCGCAGGTCCTCAAGCTGGCTATGACCAGAAACAATGTCATCAGGGACCTCTGCAGGAACCACACCTTCCTCCGACCCCTCATACACCTCAGAAATATAATCCAGAGGCTGGAAAGAGGGAAACGAAAAAGGAACAAAGACATGTTTTGCCTTAGCCAGAGCCTTTCTAGGGGGTTCAACCGTACCACAAGGCATCCCCGACAAAGCCGCCTCGAAAGGCGTCGATGGAATCGGCGTCGACGTTGAGCGCGGCGCCGACAGCTTCGACGGCGTCGACACAGGCCTCGAGGGCGGAGCCCCGAGCGTGTCTCTCGACAGCCTGGGCGCCGATGGTGGCGACGACTTCCTCGGAGGCGGGGCCTCGATAGAGTCCATCAACGACCTCAGCGTCGATGTCTTCCTCGAAGACTTCACAGGTTCTCGCCGTCTCAATGGCGTCTAGAGCGACCATCCTTTTCCGACCGGGAGCTCGAAGGCGCCCGGTGGTTGCGACGACTGCTCGAGCCCGAAGGCAGACGAGCAGTGTCTCTAGCACGGCCACGACCGACATCCTCAGACAGCACGGACGGACCGGAGCCTTGCGATTGAAAAATTGCCAACATCTCCTTTCGGAAGGAATCCCATTCCTCAGGAGTGGAATGCTTGTTGGGACACGCAACCTGCCGACCGGCGGAGTCCTCGGAAGAGGACGGGGCAGGCGACCGGTGACAGCGCTTCCTGGAGTGCCTCGAAGAGGCAGAGGAATGGCAAGACCGACTCCCAGACCGAGAACCCCCAGACTCCGGACGACAATGCGGAGAGTCGCCCCTCGAATCGTCCGTCGAAAGACCAGTGGAACGTGACTTCTGAGGCTTCTCCACCTTACCGACAGCTTCTTCTTACGCTCCCGTTAGGCCTTTGATGTGAGCGATTGGCAGTCGACACAGTCGTCCGTATAATGGTACTCCCCAAGGCACCAGAGGCAAGCGTTGTGCGTATCCGTCAGCGACATCTTGGACCCACACACCCGACACTTCTTAAACCCGGACCACGGGGTGGAAGAAGCCAAAGACATCATACGATAGCAACGAAGAAACAGGTTCGAAGAACCAAAAGAACAGGATTCAGAAGAATCGAGGTGCGCCGAGATCTCTGAAGCGAACACGTTTGCGGAAAAAACGGAACTGAGGCTACGGGCATTGTGAATCCTATTTATAACATCCGGTGACGTCGGCTCGACGGAGGCCCTCGAGGACAGCGTATCGACGTCATCGACGCAGGACGCAGAAAGATTTTCCGAAGCAGCACAGCAGTGGTGATTACCGTCATAGATATGGAATACATCGGAGGACCCAATCCCCTCGAATAATTCTCTTGGTTGGTTGCTAGCGGACTGCAGTTTTTCCTCAGAAAGTCTTTCTGAGCTGTAAAGATAGCCAATTTTTATCCCAACAGGGCATTTTTAGCTTTAAATTTGTTTTCTAAAGTAGGCTTTTTAAACCAATTTTGGCTGGTCCTACCGACTAGCCTATTACAAATGGTGCTTAAAACTGAGGATCCCATAATGAAAAATTCTTCACAGGAAAGTGCAATCTCGATAGAGGTAAGGGACCCAGACATTTCACTGCCAGCAATTTTATCTAGGTCTCTAGCTTTCTGAGAGTAGGAAACCTGTCTAATCTTGGTATTGGATTTAGCTTGGTTGGGCGTACTCAATTCAAAGAATTTTACAAAATGATCTGACCAATGCACTGGCATAGCATCCGTCATGGTCGTGCATCTACCACGTGTAATGATTACATCTAAACAGTGGTCCTTTAAATGCGAAAAATGAACGCCCAAGGGTAGGAGGTCATGAGCATTGAGTAAGTCCCAGAGTTTTTGGAATCTGGTTTTGTTTGATCGTCCAGCCATATATTCCAGTCGCCCACCAGGAGCAACTGTTTATACTTATTCCCTTCACCACTAAGAAAAACGTCTAAATTCTCTAAACATTGTTTGCATGATTCAGGGGGTCTATTGGGGAAACCTGGGTGCTAGGTCTGGGCATTGTGCATTTTGCTGTGCTGAAAATAGATCTAGAAGTTCATGTCCCCATTGGGTGAAGATGTCATGTAAAATATCTGCGTGAATTTACCACTAGTGTTTTGTGGGAATCTGTAGATTTCTGATTAAATTGTCAGCTAGTGAATTGTGTTACCCTGGAACGTGTTGTGACAATAGGAAAATGTATCTGAGAGACCATTTCTAAATCTTTTGGGCTAACCTGGACAGACTTAGAGAGTGTGTCCCGCCCTGTTTGTAGAGATACAACTAGAACTGTTTGCTCTGCTAAGTATTGTTCAAATGCTTGTAGGGCTTTGAAGACTGCTAGCAATTCTAATTGGTTGATGTGATTTGTTGGTGTTGACTGTGCCCACACGCTGTGTGCAGTGTGATGAAGGTAATGTACTCCCCACCCTGAGAGTGATGCAGCTGTTGGGAGAGCGGCATGCACTGGTTGGTTGCGAAAGGGTTTCCCTTTTAACATTCTCTTTGGTCCACTAGCATACAGCCTGTACTAAGGTCTGCGAAACAACCACTAGATCGTCCCACTGACCGCATGCCTGAGACTAGTTTGCTAGCCACTCTAGCACAGGGTACATGCGCAGACGCGCGTGTGGCACTAGCTATATGCAAGAAGCCATCATCCAGAGCAGGCGCATTGCCTTGTGCACAGTTATCTGACTGGACACATGAGATACCTGGAACAGCATGTTCTGGACTCTTGTTTGAGGGAAATACTAAGCCTTCTTGTATTTTTATTATCGCTCCCAGGAATTGCTTTACTTGACTGGGGACGAGACTTGACTTTTCTCGTTGATTGAGAACCCCAATTGGAACAATAAATTGATTGTTGCAAGAGCGTTTTTTGGACACATTTGTGGCTTTTCTCATGTTGTGAGCCAGTCGTCTAGATAAGGGTTCACTGGGATGGATTGCCTTTGCAGGTGTTCTGCTACTACTGCTAGTATTTTGGAAAACATCCTTGGCGCTCATGAAATGCCAAAGGGGAGCACCTTGAAATGAGGGTGGTTATCTCCTAGTTGGAAGCGTAGGTACTTTTGGTGCGCTGGTAACATTGAAATATGACAGTATGCATCTTTCATGTCCAATAATGTCATGTAATCCCCTTGTGTTAAGAGTGGGATTAATTCTTACAGTGTTGTCATTAGAAACTTTTGTGGTTCTACAAATCTGCTGGCTGGACACAGATCTAACACAGGGCGCATAATTAAATCTTTCTTTGGCATTAGGAAGTGTACTGAATAGATAGCCTTGTTTACCTGGTGAGCTGCAACAAGCTCTATTGCGCCTTTTTGAAGAAGAGACATGATTTCTTCTTGTAGGATTTGTTAATGCTCTGGAGTCATCTTCCTTTGTCTTGGTGGATGATGTTGGGGTTTCTCTAGTAATTCAATCGAGTAACCCCCTTCCACTGTAGATAAACACCCACTGATCAGAGGCGATTTCCTCCCATGCGTGGGTGAATTGACAAATGCGACCTCCTACTGGAGAACCATGGGAGGGAACCTGGACTGGCATGTTATTGCTTAAAGGCGGAGGTGTCTCTAGCAGTGGTGGCTCTACCTCTAGCCCTTCTATAGCCCCTTTGAATGTTTGACTGGTCAGGGGTCGATTAGCTCCGAGGGCTGACCCAAGAAGGTGACTGTCATTGACTAATTCTGTGAGTGTGTGAAACCTTGCCCGCGAAAGGTGCGGCAAGTGTTAAACACCCCTCTTTATATGTAGCGTTTGTGTCATTACCCTTGCCCCTGGCCCTCACTGGCAAGTGAGCTTTCCAGTTAGGGCCAGGTCAAAGAACTTAAAACCTCATCCAAGACTCTCCTGGAGTCAGTCCTGGCGCCTTTGGCGCCAGGCTCATAACCATCATGAAGACCAACATTAGAATGGGATATTTACTTGGGACTATTTAACTTGGGGGGTGGGGGGTTCAGCCAACATGGAGGCACACACATAGCTCAGTTACAAGGAACTGAGCTATGCGGTCTAGTCTTTTGGGTGTGGCAGGCCTGGGACTACTTTGGGTGTGGCAGGCCTGGGACTATTTTACCTGGAATACTTTACCTGAGACTATTTAAACCACACCCAAACAGCAGAACATGCTTTGCGTTATTCTGCTGTGGGCAGCGTAACGCTCACCGTGTCCAGTTCTTTGATTCCAGCTTACCTGAAACCAATGACCCGAAGAGAGAAAGAACACTACGAAACTGACCTGGAACAGTATCCCGTCTTCAATCCATCGTTGACTTCAGTTCCACTCACCTGAAGGTACGAACTCAATCATCCGGCACCGCAGGCACCCTGGAATACCATAACCTGGAAAGAGGAGAAAGAAAGACAGCATTAGTAAGCGTTTACTCACGTTTCATCCCGAATGAAGAAAGCCACACCATTCTTACCTTGGTAGTCATCTCCTGGTCAGTATCATTGCTGGAACATTACGGCGCTCGGCGAGGAACATTGTAACCTGCAAGGAGAGAAAAGACACAGGTTAGCAATATAAAAGGCGAAACAGCGCCAGGCATCGCACATTACTCACCGGACAGCATCACGCACACCATGCTTTCGCCTGCCGGCCAATGCTCATCTTCAAACTGCATGACAACACCAAAATACTTTTCCATACCTAAAAGGAAAGAAGCAAGACATTATTATTCGAACGAAACGGAACATAAGAACTGCATATGAAGACTGTAAAGCAGCAAATGTATGGAGTCGCAGCAGGCCTGGATTCCCACAAGGGGGCTTGGACCAGTGAAGTAACTTGGTCGCTGCTCGCCCCCACATCTACGCGACCCTGCCACGAGGAGCAGGATGGAGAATCCACCTTTTACAATATTAAGGTGAGGAGAAGGCCCAAGGGGGAGGAAGGAGTTGAGGCCAAGGGAGGTGGGAAAACAAAGACTATCTGGTATTGAATCCAGCTCTCCTATATTGCAGACCCATCTTTAACTAGAGGCATTACCTAGGGACTGGGAGAGGATTCGAGAGTGCAATTCACCCAACCAGGGCTGGGTGGTGTCCCCGTGGATACCAGGTGAGCGTAACAGTTTGTTAGTTATTTGACCTAAAGTTTAGAGTCTTGTGTTCTTCCTTTGCACTCTAGTACATCATCAGTGGCTTTGCCGAAAAGAACATTGGGCTCAATGGCATATTTACCAAGGTAGCTTGCGTCTCTAGCTTGAACCCTGATTGGTGTAGCCAAGTGTGACGTTTTAACCTTATTAGTGCCAAGGACGAGGTATCTCGTCCTTGGAATTCCCTCCCTGTTGCCAAGGACGATATACCTCGTCCTTTTCGACACTCTGTTTTGTGCGATCCCTGCACTGCAGGGATCGCTCAAAACTGTAATCCAATCCCCGGGCTATGTGAGGGGGAGGTCCCCCTTCACTTCCCGTGGGTTGGATTACCTTCAATTTCACGTTGGTGTGCATGACGCACGCCAACATGAAATTGAAAGTAAATTCACTGCGGCAGCCATTTTCGGCTGCGGCGGTGAAGCGAGAAGGTAAGAGCCCTCCTCCCTCTGCCTCGGTCTCCGGCTGTATTTCAAGCCGGAGATCGAGGCAGGTGTCGTTGGAAAGGGGAGATTCTCCCCTTTCGAACGATACCTTGCGTGACAGCATTGCTGGTCACGGATCGGGCGCAGAGCTCGATCTGTGGCCAGCAATGCCACTGGACCACCAGGGATTTGTTTTGGGAGCGGGGGGACGGGGGGCTGCTTACTAGGTAAGTGGCCCCCTCTCCCCCAATTCCCCCAAAGCATGGCGCCACGGCTGTGGAGACCCCTGGGGGCAGTGATAATCTGCCCCCAATGGTGAGTATGAAAATAGCCACCAGGGATTCTTGAAAAAGTGGTGTTGTTGGAAAGGGGAGATTCTCCCCTTTCCAACAACACCATTCATGACGGCATTGCTGGTCATGGATCGGGCGCAGAGTGCTCGATCCGTGACCAGCAATCCCACTGGACCACCAGGGATATGTTTGTGACGTGGGGGTGGGGGGGGCTGCTTACAGTAAGCAGCCCTCTCCACCCCGGCCCCCAAAGCATGGTGCACATATCTGATAAACCCTGGGGTCAGATGGCTGATCATCTGCCCCCAGGGAAGGGGGCAAAATAAAAAAATAAAAATAACAAAAAAACTGGGGTGGGGGTTGCCCCCCTTGAAAGGGTGGTGGCCCTCCCTCTCCCACACCAAGTGGAAATGGGGGGGGGGCACCCCTTGTAGCCCTCCCTGGGGGCAGATTTATGCCCCCAGGCAGGAGTACATGAGGTGGCCCCCCCATCCAATTGGGGGGTGGAGGAATGGCCTACCAGGAATAGGTGTGCAGGCCCCCCAAAGGATGGGGCCTGCAGGTTAGGGCCCCCCTGGGGGCAGATGGCTGATCATCTGCCCCCAGGGATGGGGGCAAAATGAAAAAAAGAAAAAAAAACCCAAGGGGAAATGGGGGCACCCCTTGTAGCCCTCCCTGGGGGCAGATATCTGCTCCTAGGAAGGGGCATCTGCCCCCAGGGAGGGCTGAATGAGATACCCACCCTGCATTTGCTGTGGGGGGGGGGAAGAGGGTCACCCCCCCCATTACATTAGAAAATTCCCCAGCGGTGTAGGGTGCCCCTCAACCCCGGCTAAAGTGTAGTGTACCATTTTGAATTATTTTCTTTGTTTACTAAATTTGCCTTGTCGCAGATGGGCACATTGATGTGCCAATCTGGCCCTGGGGTGCCCAAACCTTACTGCCCCACCCACTGGGGGGCCTGTGCCACAATTTTTGGGGGCCCTCTCCTCCCCACTCCAAATGGAGTGGGGGGTGTACCTCACGCAGCCATTTGTAGGAGGCCCAGGGAAGCCTGCATGAGGTGCCCTCGCCACCCATTTGGGGTGAAGGGGGAAAGAGCCCCCAAAAATTGTGGAACAGGCCCCCCAGTGGGTGGGGCGGTAAGGTTTGGGCACCCCAGGGCCAGATTGGCACACCAATGTGGCCCCCTGCGCCAAGGGGAGTTGGGTTACCAAAGGAAAAAAGGGAAAATGGTGGAACGCATTTTAGGGGGGCTGTGGGGCACCCCAAAGCGACAGGGAATTTTGTAATGGGAAGGGGTGTTGACAAACCGCAATGGAGTGGGGGCTAGGTCATGCAAACCCTCCCTAGGACCAGATATCAGGGGCGCCTGAGCCCATGGAGGGGTGCAGGACAGCCACCCCCTTATCTGCCCCCGGGGTGGGCTACATGAGATGCGCCGCCCCTCCAATTGGGGTGGGGGTGGAGAGGTGCACCACCCTTCACATTAGAAAATTCCCCAGTGGTGTAGGGGGCCCCTCAGCACCCGCTAAAGGGCAGCCTGCCATTTTTAATTATTTTCTTTGTTTACTAAACTTGCCTTGGCGCAGAGGGGCACATTGGTGTGCCAATCTGGCCCCGGGGGCCCAAACCTTACTGCCCCACCCACTGGGGGGCCTGTCCCACCATTTTTGGGGGGCCTCTCCCCCTCACCCAAAATAGGTGGCAGGGGTACCTCATGCAGGCCTGCCTGGAGGCAGATATCTGCCCGTAAGAAGGAGCAAATTGGGTTTCACTGGGGGGGTGAGGTTCAGTAGACCACCAGGGATGGCTTACAAGGGGGGGCATGTTTGAAAATGATTTATTTGTTTTTGCTGGTGTGACCGTAGGTAACATGTTTTTTGTTTTGTTTACAGCTTTTTCTACGCGAGCAACTGAAACGTTATGCGAGTACTGTTTTTTTATTATTCTATGGTTAGGGCCCACTGTCAGTGGGGTGGGTGAGACTGGGGCTGGATTGTTGGTGGTGTGGGTAGGAATGGGCTCTCTGGGCAGATATGTTGGTGGGTTGGGACACAATTGCAGGGGCAGGCCACCAATTACCCCCCGTGCGAGCAAAACATTGGTGTTTCCCTGGGAGCGTATCCCTCCCATGTGGGTTGTCCGTGTGCAAGCCCAGGCTCCACCTCTGGCTGTGCTATGTTACAGATGTCACCTCCGGGGAGGAATCTGGATCCTGCCGTGGCTCCCTGGAGCTGCTGCTGTGCTTGGGGGACGGCACACCCACATGGTACATGGATGTCCAAGGCCAGGAACATCACCTCCAACCGTCCTGGAGTTGCAGCTGGTCTGCATTACAGCTTTTCCCTTCGGGGAGGTATTGGCACACTGCTGGGACTCCCTGGTGGGGAGAAGCTGTAACGCAGGGCAGCCAAGCTGCAGCAAAGTCGGCTGTAATATCCCTGGCCTTGGGCACCCGTCTCCCAAGTGTGTCTTTGCCGGGGGTTCTGGGTAATAAATTCTGGGCCGATTTGCGTAAGTCAGATATCTGCGGATTCCCACGGGTGTCGTCTTTTCAGAAATGCATGGGGTTCCCTGTTTTCGTTGCTGGCTTCGACACCCTAGGCCCAAATCTGTAGGTTGCCCACATGAACAAAATGTGCTGTGCCGAAAGGCTTGGGGTTACCAGTGGGTTACCTTTTTCCTTTTGCGCCCCTGTTAGGTGCACCCATACATGTGAGGTACCGCTTTCATCGGGACACGTGTGGGGATGCAAGAAGGTAGGCCATGTGTTGTTGGCGGTGTGTTTCAGTGGGTGAGCCGAGTGAAATGTGCGGAAAATGGGTTTTTTTCAGCACATTTCGGACTTTGCCGGGGTGTCTGGGTAATAACATCTGGGCCGATTTGCGCAAATCTGACCTCTGCGGATTCCCACGGGTGTCTTCATTTTGGAAAGGCATGGGGTTCCCTGTTTTCCTTGGTGGCTTGGACATCAGAGGCCCATATCTGTATGGTGTTCCCGTCTGGAAAAATCGTGAAATTCAGATGTCTGAAAAGACTTCGGGTTAGGGGTGTGTTTGGCTTTCCCCTTGGCGCCCAGGTAGGTGCACCAACACATGTGAGGTACCGTTTTCATCGGTACACGTGTGGGAATGCGGGAAGGTATAACATTTGTTGTGTTTGTGTGGTTTTCATAACGTTTTGACCCATTTGCTGGTGCCCTTTGTCACACAACCCTTTCATTTCCCAAATGTGCCCCACATTTAGTCGCTGCTTTAGGCACCCTACACTTTAACCTGCACAAGTCACCTACCCTTGAAAAGGTCTGCCTGTGCTCTTTCAAAAATTGTATGCTTGCCGTTCCTCACCACATTGGTTTTCCTGATTTACACATGCAAAGTACGTCTGTTCATGCTGTAAGCATGAAACTCCTGTGTACCATGGCTCAGTGTTTGGCTTGTGGTATTGCTTGTTTTGTAAAACACTACATGAAATGTGTGCTTTCCTAACTGCAAGAGTCGGGGGAATGTAGCGGAGCATTGCTTTTCTCAAAATTCATAGAAGCCATTGCTGTACCAAGCCAACCATGTCTATCAGATACCTTTTTTTTCGGTCATTTTCCCGCTTTTCCCTCAATCTATAGCATTTTCTCCAACCTAGTTGTTGCCTGACCTACGCAAATCACCCCTTCCTAAACTTTGAATTATGTCTACTTTTCAGAAATGTATGCCTTTCTGTCCTCAAATTCGGCTTTCCTACCCTTTTCTTCCATTCAGTCCATACATGTCCAATTGGCAAAAATGGCCAAAATCGTCTACCTCTCACAAAACTGTTGATAACCACATCAAAATATAATTTTTTTTGTTTCCACTCACCCTGTTCTTGAAAGCCTGGACATTGGGGAATTAAACACAGCAAATAATTTGTTTCTAACTCTTACAAGGAAAAAAAACACAGGCTTCTTTGTACATCATTTTATTGGCATTTTTTGAAAAAATACAACATATTTGCCCTTTTTGCTTATTTTGTCTCTCACCCCCCTACAGCAACCTAGGATTCCTTGGTGGTGTTATGACCGCCTACATGTTGGAAAAAAGGGGCCAAAGTTGGCCGAGATATCTCATGTAACAAATAAGTTACAAGGCATTGAATGGCAACATACTGACATCACCAAAAAAGGCCTTGGCACTGGGGGGAAAAACCCATGACAGCTAAAGGGTTAAAAGTGTACCTTCTGCACTGTCTGTTGCATCAAGGTTGCTCTTGAGAATGCAGTTGCCATCATATTTGCCCTCAGACACTAATTTTAAAATCTGGGATTTTAAGGGCTTAGGAAAATTATCAAGTTGTTGTTGGACAGTGTATAGCTGGCCGATAATGTGGTATTGTTCACACAATGCGTGTCTGATATGCTGCTGATGCAGCCACTTTTCTACCCAATGTAGATCGTTTTTTGCTTTCTTTCTGAAGGGGTGCCTCTGTGGATGCTAGCGTGGTACCTGCCCTCTTTCTTGTGTTTATTACAACTAAGGATTCTGGTTTTAAGCTGTCCATTAATGTAGATGGATCTGTTGGAGCAAGCTTACATTTTTTTCGATCCTAGGGTTAACGGCTCTGAAGCCCAGGAGACAAAGTCAAATGCCAGCAATTCTAAATACAACTGTGTTGTATTTATGATTGCTGTGGCTAAATATTTAAGTCTCCCGTGCTCCACCGAGCCTTGGGGAGCTGGGAGACATAAAAGAAAGTCCAGGCAATTATGAATACTTTGCCGGCCAGTTTAACCTTTGTGTTTTAGCAGGAGGTTGCCATCCACCCTGTGGGTCTGTAAATTGGTCAGGGTGCAGTCCATAAAGTCTACAAAGCATGACATTTCTTTCATTGCCCTCTCAAACTTTTCTCTAGTCCACTGACTAGTGCTGGGGACATCTTGAAACTGAAAAGGAACCGTGGGATCTTTGCCCCGAGAATGTAAAGCTTCTGTTAAGGTAGACGTTGGGAGGAGTGCAATGTGCGTCTTTCAACGTGATAAGGGTAGTGGAAAGATCGGTTGATTTGTTAAGCGTTGGCTTTAGTTTTGACGCACCATGGCACGAGTCGAGTGTTGACGTTTTTTGGTGTGCAAAAGAACATTTTTTTTAGGTGCAATGTCTATTTTGCTCATCATTTGTTTAGATAATGTGTCATGCAGCGATCGAGCAGGCGAGGGCCCATAGGACAAAGGACGCTTCGAGCTAGAAAAAGTTTTCCTGCTTTCTTTCGACACTGCATGGCCGTGCTTGTCGGACAATTTAGTCGAACAGCTAGGGGTTTTGCATTTAGTGCAATGGGCATGTGTGCCTTTGTCGCCGAGTGTGGTCACCATCTCAGGACCACCGACCTGCTTATCAGAGCGGGGACTGGCACCTGGGATTCTGATGAACCCATATCGTCTTTGCCAACACTATGTGCGCCGTAGCTGCCTCTCTTCGGAGCCTGTTGGGACACCAATAGACACCCCGGCCAGCACGCCGGTAATGTTTTGTGTTTAAAGAGTTTACACGATTTAAAGTGTTTCTCCGTGCGATCTCTACAAAGTTTATGAATGCACACACGGTGCATGTTCTTCAGGAGTATTTACGGTTGCAGGATGGGCAAAATTTGAATTGGGTGTTTTTGATTATTAATGTAAAAGGCAGCACAATGAATGGAAAGGGGAGAAAAAGGAAAAGACATTTCCTGTGTACAAGAATATATGAAAACCCCCACTCTCCATACTGTAACAGGCCGAAGCCATCGGTCGTCCAGAGGCGATGATCTCCAGTCAAATGTTCAGATCTAAAGCCGTTTGTCGAAAGCCGCTGAAGACGGTTTGTCGAAACGATAAGGAAGTGAAAGCGCGAATGGCTAATAGTTTTGAAACATTTTGTAATAAAATGGCATTAGCCAGGAAACTCCGCAAATAGTGACTGACTAAGATAGCAGAAAAAAAAACAATCTGGACCAGGGCGCGTGAAGGACCATGGTTACAGTACATGTCACACAAGGTATAGTATTACAAACACGCCCAGACTAGGTCGCTTCTCAAATTTCGAAATTAAGTCATGCAATGCTCTGCGACCACCACTAGACGTGGGCCTATGCATAGCATCCGATTCTAAGCAGATCCACACGCCTCAGAAATTCATTCTCTCTCTCTCTCTCTCTCTCTCTCTCTCTCTCTCTCTCTCTCTCTCTCTCTCTGATGGTGTGCTTAAAAACGCTTGGAAAAACACAACCACCTATTAGGCATTGCTGAAAGTTCAACTCTCATTTAGAGGCACATAGGCAAGGCATTGTGGTATGATTGTGGTTCTGGGCTCTGGAGAATAGCATGCCTCTGACTGCAGCCCATCTGTCCGGGAAGGAAAACGCTCTAGCCAGTGCACTGAGCTTAGTCGTCAGTCTCCCATGAATGGCAGCTGCCAGGAAGTTCTGTATGAGATTTTCTCCATCTCGGGTACCCGCCAGGTGGACTTCTTTGCTTCCAGCCTAAACAGGAAGTGCAGGTGGTTCTGCTCCCGGGAATTGTCGGGAAGCTATGGGAGACACCTTGAGGGCCAAATGGGACTTCTACCTGCTATATGCATTCACAGCGATTCCTGTCATTCCACTGGTTCTCAGGACACTTCTTTTCGGGTCCACAATGATCCCGATTGCTCCAGACTGGGCCTGGAGAATGTAGTACCTGGAGTTGATAGACATGGTTATCTGCCCTCCCCGACGTCTTCGGCAGAGGATGGACCTCCACTCTCACTACAAGAGGTGTCCCCTAAACCCGACTCTCCGCAGCCTAAACCTACATGCCTGGCTGCTGAAAGGCTGAGGTATAGGGAGTGGGATTTGCTGGAGGATGTTCTGGATGTACTCCTATCTGCTAGGAGACCCACCACCAAGTCCATTTATGGCTGCAGCTAGCAGCCATTTTCAGCTTGGTGCCAGGAGAGGGAACTGGACCCTTTTACTTGCTCCAATTCTCTATGTTGGAATTTCTTCTATCTTTTGTCTGGACGGGCCTACAAATTGATATGGTGAAGGGAATATCTTGCCGCCATTTCGGTCTGCACGAGGACCTCGGGGCAGGGGTCCTTTTCATGATACCCTTGTTCTTTAAAACTGCTCACACGTAAAATGACCTTTCTGGTTGCTATCACTTCTGCTAGACGGGTGAGTGAGCTACAGATTCTCTCTGTTAATCCTCCCTACTTGCTTTTCTCCAAAGAGAAGATAACAGATTGTTAGACCCTCCTTCCTTCTGAAAGCGGTTTCTGATTTCCATCTCTCTCAAAAGATCCATCTACCATCTTATTTCCTCTGCCTCACCCTTCCAAGGCAGAGGAGCATTTCTATCAGCTACATCCGGTGAGGGCCCTCAAGTTCTACATCTCTCGGACAAGAGAGAACAGGACTGATTAACAAATTTTGATTGGTTACACGGGTGCCAGAGCTGCTATAATCAGGCTGGCAAGGAGGTCCTTGAGGGTCTAGGGTTCACTCCACGAGAGGGTTGGCCCCTACCTCGGCTCTGCAATGCAGAGTGCCTGTTCCTACACATTTGCTAAGCATTACTGCTTGGATTCTGTGTCTGGTCAGGACGCTCCTTTCAGCAGAGCTGTCCTTCAGAGTTTTCTGGTTTAGGTGGGGTTCTTGCTACCCTCCCTGCTCCATTTCGTTGTGCTGCTTTTATCGTAGGTGTGGAAGGAAGGAGTCCATTAGAAGGACGACTTACTTGCCTCTCAGTAATGTTCTTACTGATGGGCGTAACTCCCACGGATTCTTCATTGCCCTCTCTACCTTCCCCTCTTGAGGTAGCTAGTACAGCTTAGTTCTGCAGTTGCTCAGCGTCAGTTAGCGAAGGAAAAAGGATTGAACTGCAGTGACGATGCGCAGCACATCTATATATTGTGGCCCCAATGTCATGTCTGGCGCGTAGAGGTGTCTGGCGGAGCCGACGTTGTGTCACTCTGCACCCCTTTGGCAGCAGAAACGTTTCTTTTTTTTACTACTTGATTTAATTTTATTACAATTTTTCCAAGTTAATTTCATCAAACCCTATTAAAAAAGAAAAAAAAAGCAAAGAAAACCAGTTAACCAATGTTGTGTGGATCATATCCCTAATGTTCTCAAATTAGCCCAAAAGGGAGTTCCAACGTCACTAGAGTTAAAGTCTGGTAAACAGAATGAGCAGGCCAGATCAGAAAGGACGAGGTGGGCAAAAAGAAATAGAAAGAAGAGGTCAATTAGGGAATCCTTCCAACTGTCTGACTTCCTGCCACCATGATTACACAGTCTGACTCATTTTCTCGTTTCCATTTTACTCTTGTTTTTGAAGATCCACTTTTTGAAGAAACTGCACCACTGCTATGACGTAGCAGGTATTTTCTCGTTCTATTAAACAATGCCACCAATCTTCTTCATCATAAATCAGCTGGTCTTGAAAAAGGTGACCCATGTGAGTGTTCCTTTCTTTTGTCAGACCTGTGCAGGATAGTAGCAAGTGTCTAACTGTTTTCACTTGGTTTGATTTGTTGCAGAATCGACAGTTGTTTGTAGGCGAAATCCCTCTTATGGCCCTGATTTCATTGGTCAAGAGTAGGATCAAATGCGCCTTCATGAAAATATTTTGCAGAATTTTATTGGGAAATGTTTCCATATATGCCTGTGATTCATGTATTTGCTTCGTTGTTTCTGATAAATGGGATGTCAGTTTGTATCCAGATGCCTTAGATTGTGTCTGTATCCAATCCCATTCTTCTAATTTATTTTTCACCTTAGTTGGATTTTGTCTAAGCTTTTCTTCCGTAGAGTTCATCTCTTCTAGTATAATCTGTTTTTTCTGCGCCCAGTCTGTCAGTGTTTTATTATTATTTCCTTGAATTTCAGAATTAATGATTTCAAAATGTTCTGTCCGATCTGACATGATTGTTTTTCTGTATAGCATCATACTTTTTCTGTCTACCGTTGCTTGCAATGACAGTATACTCAGCTCTCGACGTATTGGTGCTGTTGGGAGTCGACATCGGAAGACCCAATACACGGCGCCAAAATTAGCCTTCCATTCTCAACCAGATTTCTTCTGGGATCATTGGCTTTGCATCAGATCCATAGGTCAAGGTAGGGACAACCTTTGCCTTATAGAATTGTATGATCAGTGTCATGGAAAAGCGACATTTTTCATCAATTGCTCTTGCTTGTGCCAATAGTTTTTGGGCTTTCTCAAAGAGACTAGCTTGCATATTTGTCTCTCTTAGGCTGTTGCTCAATATCACCCCTAGATATTTAAATTATCTTACGTGTTCAATCTTGGAGCCCTCCTGATACCACTGCAGTTTTTCATTTTTTCTGGTTGATTTTTCAAGCGTCATGACTTTTGTTTTTATTGATTTCCAAGTTGTTCCTGATGATATATTTCGCCAAGTTATCTAGCTGGCGCTGGAGGCCAATCGCGGTTTGATCTAATAAAATCAGATCGTCCACGTAGAGGAGACGAGAGACTTTAACCCCTCCTATTGCTGGGAGAAAGGATCTAATGAATTCGGAGTCCTGGAAGTCCGATAAGTATGAGTTAGATTCGGGGCGAGGGGACACCCCTGCTTCACCCCTCTTGCTGTTTGAATTATTTTAGACAGGGTGCCTGCTTGATTCAACCAAACTCTCATTGATGTATTCCTATGCAGGGATTGTATTGGGTCCAAAATCTCCCTTGGACATTTCTTAACAGAGTTTCTCCGAAAGGATTTTGCGGTTGACCTGGTCGAATGCCTGGACCAGGTCAACAAAGGCTACAAAAATCCTGGGGCTACCTTTCATTATCCTACCCTTCAATGCACTTAGAAGGAGGATATTCATTGATGTTCCTGCATTCTTTACGAAGTCCGATTGAAAAGGGTCAGCAGAGCCTGTTGCTTTAATCCACTCTTGAAAACGATCCAATATCAATGAGCCAAAGATCTTACCAATAACCATCCAGTAATGCTATTGGTCGGTAATTTCTTGCGTTGTCTCTTGGTCCGCTTTTATAAATTGGCACCACTATTGACATTGTCCATGATGTTGGTATGGATCTCGTTTCTATGCTTTTTAAAATGACCTCGTAAATAAAGGTAGCCCAGTCTGTCGGAAATTCTTTCAGATGTGCATCGGTAAGGCCGCCAGGGCCAGGAGCACTTGAGGTATTTCATTTTGAGATTTTCCCCATCATCAATTCCATGTCACAAGTTTGATTGGCTGCTTCTTGATGTAGAGAGGCATGCATAACTGTTTTTTGAAAGAGCTGATAAATGCTCGATCCAGACTTCTTCACCAACGTTTTGCAGCAGGTTATTTGGGTCTTTCGCTGTTTCTATCAGTGATCAAAATTCCCTCGATTTTCTGCCACAAATCACTCTTAGCATGTTTTCTGCATCTGTCTGATACAGTTTTGCTCGATGGAATCTCAGCCAACTATTGTGTGTTTTCACTGACATTAAGGCCTTTTGTATATGTTCCACATTTTTGGTTTTTGCTGCCAGTCGTTTTGCTGTTCTTAATTTTCTCATTTCAGCAACACCATTTTGTCATACTAGTGACAGTTTGATTTTTGTGTGGCATTATTTCATTTTTTACTTTTTATTTGGTAGTTAGGAGAGGTTGATATTCAATATTTGGGACAAGTTATTCATGGTTTGTAGCAAATGAGGTATATCTGGACGTAAAATTTTTAACAGCATTTGGGGATAATCTTAGGGGTGTTCTGGCACTGCATTCTTCTATTGCTGCTTTCATTTTAGTTCTTATCTCACACCTCGTTTTCCACTTCATCATTAGCAGATTATGATCGCTATGTTCAGTCTGAACTATTGTGATAACTGAGATATGAGGGAGAAATTCTCTAGACACAGAATAAGACCGCTGTTTGGCCCTCTCTCTCCCAAGTTGGCACCAATTCCATGTCCCTCTCCAATATCATATGGAGATTATGTCAATCTCAGGATACCATCAGGGAAAACCACAACATACCTCTCTCTTCAGTTGGTGGCATAGTTCTGCATGTACTCTTGATTCCCAAGATTTTAGGATAGGTCAAATTTAGGTCACTGCATAACATTATGTATTTAGGTTGGAGATCTGTGTATATTTCATCCTCGATGTTTTCTGCCATTTCCATGAATTTCTCATTACTCATGGCTAATGGATTCCAATATGTATTGATTATGATCATATCATCACCATCGTCATCCTTTTCTAAGGTCTCTTCATGTCTCTAATTTAACAGGAGCACTTGGAAAAATAGACTTGAAACTAGTGTTTGTACGAAATGTAGTTCACGGCTTGATCGAATTGCGTTCAGCAATCCTGATGGTCGTCCATTATAGGCCTTTCGAGGCTGGCGAGTTGAAAGTCTCATAGCCGTCCAAATATGGTTTTTCAGTTAGCCATATCTCTTGGAGACACAGGATGTCAAAGTTGCCTAAGTTGACATTGCTAGGTCAGAGTAAATGACTAAAACCTCTCATGTTCCAAGAGCCCAGCGTTATTAGGCCTTGGTCCAGGGGGTGGTCTTCCACCTCTGCTTTTTTCCCCCCCTCAAACCATTTTTGACATCTATGAGTGGCTATCTTCTGACTGGGTTGGCTAAGGATTCTGAGATCCATGGCCATTTTAAGTGATCTTGAGTTTGTGGTCGTTTATCAGGAATGCTGTTTTCATCCAATTCAGGAGTTGGATTTGCATCTGGTTTGACAGTCACTGTTAATTTGAACAGCGTACCTTTTGGCTCACACCCTATGTTCAAAGGGTCTTCAAGGATCTTAGTTTCTCTTCTCTTCTGTTTCCACGGATAATCCTCGTAAGGCCATGGATTTTGCTCACTCTCCATATTTGCCTTTTCTTCTCGCTCTAAGTTTGTTGTTTGTATATTTTGGCAGGGGTCCATTCGGGTCTTTGCACTCTTTTCTTTTGTCATGTTTTTATTCATCTTTCCAAGTTATTAAATTTGACTCAGGAACTGGGGGCACTTTGTTTACACTAGATCTCACATTTTGTTTAGGTTGTTTTAATTCCGCCCCCTCAGTGGCACATTCAGTTCGGTGAAAGTGTATTAAAAAGCTCTCCGTCGCTGCTGACAACATTGTTCGGACCACCAGAGATAGGATGTGGAGATATGCATTATCCAATCTCCCCCTAGATCTGAACTCTACAATTTCTACATCATCTGTGCGGATAGGCCGCAAGTTTAGAATACATTCAAAAAGAGTCATGATGTTTTTTCAGCTGAGAATTGTGTCTTCTTGTCTGCCACCAATTTGTTCTAGTTTAAAATTATCAGTGCTCTTGATTTTTTCACTATAAGGAAGGCGTCGTCCCCTTTGCTGCTCCTCACATTCTTACTTGTTCTGAACTCTATAAGATAGTCTCGGTCAATCGATTTCGGGCAATACTTTCTCTCTCATTTTCTGTTTCAATACTGATAGTATTTCCAGTAAACTCATCCCTTCTTTTACTCTACGGGCTTGTGTCATGACGTAGTCTGGTTTGACTTCTACCTAAATGCTCCGTAGATTTTACAGGGTGCACTTTGATCCTTATTTTCCCCCATTAGTATTTGTTCTCTTTGTCCCAAATCACATACTTCCTTCTTTTGCCAGTTTTTTGCACCTATCCGCCAAGGTCAGAAAAGTCAGTGAGTTCTTGTTATTCATAGGTTGATTTGTGGCTAATTTCTGACAGTTTGCCATCTTTGGTTTGCCTCCCGAAGGTAGCCTAGTCAGTTGCGATTCCGACTCTTCCACTGAATATTGTGATAGGTCCATCAAATCTATACTCTCCTCCGATTATTCTGTTTATCGGGGGTGCGTTCCTCTTTTCAGAATCCTGACCTTTAAGGGGAATGTCCAGAACATTCGGTCGAACTTCTGGTAACATTTTCCTTGGTGCAAGAATAGGTGTTCGTTTGTGAAGGCATAGAGCCCTCTTGTGGGTCACTGGTTATCATGACTAATCTGTCTAATGATTTATTACACCTTTTTGGTGAGAACATTGGGTAGTTGTCTGTCACTTTGTATATTTCCATCTTGCTTAGATAGATGGGAGTGAGGGTGTGAAGTCACCACTTGCTTATTTAGTTCCAAAACTAGGCACCCATTTTTCTAATTTCTTGATCGATATAATACATTTTCCACACACTTCCATGATGTATTTCTTAGGGGCTCTTCCAGTTGTGATTCTATCACTGAGTGTTCATTGTTTTTAGATCCGGACTTGGTTTCTTTGCTGACATCATCAAGTTGTAAGGGATTGATTGTACTCTGTCTCAAATCTTTATTAGACTCAGAGGTTGTCTGGGTGTCAAGGTTTTCAGCACTCTCAGTACTTGACTTGTTTCCAAAGCTCCTGAATCTGTTACTTTCAACACTTCCCTTTGCTAACCTATATCTTGTACTTTTTTTAGTTTCTAATGCAGTGATGTACCCTCCAGATATATACATTTTGTATGCATCATAGCTGTCAGTGTGGTGTGGTCTTTCAGGGCGTCATTGAATGCCTTGTATATTTACTAAACAGGGGCAATGCGATCATCACTGCAGACATAATGGCAAAGATGTCCAGTTTTTTAGTGGGAGTCTCCTTGCCACAAGTATGAGATTTTCTATTCGAGACTGGTGACACCGGTGGTTGTGTATTTCGAGGGTTCTGGGCATTGTTATTAGAGATCCTCGGCTGCTCCAAAACACTCTTGTCCCCCCTGTCGGGTCAATGATTTGTTGATTGTCAAGTCCAGTGTCATCGTATCTGATCTTCAATAGTTCTAGATTCAGAAGGTGGTCGAGTGCTGTCCTGGGTCGTTACGTGAGCTAGAGTTCCATTCTTAACTATGGGCACAATTTCTGTAAAGATGGTCCGGTCCTTCCGGACGTCCTGACTGTTGACACAAAGAGGTGAGTTGCCCTTCTCCAAGTCAGAGCTATGTTGATGGTTATTCGCCTGTTTATGATTAGCGTCCTCCATAATGTCCTCAACTACTTGTAAGGGGGCTGTTGAGTTCTTCGCTTGAATATGAGGCTGGTTCCCTAATAACTTGATTGGAGGAGGTGTAGTGTCTGTAGTTTTGTCCTGGATAGAGTGCCTCGAAAATTCAGTGGGCATCTCTGATGCACAACGAATACCAGACCAGGTAAAGCCCTGTTTATCAGATCGCTTGTGACTGGTTTGTGGTTTGAACGTGATCTCCTTACAGGATTTCTGTGGAGAGTTCCCAAAGTTCACCTGGGCAGAATTGCAATTTTTCAGGAAAAAGTATGGTAATGAGCCCACGGTATGGGTGCCCATTGTTCTTTGGGAAGTAATCTTTCTGTATGTCCTCGTTTTTTCCATCATTTTCGTCGGTGCATTTTTTTGGATGGTTTTTGATTTATGCGGTCCCTTGAGTTTACCCTGTTTTTGCAAGGGCTTTACGCTGTTCATCACTTTTGCATGGAATCGTTTTCTTGAATTTTGTCCTTCCTTTACGAATTGGTTTTCCAAATCTGTAGAATTCATAGAGTTGCACAAATCGTGTATGGGGTTGTTTAAAACCTCAATGTCTACGCTAAAGTTACTCGTTGGGACTTGAAAGTCTCCAGTTACTTCCTCTCCTCATGATGGATTGAATACATTCAAGGGGATGACTGGGCTTTGCAAGTCCTTTCTGTGAGGTAGTGCGTGCATTTCAATTTGAACCATTGTTGATGGTTGCCTCATTTCCACATTTTGTTCTTTTGTTCGATTGACATTGCTTTCTTTTTGTTTCAGAGTGTCACCTGGTATATTTTTTCCACCAGTATCCACATTCAAAAAGCTCTGATTTTTTGTACAGTTGGATTTCCTCCGATTCCTCAAAGTTTTCAGCATTTTGTATCGATGAAACTTGTTCAGGTGCTTTTTCACACTGCGGTAGGCATATTTCTTTCAATTCATTCCTTTCACCAGTGTCTGTTTCCTTCAGCGCAGCGTCAGACTTATAACTAGAGGGGAGTGGTGGGGCCAGCGTGTCTCCTGACAAGCCGGCCCTCTGGCCCTCTTCGTCATCATGGATCACCGCGTCGGGGCTCGGTGGAGTCCCCCGCCCCCCTGCACTTCTCCCCCTGCCGTACTGCAGCCCAAGCCACTCTCACTATCATGCGCCTCCAAAGAGTCTAGTAGGTTGTTGGTAATTTTACTTTTTAGCGAGTGCGCAGTGTGAGATCGTAAGGGCGCGTATGTAGAGTCGCAGGCAGATTTAAGGAGGCAGGCAAAGTTGACTAAGAGTTCTGAGGAATTCAAGTCTTTCCTACCTGTATCATGTTCTTCACTTCTCTCAGCTGGCGAATACATGATCTTTTTTTGCAGATAAAGGAGGTTTTAGCGGGCTTCTATGTTCCAGCCTGTGATCTTCACCACGGGGGCGCTGGCTGTGTAAACTGCATCCTTCATCTTCCGAGCTCCGCTTTCGCACCATTGCTGCTATAGACTGCTGCAGACTGCAACTCAGCAGCCAAATCTGCGGCAGCTCCGCGGCACAAAGAGGTTTTTAAAGTGTCTCCTCCTCTTTGCTATGAAGGTAGTAGCTAGACTACCAGCACACCAAGGCTGAGTGAAACAGAGTTGTAGGGACTGCCACAGACTCCAACTCAGCAGCCAACTCTGCTTTCCTAAGAGCAGCTGGCACTTGCAGATCGATATCATAGATGAGGAATAATGTGTGGAACATCCATCAGAAAGAACATTCCAGAAAGGCAACGTTATGAAATATTACTGATCTTAGAAAAATCATTTAGTAAAATCACTGAAGGAGTAGCTCCTATGGGAATTTTCAAAGTGCTCCGTATTTCCAGAAGCACGTCTTCCCAATATTTTCCCACATTGCACATGACCAAATAGGATGTGTAACATTCTCCTTTTGTATTCCACATCTCCAGCAAACATTTGCTCTATGGGGTTTATTTGGTGTTCAATACTTTGAGACATTTTTAAACACACTTCTCACAAAAATTAATTGTAATCATTGAGTACTTTGTGACTATGTTTTAAGTTTTAGTGGGCCACCGTGGCTACGCACAAATTGTAATTTGGTTGTAGGTAGTTTTAACATTTTAGAAGTGAATAGAAGAGTAGGATGCTGGGTATTTACAACTATTTTATTGCTAATATAGGGACTTGTATATTGTTATAGGGACCTGTATATTGTTTGACTATATTATTTGTAATACTCATCTCTACAACGCTCATATCTCTACAGCAGAATATACTTAAATGCTAATCAAGATTGGGATAATTCATAATGTGTTTCTATTTATAAGTATAGAGGTCAATATACTTCAAGTTCAAATATTGTGGACTTGGTGATAAAACTGTCTAGGAAAAATGTTCATAGCAGCTAAAGTTCATCATACAGACAAGAGTAATAAGCATTGATAGGTAGATACTCTAGAGGAATACCCACAATATTGCAGTCCAAATGTTAGCCTGTCATGTGCTCAGGAGTAGTAGTTTATCTTGCATCAAGCGCAGAGGACCAACTTTCTTCGGAGATCTGCTCTCTGCTGAAAAATGTGCCACATCCCGAGGCGGGCATTTAGACTGCCTTTAAGGTAGAGCTTAGGCTTTGCGACACTGATGTTTTTTATTGCCTACGAGTCCTACTAACAGTAATAAGATTGCAGTGTAAACTACATAAATCACATTTGTGTGCAATAGGATTGGGGGGATATATTTACCCACTCAGCAGTACTTCCCCCACATCACCAAGCTGCACTTCAGAAGAACCGGCAAAATGGCTGCTCTGGCTCCTGTGAGCACCATTGCCTCACACTAAAACTGCATTTTGCAACGACAAAGATGCAAGCACCACCTTGCCGAGCACATATTGGGCGGGATGGAACACGGGGGCACCCTGAAAAAGCCTGCCAGTGTGTTGCTTACATGTACAAAATAAGAGTGAAAAAGCAGCGCTGCTTTGCTGCAAGACCAAAGTTCCCATTGAATAAGGGACTATTTCACATTGAGAAAGAGACTGCTGTGATGCTATTTTCCTCTGTGTTTCATGAAACTACTTTTATTAATAAGGCCGTGCCATGCCCATCCATGCCCACATTGTGCTTCGGCAGAAGCCTGAATGACAGGCTCTGTGCCAGCCAAATCTGAGAAAAGCAACAAAAGCTTTACTTCAGCTGCACAGAAAAACGCTTAAACTTTTGCTACAAAATGTCAAAAATCACTGCTTGAAAAGAAATGTCAGCTTTCTGTGCGCGTGTCAATTTCATGGAGACCTTTGCCTTGTACAGACTGCTGCATACAAGAGACTAACTATGGCTGCAAAACAATATTGGGAAGTCAGAGGGAAAAACCGAATTTGAAAGGAAAACGCTAGCAGCTTGCACCACATGTGTCAAAAATGGGCTTTGGCAAACCAAAGAAGAAAATGCCTGTTTTAAAAGTACTATGTTGAATAAAAATGTATCCTTGTCTAGCAATGTGAAAGGGGATTGTGCTGTGAAATACATGTATGAGATGGTTTTATTCAGCAGGTTTTATTCTAATTCAGAGCAAAAATAAATTTAAAAAAATTAAATTGCATTAGCACCCTGGGAGAAACCAGCCCAAGATCGGTTTCTGCTTGGGGGGATGCTAGCAACAGAAGGCCATTCACAGTAGATCCTAACACACAAGTGTTAATTGCTACCTTTACAGACTTTGGTCTGTGCTCCAGGCTCTTACAATGGAACTTCTGGGACAGCAACCTGTGAAGTCATAAACCTTCAATCAAACTGGGAAAACCCCTCCACAATGGGCTGAAATGACAGTTGGGGGGTAGCTGAAGAGAAATAAATGGTTCCAGTGAAGGACAAAGGATGCCCATTTGTTTCAAAGACTATTTTTTAAATAAAACTTGTAAGACCTATCTTTGCAACAGGACTTCACAAAAATGTAAAGGTTATACAGTTTAAATATGATTTTCGTGGCTTTCAAATAAGATATCTTGGCTGTCAATAGCATGTATGGGACATGAAAGCCAAAAGAATGTGAATAATGGGGGAAGGACATATGATGGAATGTTAACAATTAACAGAAATAGGCCCCATGATGGTATGTACACAAACCTAAAGTTATAGAATTTTAGGCCGAATGTTTCACATTAAAAATGACCAAAGATTATTAGAAGGGAGAAACAACGTGTTACAGACTGCGGAGCTGGACTGGCATGTTCTGCATAAAATACGTAGCCTGCTTATGTAATTTGTTAAGATGCCCCAACTATAAAAATGTGTCATTTATGGCAAAACCGGATTTTGGCAAAAAGGGCTGTGGGAGGGCTTTTTACCTCATAAAATGCAACCTCAAACTGGGACTCCTCCTCGAGAAGGCGATTAACTTAGGCTGACCTACCAGAGTCTTGGAGGTAGGCCTAGCTCAGTTCTGTCCACCAATAATTCTGTGATGTCACCAGGCTCTAAATAAGGGGAGGTTGACAAAACTCTATAGACTCTTCCTGAATTTCCTGCGCTGGTGTTCGTGATCTTCCACATTCATCTTGCCAGACTCCAGATCCCACTGAAAAGCCAGAGCATAGCTGATCCTATCCCAGCAAGGCTAAAGCATTACTGACCATCCCAGCAAGGTCTCAATCCTGAAACCCCACTAAAAATCCCAATACCCAAAGGGAGAAGCTGTGGTATTTTTTTGGGAAGCATCCTGAAACCAGCCTGGCTTTTGCCCACAAACTGCATACCCGCTGCCACCCTGCCATCCAGTGACCCGAATTGCCAAGCTGTACTTACCATCCGGTGACCAGAATTGCCCAGCTGTTTGCTGTAAGGCGTGTCTGCCGTGTGGTGACCAGACCCAGTTGGCTGTCCCAAATTCCAAACCCAGGCGTGGAATGTGAGCATCTCCTCATCCCAGAGAAACACAGTCTTCCCCATCTTGATCCTTTTGTCTTTATTCCACTTTCTAAGCAATCCTATCCATACCTTGGTAGCTTGTTAAAACTGTTAAGAATTATCTGTGCACCCTGCCCTTGACTTTCTAAGTGCGAGCGTCATCTCTCTTTTTATTTCTGTCTGGTGTAAATCATAAGCCCTTAGTCATATTTAGAGTAATCAAACTAATTTCCAGTTAAAGTTGAGCGCTGTGGTGACAAGGTTGACTTTGCGAATCAACTTTGGAGTTTACTGTGTCACTCTAACAATATAGTCTAGATAACTTAGTTTAAGTCAAATTTGCCTTTCTTTCAAAAACGATTTTCTTATTTTTAACTGCTCTATTTTCCTAAAAACGAACCTCATTCTACCTTCCAAATCTCTCTCAATTCACCACATATACCCCTCCTTTCACCTCTATATTGTCTGTGTGATATACATCTATCCCCCAGCCCACAAACTGCATTCCAATTCAGTGTTTTTCATCCGTTTAAAAAAAAATGTTTTTTGCATTTAAAACTGCTTCTGTGTAAAAAACTTTCCAACGTGTGATTTGACTGCACTGGGTTTTCAATTTAAAATCTGTTTTGTGAACTGTATGCTTTTGTGATGCCTTACCTTATGGTTGCTAGTGATGTAACATCCCTGATACCGTGATAAAAAATGCACAGCATTATTTCAAAACACATATAATTATCAAAAACAGAATGTCATTTTAGGCCTTTGCAAGGGGTTTAATTCTGTTTGCTGCCTCTTATCCTCGACTACCTGCTGCTTCTTTCTATCCACTCAGAATTAGTTGATTTGTGAGTTCAGCGAACATTGCAGAAGGAAACCTTAACTTGCTTCCATTCCCATTGTAATTATCACTGCATTGGTGATTGCTGCCCAATTTTAAAATGTGTGATTTTTGTTAATTTTCTAAATAAATAATTTTTGGATTTTTCACCAACCGGCCTGGTTCCTGGTCGATTGTGACCCGGGGTATTTGTAAAAGGGGGTGTGAGACAGGTCGGGTATCGGTTCAATTTGAATTAATTGAAATTTAAGAGAAAGCATTCCTATTGAGCGCCACATCACGGGATTAGACCAAGTGTCCTGGTCCGGTGTGTGATGCCCGATTGCTATCCTTAACAGCATAAACAACACCTGTTCTCCCAATTTCTATGGCATGCATACAATCATCAAATATTATGCAAAAGATCATTTTGAAACTGCTTCCATGCTTGTGTAATATAGCATTTAACACATACCCTTGCGTTCGGGGGTCCTCCCACTGAGTTGTTTTCGTGTTGTGATTCACAAAGTACACTCTGTCATTAGAATCAACTCTCCTTTCTATAAAGAAAATAGATTGTCACTTGCAATTTGCATTACCAAAAATAACTGACAGGTAACAAAATGCATGGTCCGCTTGAAAGCTTATTACAGAAAAATTACAGAGTAGTAATATAATCAGTGATACAATCTTTCCTATGTTCTCTCGCCTACTAGCCCAACTAAATATTGCTTGAGGGTGAATGTCTCAAAGTCATGTTTTGGGTTTTCCTATCTTGCCAGTGTAGCAACATTTTCCAAAAGAGTACAGCATAAGGGATGCAAGTGTTGAGTTAAATGTCACAGAGCAAATATCCTTGGAGAAAACATGTAGCGTGGTCTACTGTTTTTTGTTAGTCTAATCAACTGGGATGTGTTTTTTTAAAAACACTTTATTTATTATATCACACAGATACATCAAACCTTATGAGCTTGTCAATTGAGCCATTTATACATTAGTTAACACAGATGATTACAAGAGATAAAGGTAGAGGGAGACCCACACGCATCATAACATTTCCTCTCTTTTGGCTTTATCAGCAAGGTATTGTTTATATATGGACCATATGTTTTTAGGTCTCGTAGCTACATGCAATGAGTCAATATATATTTCTTCGTTGTCGTTCGCCCATAACATGTCACTATCCCAGTCACTCTTAGTGGGGGGGCTTTTGCTTTTCCATTTTAATAGTATCGCTCTCTTGGCTACTAATAAACTCACGTTCAATAATTTCTGCCAGATTGGGTTCATTTTCCCTGTAACCCCCAGTAGGCACAGCATTGGAGACCATTCAACAGGTTCCTCAGCCATGTCATCTAATACTTTGCAGATCTCCTTCCAGTATTTCCTCAGTTGTGTGCATGACCAGAACATGTGGTAAGTGTCAGCCGTCTGAGCCACATCTTGGACACTGACCCTCAATGGTTGGATATATACGTTTCTGTTTGACTGGAGTGTAATGCAGTCTATTTACAATCTTGTAGTGAATCAGCTTATATCTGACATTACAGGATATAGATTTCGATAAAGTGCATATTCGCGACCAATGGTTATCAGTGAAAACTTGTCCCAGGTCATGCTCCCACCTTTCTTTGGCTTTATTTCTCTCTGGTGGGAGGGTTTGAATGATGGTCTTATAGAGTGTTGATGCTGTTACCCTCCCCTTCCCGGCAGTGAACATATATCCCAAGCCTAGGTTTATAGTTGGTTCAGATGGGAATTCAGACCATGTTTTTGCTATGGCTGACCTCATACAGAGGTAGTGCAGCTTATGTTTCGGAGTATCTCCTACTATGTCTTTTAGGGTTTCCCATGTCACGAACTGCTTATCCCGGAAGACCTGACCCCAATGCATAATTCCTCTTGCGCTCCATTGTGTCGCCACTTCTTTGTCCATGGTGGTTGGTACGCAGTGGGCACCCAGATTGGCATACTGGGATGGTACAGTGTTTCTGTGCCATGTATATCGACTATCTGTCATGATGCCTACCCCCGGAGCACCAGGCCAGGCCCAGCACCCCCAGGAGTAGGCATCATGCACCCGGGTAAAAGCCCAGCGGCCCCCTATAGGGGCTCTTTGGACTCTGGCCTGGCGCCTTCGGCGCCAGGCTCATGTTGGACCTCAGTCCTGGCGCCATAGGCTCCAGGCTCATAAAGGAAGGTGTTTTGTGCACTTACCTGTTGCAGACCATGCTGCAAGATTCAGGCCTCCCTGAAACCTGAAAGGGACTATTTTTTCATTGGGTCTATTTTGCCATTCGGGCGTGGCCAGGGAAGGATACTTACCTGGAACTACTTTGGGGGCTATTTAAGCCACGCCCAGACAGTAGCTCACGCTTCGCGTTGTTCTGCATCCAAGCAGCTGAACGCTCACCGTGTCTGCTCCTGCATCTGGTCTCCAGCCACGCCCGCCTCGATCCTGGAACACCTGTAAGGAAAAAAGAGAAGAGAAAGGTGAAAACCAAGAATTTTATCAAACCTCTTACCTGCATCCGGAACCTTCACGTCAGCGTTCCTGAGAAAAGACTTTCATTTAAAAGCACTGCGTTGCTCGCTGCAGCGCCGCGCTTCACTCTCCTGTCCTCGGGAGTTCTTCTGGCTCCACCGCGACTGTCTGCACCGGTCGCCACATCTCTGCGCCTAGGGGAGAGAAGAAGAGACAAAAGGTGAGCAGAAGGAACATATGAGGAAAGCCTAATTTTCCGCCATAACACTTACCGGCCTTCTGTTGGTGGAACATTCCTCATTTCGGGTCGGCGCCGCTTCGTTGGCAGGTACCGCACCCCGGCCCCGATGGGGAAAGGACAAAAGACATTACTGGAGGAATATAAAGACATTAAGAGGGATCGCCCCCATCTCTAACTCCTGAGTTTACCATCGGCAATTCAATCTCTCAACGCATCGCCTCCATTCTGCACCTGAAATAAAGGACAGATCACAGGTTAGGAAGGCAACAGAAAAGGAGGCTCAACACTTGAACTTTTGTAATCTTCATACTTACGGCGTTCCGCTCGGAAAAGTCAAGTGGATTTTGCCAGCGCCATTCTGAAAACCAGTGAAGTAACTGGACAAACACGCGCCCCTGCACCAGAAGCAGGATTGAGAGTTCATCCTTTCAAACCATAAGGTGAGCTTCAACCAGGGATTTCGGAGGAAGTTAGAGAAGAACGAAGAGGGCAAGGGGGGAGCAAGCACACTATTCTGCAGACTGTTAATCCCCTTTCTCATCTGCAGAAGGATATTCCTACGGGCCAGACAAGCACGATTTGAGGGTCCTGTTCAGTCGGTGTTCCGAGTTCTGCGCATCACGCTCGAAGAGGCCACAGCAACCCAGACTAGACCACTAGACCAGCGCCTCCGTGGGAGTCAGGTGAGCGTTACACTATCCTAGCCCATGCTGTTGATGTAACTCGTGTGGGGCGATAGTGTTATAGTATTTCGGACGTGACGGTGTCAGGTCGTGTAGTAATGCAGCTGACTTCGGTATTGGGCCGTCGTCTGCAGATTCTTTGGGGTCAAGAAAGTCTGTCGCCCATTGTGCTGCATAGTGCGCTTGCGCTGCCAAGTAGTATGTTTTGAAATCTGGCGTCGCTAGGCCTCCTTGCTGGAATTGGTCTGTGAGGACCCTCCACTTCAGTCTAGAGTGACTAGCCCACACCAACTCTTTGCAAGCGCTCTATTTTTGCAAATAGTGCTTTCCCGGGCCACACTGGTAAAGTAGTAAATAAATAGAAGAGTTTGGGTAGAATTATCATTTTTATCAGGGTGATTCTCTCCATCATTGATATTGGCAGGGATTTCCAGCGTGACATTTTGACACATAATGCCTCAGCGAGGGCATTATAGTTCAACGCGCGGGATAGGTGTACCGTCCTAGCCACTTGCACCCCCAAGTATTTAATGTGTACTGGGCTCCAGACAAGACCTTGAAGATCTGGTGGTTCTATAGTTGCCTCTGTAAGGGGAAAGACTTCTGATTTGGCCGAATTCAGCTTCAGGCCCGAGTACATACCAAATGTCTGGAACACTGTTAGGACCCTACCAAGGGTGTGTTCTGGATTCTTTAAGTACAACAATATGTCGTCAGCATACATCGTAATGATGTCTAATTTACCCTTGCGTGGGATACCGTATTTACTGTATCGGGCCCTGAGTAGATCTGCTAAGGGTTCAATCACTAGAGCAAATAGAAAGTGGGGGGGCAGTGGACAGCCCTGACGGTGCCGCCTAATAATTCCAGTAGTTCTGATAGCGTACCGTTTATACTTATCCTCGCATAGGGGCGTGTATAGAGAACCTTTACCCATTTAATAAAATTGGGGCCAAACCCATAATTATGCAAGACCCTAAACCGGAAGGGCCAATATACCGTGTCAAAGGCCTTTTGCATATCTAATGAGACAGCAACTGCTTGTAGATCTTCAGGTATTGCTGCTAGGATTTCGTGGCAGCGTCTAATGTTCGTTGCCGTGGATCTGCCCGTTATAAACCCTGCTTGGTCCTCATGGACCATGTATGGCATTAACCGTGTGGCCAGGATCTTCGCAAAAATCTTAGCATCCGTATTTATCAAAGACAGCGGCCTGTAAGAGCCACAGTCTTCGGGGGGCTTCCCTGGTTTAAGTAGTAGAGTAATAACCGCTTCTCTGGTGGTTTCCGGTAGCTCGCCATTTTCTAGGGCTTCAGACCAGACGGCTAGTAGTCTGGGGACCAGGAGTTGCAAACTCCTTGTAAAATTCAGCCCCGAGGCCGTCAGTGCTTGGGGCCTTCCCATTGGGCAGTGCCTTTATGGCTTCAGCTATCTTGGTTTCGGTAATCGGGTTCTCTAGGGCTTCCCTAGTTGCATCAGATAGAAGTGTTGTTGGTATCTGGGCTAAGTATTGATCCATTTCCTGTTCCGTGGTGGTGCTCTGTGGTGAGTAAAGACATTTGTAAAAGTCAAAGAATGCCCCCTGGATCTCTAATTGGTTTGTGGTCACCGTCCCATCGCCCTTTGTTATACACAGTATAACCGTTGGGCCTCGTTCCCCCCCTTACCATTTTAGCCAATAGCCTACCCGGGCGTTCCTGTTCCCCATATCGCTGCGACGCTGCTGACCTGTCAAAGTAGCGAATTTCGTGGTCAGCGGCTTCTCTGAATTCGTCCATCTTGGTTTTAATGTCGAGCCCCAGTTGTGTGGACGGCTTTTGTGCATAGTGGTTCTGTGCTTGGGCTATGTCTTTCTCCTCACGGGCAAGGTCCCCACGGATATCCCTCAACACACCAAACTCGGTAGACATAGCGGTGCCCCTGATGCACACCTTGAACGCTTGCCAAAGCACTGCTTGACTGGACACTGACCATTCATTAATTTCAAAGTATTCTTGGATGTGCCGGCTAAGAACTGACTTGTAAACCTGGTCCTATAGTGCTGCTGATTTGATCCTCCAGGGTGGCCTGTTTATTTTAATCTCCAGGATTGCCAATGTTATTTGCATGGGAGAGTGGTCTGAGTATGTTCTCGGGTAAATATGGGTTAGTGGTCCAGCCCACTGCTTCATGGGATAGTAGCCATACGTCTATCCTTGAGTGCATGTCATGCACCGAGAAGTAGAATGTATATGCACGTTTGGTACCATTCAACGAGCGCCACACGTCCCTGAGTCCCAGGTTGGTCATGTGGGTGAGTATTTTTTGGGCCACCCTAGTAAGTGTTCTCGGCTGATCTGATGTACGATCGAGTTGGATGTTGAGGATGGTGTTTATATCGCCCCCACAAATCAATTGCGCCGTGGGATACTTAGCTAATTTCCCGAACAATGTGGAGTAGAAGTCAGGATCGTCAACGTTTGGGCCATATATATTTAGGAGCAGCACCTCTCTATCCTGAAGCGTGCTGTGGACCAAAACATACCTGCCCTGTGGGTCACATTCAGATTCGATGCGTGTAAAGAGAATAGATTTATGTATTAGGGTTGCTACTCCCCTTGCGCGGGTTGAATATGATGTCTAATATTGGTGCGTGCCCCATTGAGGTGCCAGTTTTTCAGCTTGTTTCTGTAGTAAGTGAGTTTCCTGGAGAAACACTATCTTAGGGCCCAGTCTATTAACGTATGCCATTATTTTCCTCCTTTTTATCAGGGATCCCAGCCCGCGAACGTTCCAGCTCAGCATAGTGATCTTCTCAGTGTTCGTGCTAGCCATCATCCTGAGATTTTATCAGGTGTTGTGTGAGTTTCTCCCTCCCCATCCAATGTGCATCTGTGTCTTTTCGGTGTATCTGTGTGTTTTTAACTATAACACCCTCCCTACCCAACTGGTTACCCAACATTCTTTCCCCTATTCCCACCCCCACCCTCATAGTTACCCAAACTTTAACTATGTCCGTCTGCCCGACCCCTTTCCCTCCCATATCTTAGAAGTGCACACACAATAGGGGGAACCGCTGCGGCTTTCAGGACAGACCGCTTAATGTTTATGGCATTTGCGGCCAGTCTTGCTTACTGTTGCTCGAACACATATTGAATGGCGGGAACATATTTGTTCTTTTAGACTGCAGATCCTGTTGATGCTTGAGGTGTTCCCACAAAGGGGTACTATTGCCCCCTCATCGTTATTCTTACAAAGTGTTACATTCTTACGTATATTTCCGGGTTTCAAGATTCATCCCCGTTCATCGGTCGTTGAGTAAGCAATGGGATGTTGGCTTCAACGAAGCTCGCGGCCTCCTCCGGGAAGGTGAAGTAGGTTTTATTTTTAAATTGTAGCCTCAGCCTGGCTGGATATAGCATTGCATAGGGAATGTTACGTTCGCGAAGCAGTTTCTTGACCCCGATGAATGAATGTCGTTCTTGCTGTACTGCAAGCGTGTAATCTGGAAATATGCAAATAGTATTGGCCTCCCATTTTAGTTCTTGCTTTTCTCTAGCCGCTTTCAGTACCAGGTCTCTGTCCCTATAGTTCATCATGTGTGCTATGGTGGGTCTTGGGAAGGCTCCAGGCTTGGGTTTTGGGGCAAGAGATCTGTGTGCTCGCTCAACAAACAATGAACATGGGTGACCAACCTGGGTCTCCTAAAAGGTCCCGCAGTAGTTTCTCTATTGCCTGTTCCGTGGGCCCCTTCAGTGCTTCTTCTGGCATATCTATTATGGGTATATTGTTGCGTCGAGATCTCACTTCCAAATCCTCACACTTTATTTTGACTGTTCCCAATTCCTTTGCCATCATTGTCACAGTGCTTTTTAGCACCTCGAGCGCATCCTCCGTATCACCGATTCGGGTATCGGCCTCTGTGATGCGGTTGGTAGTCTTATCTAGTGTCTTGATGGATGCTACGTTAACCGTTATGGCACCGAGTTTCTCGTTGAGTGAAGTGAATCCCTGCTAGCGGGTCCATTGCAACATTCGCTGTTGATGCAAGTGGTTGCAGTGTTGGTTCAGTTGACATAGGAGTCTCTGGCACTTTCTTTTGTTGCCGTGGCAAACTTTTCTATGGCGCCTTTCCCTTTTTTTGGACCTAGGCCCTTGGGCATCGTCTTGTGGTAGCTCTGAGGTTCTATGTTGTGCCTGTCCACTGCAAGGTGGATTGCTGCATTATGTTGGTTGTGTGGACAGTCTGGTTTTTGGCGTGTTGGACACAGTGAGGAGGTAGTGTCAGTTAGCCGTTTTTACCTGTGTTCCGCCAGGAGATGTTAGAGCCGGTAGTGTCGCTGTTGTGTAGTGGTGGCCTTCTCCCGCACAGCGGTTGGTGACACTCTCCGTTGCGCTTTAGTTTAGTAGAAGGGCTCACGCTGTGACCATCGCCGTACAATATTGAGGTTGTACCTTGCAGGCGTTTCACCCGGGCACGCGGGGGCTAACCGTTACACAATATTGATTAAGGCATATATGTGTGCAAGTCTGAGCTGCCTTGATTTTGATTTGTGTCGTCTTGTTGAATACCGCCTGGGATCTTTCTTGAAGGTGCAACTAGCAAGGTGTCAATGTAGGAGGGTTATTTCGGGTTTTCCTGGTCCAGTGTGGTGAGATTGACTGTCCAGTACACGGTAGAGTGCAGCGAGTCTTAAAGGAGGGGGCCCAGCATGGCCCACTCCGTAGGAGTGGCTTTGCCGCCTGGGGGCGGAGATGCTATACTAGATTATTTCGGAGTGTTTTGCTTACTGGGCCTGTGTTTTCTCGGGTGACAATCCCGGCGCAGCAATCCCCAGAGAGGCCCAGACCGCTGCACTGTCACCAGCGGAGCACCTTTTTAATTGACTATATCCTGTTAGTAGCAGTGCCTTTGATTGTTTGAGGGGTAGTGTAGGCTTACCACCCTTTGTGTGCTTATGGTGATAAATCAGGGAGTTTGCAGTAATCCCGCGTGTGGACCGCCAACTTTTATGTTGTTAGCTTATCCTGATGGGCGAACACGTCAGTAAGCAGCTTTCAGTACAAGCTGTTCATGTCTTCTCAGCGCCCCGCACGCCAAGCTGCCCGTGTCTCCGGGTGGAGCGTCCTGTGTAACGTTCAGGGCCTGTGGGGGCGCGGGTTAGAGGCGGGGGGCAGGGCGGATCACGACTACTCTCTCCTGCCGCGGTATGCTCCTGGACTGCCAAGTGTTCTCCGGTGACCGCCCTCCCCTTCTCCTTACCGCTGCTGCGCTGACTCGCCTCAGATGGGGGGGGGTCGCGTTTCCCTCCTCGTTGTGGTGGGAGGACTTGGTGGATCTGCGGGCGCTCTACGTGGAACGGAGTGCCCGCGGCCGTTCAGAGATGTGCGTCCCTGAGCCCGGGCAGCAGTGGCTCAGAGACGATTCTCCCGAGGCTGGGCTCTGTTGGGGGTCTCAGGATGCCCCCATGCGTGCCCGTGAGCCCCTCCACCCACAGACCTCACGCAGGACACGTCCGTGTGTTTCGGGCTCCCCGGTCGCTCTGACGCGGCCGGGCACGCCCCGTTTATTTAAGCCGCACGCGGCGACGTGCAACGTCACGCCGCCGCGTGCGCATACCCTCACGGGGCAACGCCACACTCCTCCTTTTTCCGGGAGGAACAACAATAACACACACTTCTAGATATTGCACTACACACAAAACCACAATTGAAAACTCAGAGCCCATGCCCCTTTAATGTCAGCCACCCGATGTCCCCTCACTCCGGAACACAATCAATCGGTCCCAGCACATAGTCCCCGAGGTAGGCAGGTTTCCCTCGCCCAGCCCTCTGGGGGTACCTCCCGCCTACCTCCACCGCAGGACTTCCTTTGGTTCCAGTCCCTCGATCTGGCGACCCCGAGAGTTCCCCCCGGGGGGTGTCTTCATCCGGGAGGTCCGTCTCATCCGGGTCCGGCGGGAGTTCGGCTCAAGAGTCACCCAGCTTCTTAAAGAAACTCACATTCCGAGTGACGGCCGATTTCCGATCCGAGGCCGTCACCATTGACCCTTTTACTGCAACCACATCCAGTGGCTCCGGTTCATACGGGAGCGAGAGCTTGCCATGAGGATGCCGGTTCCGGATCAGCACTTCGTCACCCGGTTCCAGCCGCTGTGGACGGAGACCTCGCCGGATATTTTCTTGGAGTGTCCTTATCTGTCGCTCTGCATCCACCCGTTGATCGTCTATCACGCCGGGCTCCTTTTCCCGTACCTCCGGCAGGAGGCCTCGGGGGCATCGTCGGAATAAGACTTCCGCCGGGGCAACCCCCGTCGAGGCGTGTGGGGTGGTGCGGTATACCCTCAGGAATTGGTATAGTGCCCGCTGGAGGGGCTGGCCCTGCCCTTGGGCTATTCGGAATGTTTTATTCAGTGTTCTCATCAGCCGCTCTGCGTCCCTGTTCGCACGGGGCCCCAGCGGGGATACCTTCCTGTGTGTCACTCCGCAGCTCTCCAGGAACTCCGAGAACCGGGCACTCTGGAATGGGGACCCATTGTCCGAACATAGGGTTACTGGAAACCCATGGGTGGCAAAGATCTTCTCCACTGCTCCCACCACGTGCTCGAACGCCACTGACTCGACGAACTCTACCTCAGGGTATCGGGAGCATTCGTCGACAATGGCCAGGAAGTGGGTGCCCACAGCTGTGGATCCAAAGTCTGCATGTACGATCTCCCACGGCCGGGTCCCTCGTGGCATTACCTCGATCTCAGGCTCCCGCTGGACCGGGGAGGCCGCCTGGCACCACACGCAGGCCGCCACAAAGTCGTCCACCTTCCTTTCTAGCTCCGGAAACCACACCTTCAGCCTCAGTCTCGCCTTCGTCTTGGCGGCTCCTTGGTGTCCCTGGTGTGCCAGATTGATGACCTCATTGACTTTGGAGCCCGGCACCAACGCGATCACCCCGCAGCAGAAGGCCTGACTCCGAGAAGGACAGCTCGTCCTTCACTTTCCAGAGTTGCTCGAGGGTCACTTTGGCCTCTTGAGTGCGCCCCGCCACCAGCTCCAGCACGGATTTCCAGGATCCCGATCGCATTGAGCTTCTCAATATGCGGAAGCACTCGTCGTTGGCCGCGGCAGCCTCCAGTTCGGGTAGCGGCATTGCGTTGGGAGTGGCACCCTCTACCACCATTCTGATGTGGTCGTCGGCTTCCTCGGCACAGGAGTCTCGCACTGATCCTCCACCACCTTCCGGGTGTCGGGACAGGTAGTCAGCCGCATTGTTGGCACCCGGCCGGTAGATCAGGGTGACGCCATATTCCAAGAGGGCAAGCATCCACCTCTCGATTCTGGCCGGCGGCTTCGATGATGATCCAGCCATTATCGGGAGCAGAGGCTTATGGTCCGTCACCACCGTTACAGGTCTTCCCAGCACGTACAGCCGAAAATGCCGACAGCCCCACAGGACGGCCAGAGCTTCGCGCTCTATCTGGGAGTATCTCTGTTCGGTTTCGGAGAGGGATCTGCTGGCGTAGGCCACAGGTCTGATTCCTCCATCTCGGCCCACTTGAGTGAGCACAGCTCCCAGGCTGAACGGGCTCGCGTCCACCACAATTTCAGACTCAAGGGCCGGGTCAAAGAAGGCCACGGTATCATCTGCTGTCAGGGCGCCCTTGATGTCCTCGAACGCCGACTGCTCCAACGGGCCCCACTGCCAGGCTGTATCCTTCTTTGTCAGGGCCCTGAGTGGCTCCGACCTCGAGGCCAGGTTCCGGATGAAGCACCCGCAGTATGTCACCATACCCAGGAAGCTTCGCACGTCCGATGCCGACTCAGGCGGTCGCGCTGTCTTGATGTCACGGACCTTCTTCGGGTCCGGCGATACACCGCCCTCCTTGAATCTGAACCCAAAGAACTCAATGGTGGGGCGGAGGAACTTGCACTTGTCTTTGTGGAGGGTGAGCCCCAGCGACTGCAGCCTCTCGAGGGTCTTGGCAAGACGTTTCAGATGGTCCAGCTCAGTCTTGGCGAAGACCAGAATATCGTCACTAATGTTGAGGACGCCCTCCAGATCTGCGAGGGCGCCTCGAATTATGTTTTGAAACACTTCGGCTGCTGATGATACTCCGAAGCTCAGCCGCTTGTATCGATAGAGCCCCCTGTGAGTAGTGAAGGTTGTGATGTAGCGGGACTCTGGGTGGAGGACAATTTGATGGTATCCGGCTCGTAGGTCCAACTTGGAGAAGAACCTGGCCCCCTGCACTTCTGCAATTATGTCATCGATAGTCGGGGTCAAATGCCGTTCTCTCCTGATGGCCTTGTTGGGCAACCTCATGTCCACACAGATCCGGACAGAGTCCGGCTGTTTCGGTTTCCTCGCCACTACTATGGGGGACACCCAGGGTGTCGGCCCCTCCACCCTCTCGATTATGTCCAGGTTCACCAGGTTGTCTAGTTCCTTGTCCACCTGGTCCCTCAGATGAAAAGGGATCCTCCTATGTTTCAGAACCACCGGCTGCACCGACTCATCAATGTGGAGCCTCACCGGGTCACCAGTCATTCTCCCAATCCCCTTAAAGATGGCAGCATACTTGTCCAGCAGGTCGTTTATGTCCTCTAGGTAGACTGAGTATGCGAAACTCACGATGCCAAGAGCCTCCGCTGCCGCACAACTCAACAGGGTGTTGCTGCTCACTGGAGTCACGTAGAAGCGGGCCTTGATCATGGACCTGTCATGCTCCACCTTTGCAACGAACGCACCGTCCAGTGGCAAGGGCTCCCGCCCCCCAAATGCAAAGATGCGGGCTCTTGGCGTCGCCAGACTCGGTGGTGGTTTGAGCGCGGCATAATGTCCTCTTGCCATTACATTGACTGATGCCCCAGTGTCGACCAGCACCGGGACAGGCGAGCAGTTCACCTCCACGACGCATCTCGGCTGTCTCCTGCTCCTCCCTTTTAGGACTTCCACGCTGGAGATGAAGAAAATGTTTTCCTCGTCCTCCTCCTCAGCTTCCTCCGCCGGCGCATCCTCTTCCGCCTGCGCCACCTGAGCTACATTGGGCGGGCGATTCTGGCAAGGAGTCCACAGTCGAGGTTGCCCTCTCGGAATCAGTACAGGTAGGGTCGCCCTGCACACCCTCGAGAAATGGTCGGGTATCCCGCAGCGTCCACAGATCTTCCCCATTGCCACACACTCAGATGAGTGGGGGAGGTCATAGCCACACTTTTGGCATGATTCCACGGGTTTTCCTGCTCTGTCTCTGGGAGCACCACCGGGCCTTCGCACCCCTCTGCCTCCCCGCCAGACGGTGCACACCTCTTCCGGCCGCGCGGCGCGGGATCCTGCTTCCATTTTGATGGCACGGGCCTCGGCCACCTCATGACACCGCCCCAGCTCCAGGATGCGGGGTAAAGTGAGGCCAGGCTCTCTCAGGACCTGCCGCCTCAGTTTGCCCGATGAACAAGCCTGGATTAGCATGGTCCGTATCATGTCTTCCGCATCCCCCCACGCACACCCTTGGGAGAGGCGGCGCAGGCGACCATAGAAGGTGTCGAGAGTCTCATCCTCCTTTTGCCTGGCCGACAGCATGACAAATCTCTCGTAATCCACGTTGGCAAGGGGGATGAAGTGTGCGAGGAGAGCGGCTTTGGCTTGGTCGTAGGAGTTGTCCACCGGAGTCAGTGATTCAAATATCTCTTGGACGGCGACTCCGGCTGAATATAACATAGTAGCCACCATACTATCATTGTCCGTCACCTGGGCGGCCCGGAAATACATGTCCAGACGTCCGATCCATCTTCTCCACCGGGGGCCCAGGCTGGATGGGGGACCTGCAGTGTCAAATTCTGGAATGGGCTGCAGGGCCGCTTGCGCCCTGGCCTGGGCCATGGCCAGAGGGGGTTGTTGAGCGGCACCTACCGCGGGGGGATTCTGCCGAAATAGATCTGCCAAGCCTTCGTCCTGTGAATCCTCCGAGGTCGTGGCAGCCGCACCCTCCAGGGCGCCGATATCACTCATAGGCCCAAGCGCACAGGCACCCTCGTTCCAGTCCTGAGGGCCGCAACTTGGACCTCTCCCCACACTGCCACCACCCTCGTGATGATGAAGGGGTTAAAGAAGCTTTCTCGAGCCGGAGGCTCCAAAAATTGAGCTTGAAAGTTGGAGTGGGCTGAGAAGGCCCAGCCACCTCAGTCCGTCTCCCAGCTACTACACGATGTCAGAGACCCAAAATTGGCCAAAACATCAAAACCCAGGCATGGGCCTGCAGGTTAGGCTGCCCGCAGTCAGCATATCCAAAAATTTGGCTCGGATCACCTTCCGACTCCAAACCGGAGCTCCTGGAAGTTCCGCAACCACGTGTGCAAAATGGCCGCCAGCCGCGTGTATGGTCCGTGGCCACGGCGTAGGACGAAACATCCGCGGATGTTCCAACGTATGGAAAAAAATTCTCCCGGATAATTCTCACCGCCGGGCCCGGGCATCCAGAACACTCGTCGCCACTGTTGGGGGTCTCAGGATGCCCCCATGCGTGCCCGTGAGCCCCTCCACCCACAGACCTCACGCAGGACACGTCTGTGTGTTTCGGGCTCCCCGGTCGCTCTGACGCGGCCGGGCACGCCCCGTTTATTTAAGCCGCACGCGGCGACGTGCAACGTCACGCCGCCGCGTGCGCATACCCTCACGGGGCAACGCCAGAGGCTCCTACTCCCTCGACGCGGCTGTGATGGCGGGATATGCTCACCGCTCCGTCGTAGCAGTGGCCACGGTGTAACTTTGGAGATAGGGTTTGTGCCAAGTCCAAACTCGGGCGATATGTTCTTAATTCTTTAATGTCCACTTTCAATGAATTGCAGGCAAAACCGGACCATATTGAGAGAGTTATTTGTAGTTGGCCTGGAGCGGCTAAGGAGATCACACAAGAGCAGCCATCTCGCCTCGCGCGCAACAGCCTACTGGGATGTGTTTTATAAAGAGCATGTACTTCTTTTCTTGGAGAATATGAATATGTTGAGAAATTCGAAGTGTTTTATCTGCTTTGGAGAACTGTCAACAAAACTAAAGAAATATTATTTACTGCACGCACCCATCTGTCTACTACCATAATGTAAACTTGAAACCAATAGTCCCTGCATATGATTGAGCAATGGGTTAATAGACTATATATTTTCCCTAGGGCGCAGAGTTTGTTACATTTTAATATATAACTTTGTTTTTCGAGCGTGCAACGTGCCTTCTGTGGTGAACAACTCGAGGGAACTAAGACCACGATGGAGCAGCCAGGCATATGGTGCGTAGCAGTATTAAATCCTGCTCTCCGCTTGCGAAGTACAGCAAAGTGGCTTCGATGCTTGAAAGGTTCACATGGGCGGAAGGGCGGGGGTATGATGTATGTACACAATGAGCAACAGTTCAATAACTTATTAAAGTGCAACATTTTAGCCGTGCGAGTACGATCCCCTTGCTGTTTCAATCTTGGAAAGGAGCGGGGATGAAGGGAGCGGAAATCAGGGACGGTTGTCTGTCTATGCCAGCCCCACAAATCAGTCTGCTTCCACTATTTTGTACCATATGTCCCCAATGTGTGCTTCGTTTTCTCGGGTTCTTTTCAGCCACAATGTATTTTGACATTTGATGCAGGGTTAAAAAAATTGTTCAGTGGCAAAGTTTTTAAAGGAAACATTACGAAAGAAATTATTGCAATATCAAGAACAAAGCGAGTTTTCGAAAACCTAAGTACTAAAACAAAGCACGGTAGAACGCCAGACAAAGACTCCCGCAAAGTTATGAGCGCCCGCGATTTAAATGAAAAGATAGAAGCGCTCTGGATAACATAAGGCATAAGAGGAAAATGCCACAACTTTTACATCAACTGCCAACTCTTAATGGCGAGCCACACCTCCTTATGAGTTCTGGCAGGTGTGATCTTGCGCCAGGAGCTGGGGGGGAAACCGCAAGTCTCGCCACTTCCACCCGCCTGCAAATGCAGTATGCTATTTCTTCAGCGTAGCTGCACAACGCATGCGCTCCTCTGCGACATACTTGCCAACCCTACCGATTAAGGCATTAGGATACCGCTTTTTAAGCAGTCCTACCGCCTACCGATTTAGTGGCAACAAATACCGATTTTTTCTATATTTTTGAAACTTTAAGATTCCTACAGATTTTTGGTCACATAATGTTGGCATGTATGACTATTTCAAATTATGTACATTGATTGGAGCAGGAGTGTGGATCGTTCGACGAAACAAAATACGCGCTGAAGACAAACGGACCCAATAGAACATCAACTCTACTAAAAGCAGAAATTAATCAGGCCTTACTATAGAGTGAGGAAGCTTTTTCTGTCCCCGAATTACTTTATAATTAAATTCAGAAATAAGGACCATATATCTATTCCCAATAAACCAGTGCCGGTGGGGAAACTATGATGTGTATTGCTGAATAATGATTTCTGAAAGGTGATATGAGTGTGGGAGCTCAAGCTCTGTGAAATCTGATCTCTAAAGCTCATCAAATTAATCCAGCGAGGGTTGCAACATTCTGATGGTAGATTCTATGAAAGCATTGTATTTTATTCTCACCTTCACTGCAAACGTGTGAAAACATATGGAACGAAAGGGTAACATGTACAGATTTGGTGGGGGATGCATTTACTTTCATAAAAGATGTGGAGACAGTGCCTAAAACAAACAGAGTTATAACTCACGTGATGGGAAGATGAATAATCGGTTAAAGAGACTTCTGAAAAAAGCCTCACCAATAATAAAATCGATGCAGGCGAGGGGTAAAGATATATTAAATGACACTGCCACTCAAATTTATGCAAAAGTGGTTGGAGGGGAACCAGCTACAAGGAACAAGTTACTTACCTGTAACTGTTGTTCTCCAGCATGGGTCTGGCATGGATTCACATGCTCATGAATATTCCCCGTCGTCAGGCTGGGAATCCTCGGTAAAGAAAAAAAAAAAACAGTATCAGTTTCGTTTCTGATCTGTCTTTCGTAGTAATAACCAATCACTGGTCTCTGCGTCATACTGACCACAGCCAATGACTGCCCTCTACCTAAGCACCGCCTCTGGCAGCCATCTTCAGATTTGGAAGCACGTGAAGTGGCAGTATGACCAAGTGAAGAGCCGCAGAGGGGTAGGCGGGAGGGTTCGCATGTGAATCCATGCCAGACCCATGCTGGAGAACAACAGTTACAGGTAAGTAACTTGTTCCTTCTCCAGCATGGGGTCTGGCATGGATTCACATGCTCATGAATAAAGAATACATAGCAGTACACACATGCACAACCACGGGAGGTGGCAAAGGCTCAACATTAAGCATTACATCAAACTCAAAATTAAGCATCTTACCTCCTCGCCAGGCTCACCTCAGGCGAACAGGTTGCGCAGCACTGCTTGGTCGACCCTGGACTCCTCCCTGGAATCCCTCCCTGGAATTTCGTGAAGGTGTGCGTCGACCTCCACGTAGCAGCCCTGCATATGTCCTGCTGCATATGTCCAGCAGGGGCACACCAGAAAGGAAGGCCGTGGTAGCTGCGATCGCTCTGGTGGAATGGGCTCTCGGACGGCCAGACAGCGGTCGGTTTGCCAACCGATGACAGTACATGATACAGCCGGAGAGCCATCTGGAAATGGAAGCCTTCGAGAGAGCCTTCCCCTGATTGACAGGTCCAAAATTCACAAAGAGTTGTGACGTCTTCCGAAAACACTTCATGCGGTCCACGTAGAACTTCAGCGCTCTAGCCACATCCAGCGAGTGCAAAGTCCTCTCAGCCGGCGACGAAGGCGACGGGAAGAACACAGGCAACACCAAGGGTTCGTTGAGATGGAAGTCCGACGGTACCTTGGGCATGAAGGAGGGGTGCGTCCTGAGCACTACCCTCGTGTCGTGAAAAGTCAAGTACGGGGCCTTGCAGGAAAGGGCCTGGATCTCTCCCACCCGTCGTGCGGAGGTGATGGCCACAAGAAACGCTGTTTTCCACGACAGAAACTTCAACGGGGCCGAGTGCAGAGGCTCGAACGGAGGTCCCATGAGCTTGGTCAGCACCACGTTGAGCTCCCACGCCGGGGCCGGCGCCTTCACCGGCGGGAACGATCTGAACAGTCCCTTCATGAACTCTTTCACCAGACGATGAGACCACAAGGACGTCCGCCCCGTGGTTCTGGTGTATCGGGAGATCGCAGCAAGATGAATCTTGATGGACGCGTGTGCCAGACCAGCTTTGGCCAGCGTCAGCAGGTACGGCAGTACTTGGGGAGCCGTAATCCGTAGAGGGTTAATCTTCTGTGCGTGGCACCAGACAGAGAACCTCTTCCATTTGTGTCCGTAGCATTTAAGAGTCGAGGACGCCCTGGCCTTTGCAAGAACCTCTCTGCAGTCGGCCGGTATGTCGTATCCTCCAAACTCTAGCGCCGCAGGAGCCAGGCCTGCAAGTTCAGCGATTTCGGGTCGTGGTGGAGGATGGCGCCTCCTTCCCTGGAGAGTAGATCCGCGTCCACCGGCAGCTTGATTGGCGGGGACGCTGACAAGTCCAGAAGGTCCGGGAACCATATCTGCCTCGGCCACGCAGGTGCGACGAGGATCATCCTGCACCGCGACCTCTTGAGCTGGTTGACGAGCCGGATTAGCAGTGGCAAAGGAGGGAACGCGTAGAGGAACAGGCCCTCCCAGGGGAACGAGAAGGCATCGCCCATGCTCCTCGCCTGGGGAAACCTGCTGGCGAACCTCCGGCACTTGGAGTTCGTCGCCGTCGCGAACAGGTCGATCTGGGGTGTGCCCCACCGTCGGAAGAGGCGATCCACTAGATCCTGCCGTAGTTCCCACTCGTGGCACGAGCGAAGCTCCCTGCTGAGTGAGTCGGCGATGGTGTTTTTTATCCCTGCCAGATGAAACGGCACCAGAAACATCCTTTGGGCGACGGCCCAATGCCACAGGTCCTGCGCCTCCTTGGACAGCGCTGGGGACCTGGTTCCGCCCTGTTTCCTGATGTAAAACATGGTGGTGGTGTTGTCGGTGAAGATCCTCACCACCTTGCCCTTGAGGGACGGAAGGAAGGACCTGAGGGCCCAGAACACTGCACGGAGCTCCAGGACGTTGATATGGAGGGACTTCTCAGTCGGGAGCCAAAGGCCTCTCGCGTGCAGATTTTCGGTGTGCGCTCCCCACCCTTCCAGGGAGGCATCCGTGGTCACTGTCTCCTGGTGGTCTGGGGTCTAGAAGTCCATGCCCGCCGTCAGATGCGCGCGGTCGCCCCACCACCGGCGCGTCCAGGAACTCCTGCAACGGGCGCATCCGGAGCCTGCACATGGGAATGAGGTAGATGCAAGAAGACATCATTCCGAGGAGGGACTTGATGGACCTCACCTTGGCCGCGTCGGAAACCAACATCCGCTGTACCTTGCCCAGAATGGACCTGGTCCTTTCCTCCGACGGGGAGGCCAGAAGGGACACTGTGTCGAGCTTCGCTCCCAGAAACAGTGCGTTTTGCGCGGGTACCAGGTGGGACTTGGCGTAGTTCACGGAGAATCCCAGGTCCGTGAGAAGTTGGACTGTCCTTGCCGTGTGATCCACGGCGAGCTCCCTCGTCTTGGCTCGGATGAGCCAGTCGTCCAGGTAGGGGTAGACGTGGATCCCCTCGCGGCGCAGCTGCGCCGCCACCGGTGCAAGGCACTTGGTGAATACCCTGGGTGCCGACCGTAGTCCGAAGGGGAGGGCTTTGAACTGGTAGTGACGCCCTTGGACCACAAACCTGAGGAATTTTCGGTGCCCCTTTAGGATGGGAATATGGAAGTAGGCATCCTCCAAATCCAACGACGACAGGAAGTCTCCTTCCTCCAGCTGCCCCAGGACGTGCTGGAGGGTGACCATCCGGAACTTCTGCGCCTTGATGAACTTGTTTAGACGTCGCAGGTCTAGGATGGGGCGCCATCCTCCCGTCTTCTTCTTCACGAGGAAGTATCTCGAGTAAACTCCGGAGCCCCGAAGCCTCTTTGGGACGAGTTCGATGACGCCCTTCCTGAGCATGGCCTTTACCTCCAGGAGAAGCTGAGGGACGTGAAGCTCTTTCCTGGCCACGGGGGGGGACGCGCGGGCACCTTCTTTGAAACTCGAGCGCGAGGCCCCGGGCTAAGGCGTCCAGCACCCAACGGTCGGTGGAGATGGACTCCCACACGCTGACGAAGCTCGCCAGCCGGCCTCCCACCGGGGTGCTTCGGTGGGGGCCCGACCCCACGGCCGGTTCAATCCTGTTTTGACAAGGCGTTGCCACCTTGACCTCCTTGGCGACGACGGCGGGGTCCGCCAGACTTGCCTCGTCCTCTGTAGGCCTCCTGAGACGACGAGCGGGCCGCTTGACGGTAGGTGGAGAAACCGCCGCCGGAACCTTTGGAGGCGCCCTTGCCTCCGCTGCTCCGAAAGGGCGTCCGTCGTTGCTGCAGAACCCCAAGGGCCCGGGCCGTCTCAGTGTCCGCTTTAATGGCCTGAAGGGAATCGTCCACTGTTTTCCCAAACAGGTTGTTCCCATCGAACGGCATGTCCAGGACTCTGGTCTGTACGTCTTGACGGAAGTCCGTAGCCTTGAGCCATCCACGCCGCCTAAGGCAAACGCCGTTGCCCAACTAGCGAAACCCAGTGTCGGCGATGTCCGTCGCAATACTGATGGCATGGTCCGACGCCACCTCGCCTTCCTGTAGGATCTCCAGGGCATCCGCCCTCTTGTCGTCCGGTAGGAAGTCCAGCAGGGGAGCCAGTTTGTACCATAGCTCCCTGTCGTAGCGGGCCACGATAGCCAATGCATTGGCCGCTTTAATCGTCGTCGCTGCAGACGAGATGACCCTGCGTCCCATAGCGTCCAATTTCTTTCCCTCGCCGTCCGGTGGGGAAGTCGATGTGGAGGCCGCACCCCCCCCCCGCTTTCTTCCTGGCCGCTGCGGAGACGACGGAGTCCGGGGTAGGCTGCGCCCGGAGGCACAGGGGGCCGCGTCCGGGACCCGGTACTTCTTCTCGTACCGGTCTCTTCTAGCTGGCGTCGTGGAAGGGTTCTTGAGGAGGGCGAGGCCCTCATCCCAAATGTCGTCCAGTAGAGGCACCGCGAGGACTGTCTTCCTCTTGGCCTTGCGCCGTTGATAAAGGAATCCTTCCTTTTTCTTCTCCTCAGGGCAGAGTTGGAAAAGCTCGGATGCCCTGGCGATCATGGAGTGGAACGATCCAATCTCGTTGGGCGGAGAAGCCCTGGTGGGAGGTGACGACAGTAGATCCTCGTCGTATACCTCGTCGTCCGTACCCGTCGTTGCCGTGTCAGTCCCCGTATCATCCCCTCGGGTGGACGGGGAGGAGGGCTGGACGGGGCGCGACGGCTGAAAAGGAGGTGGAGGGTGAATCCTTCTTTTCTTGGGCGGGGGAGCACCAGAAGGTCCCGGTTCAGGATCCCCCGACGGGAAAGGTTCCTCCGTCGGCAACGGTAGTCTCGTCCTTATCTCTGAACATAAGGACTGTATAGCCAACAAAATGGCCGCCGAGTTGTCTTGCGGCACTGGCAGAGGGGAATCCGACGGGCGATCAGGGGCCCCGTCGGCACCCTCGACGATGTCGTCGTCACCTGCGTCGGGATCCATCCCGACGGGCCGGTCTTCTTCCACGCTAAGGCCGTGGCTTAAGACCTCAATAAGCTCTTCCTCTGAGGTTGAGGCCGAATCTACGACGACGCCCTGCCCCCCCTTTTTCTTCCCCGCCGGGGGTTTCACGGGGGTCCTATCGATGGGCACAAAAGAGGACTCCCTCCGAGGTGGCAGGGAGACTCTGAGCCCCGAGGTCGCCACCACTGGTGTAGCCTCCACAGGCTGTGCCAGGGCCGCCGCGACAGTATCGATGGAGGGCTTGGCCGGATGGATTAAGGCCTTCACCACCTTAGTTGCGCTCACCGCCTTATCCTCGAGGGGGGGGGGCACTGCCTCGCTCCCCCTCCGATGGGGCCTTCGAGCTCGACCGGGGCCTCTCCAGGAGCTTCGCCGGGTGCTCGCCCTTCCTCTTACCCGACCCAGAGCGTTGGCTCGTGGCTGAAGGTGCCGGGGAGGGTGCGCCCTGCCTGGCGCCCGTAGAGCCCGACCGTTCGGCGCTCCCGGTGCCAGCGGACTCGCGGTGCTTGGCCTTGTGTTGGACCCCCGTCGCCGGGGCGTCCTCAAAGGTCTTAGAAGACCGCTCGGATTTCTTCCTCTTCTTCTCGCCTGACGGGCTGTTCCCTTCCAGCCAGTTGGCGAGACGTTGATGGCGGTCCTTCATGGTCCGCTCCGACATGTTGCTGCAAAACGCACAGTCCTTCTCCACGTGCATCTTGTCCTCATGTAAGCAGTAGAGACAAAAGGAGTGTTCGTCCTCCTTAAAGACGTTCTGCAGCTGGCATCCAGGGCAGATCCTGAACAGCTTTCCGGGCGTCGAGCTTCCCTTCTCCTGGGCCATGTCCGGGCCTGAGAAACTTCTGAAGTCCTCCAAAAGCGTAGCTCGACGAAATCTTCACCCTTGAGGGGCGCAGACGAATCCGACACGGGTCCCCGTTGATCGGATGGAGAGTCGGTGGAGCTTGAGGCTCTTTTGACCGGAAAAACGTGAAAAAATAGCACTAACGCTCGAGAGCAATAGCACGAGGATCCCAACACATGAACGTGCGGTAAAAATCTGAAGATGGCTGCCAGAGGCGGTGCTTAGGTAGAGGGCAGTCATTGGCTGTGGTCAGTATGACGCAGAGACCAGTGATTGGTTATTACTACGAAAGACAGATCAGAAACGAAACTGATACTGTTTTTTTTTTTCTTTACCGAGGATTCCCAGCCTGACGACGGGGAATATTCATGAGCATGTGAATCCATGCCAGACCCCATGCTGGAGAAATGTACTTATTAATGAGCACTCCCCTTGAAATTGCCTCAAACGGTAAGAGGAATCAGTTAACACAACATGTTACACAAATCTAAGATAAGTAAGAAGCTAGATAGGAAAAAAAGAGGAGTTAATCCTAGGGTAAACAATATACCCTAAACTAATCAAATTAGAGCAGAAAGAAACATAAGTTTATATTAGTTAGTAATGATCCAGGACAAAAGAAAAGTTACTCACCATAGTGACTAATGTATTCCTAGTCCAGAGTTCCATTTCCTTTATACCGCATGGCTTCCCAAACAGGAGACCGGAGCCTTTTGCACATCAAAAATATGCGCTGTGTGTGCACTCGCATGACCGCGCCCCGCTTGTTCTGCCTTGTAGAGCCCAACCTCAGTCCCCTCTTTTCCATATTGGACACAAAGCTACTAACTGCAGTAGCCAGTTTAGAGTGACAGAGGGAGGGTCATATGGAGGAAAGGGAACTCTCGACTCGGAGTACAGTAGTCACTATGATGAGTACATTTCCTTACTGCGAGAAACCGGAGGGTATTCTCCCAAGCAGACCTCGAGAATCCCTTATTCAAGTGGCCAGGGAAGAGATGGCTCTCTGAGATCCTAACACTGGGGGCAGACGAGCGAGGGAGGACCAGCTAAGTAGGGGAGCCCGGGGTCATGCTCAGGGGAATGCTAAAGTTTTCAATGGCTGTACCAACTCTACCTCCAATCCCCCCCAAAGAATCCCCCTTATCGACCCCTCTGTATCAGATACATCCCCTAGAAGCCCAAACCCTGTACATGCAGAAACCACATTCCCCTATATCCCTGGTTTCCTGTTTCATACCCAAATACTCACAATCATTCTTCTTAACGTCCCTTTGATTATTATTTCTCGAATTTCCAGTCTGCTTTTACAATCCCCTACCGTTCCCACAATCCCCCCTATTCAGCTCCCCAACCCTAAAAAACTCAACTTTGCGAGTTAACGAGCCACCCCCTTCCTTATGACACCTTTTCCACATCCTACCCTGTAGGAAATCTGGAAACTTTACTCCCCCCAACCCCCTTTTCCCGATACAAACCCTTATATACCGTTTCAGACAACAGACTAACACCAGAGCTGTTTACATGCCATGTCCCAAAACATGGGTCAGACAGTCAGGCAATTGACAACAACCACGCACACCTGACGGCCCTTTACCTTCTCCACAGGGATAAAAGGCGGAGCAGGAAAACACACTTCGAGCAAGGCCGAACACAAGAGGAAACAGCTACAACGAACAGGCAGTTCAAACAGAGGAGAAAGGTGGCGAGACCTGGAAGGACGACAAAGGGGGAAATACCCTTGCTCTTTTCAACTCAAATCCGTGAAGCCTGCGAAAGGGAATTCATAAGACCAGGAGTTACAGCTGGCATGTGGAGGAGCAGATGTCAACGGTAAATGGGGGCCTCCTGCATTTTCTGTGGTACCGTCCTTGGCTCCAGAGACAAGACCAGACAGCAGGTTCAACACAGCCGGTAAGTCAGAGAAAGCAGATAGCAAACCGACATGTGTTGAGCCCAATGTTGCAAGAGGCAACATTTGATGAACCCAGGAATCTGAAACAAAGAACTTGTGTGTGCCAACTTTTGTGAAAGCCCAGAGAAGGGCCAGCTGCAGAGTGGTCAGGCGCCATAGGAATGCGCAGTCGAAGGACTCTCGCTGGTCCCTTGAGTGTTGAAAACTGCAAGTACCAGAAGGCCCTAGGAAAGGATTACATGGTATGTCAGAGTGGTCCTACAAAGGTCAAATCAAATCCTTTGTACAATCAAAAGTCTCTGACTCATGGTTGTGAGAAAGCTAGGGGAAGGGAACCCCGCTTTCTGAGAAAATTGTGAACTGGGAAATAAGGCAAGTGTTAACCAGACAGAGGGATACCGAATGAATGCTAGGACAAGAGAACCCGTGTTTTCTGACGAAAATAAGCAAACCACAAACTGTGTTTTATTGAAATTACATGAATTGTGTTAAAGAAGGCCGTAGTGAACCCGGCAGAGGGAGATGCCAGGGGCGAAGAAAAATCACCCACGGAACTTTGGTTTGTTTGCATGCCGTTTTACGAGGAGGGGTGAAGAATAATACACCCGAGAGCAGTGTGTCGACACGAGTGAACCCGGTAGAGAATTGTCCACATGGTCATTTGTCTAAACAGACATTAAAGCTCTTGAAGATTACGAGCGATATCCGAATGGCCGTAGTGGACCCGACAAAGGGAGGCCCATTTGGCAAAGAGAATCCGAGCCTGGTCGAGGGAGGTCCTAGGGGCGAACAGCAATCGCCAAAGGTACAAGATTACCGAAGGAACTTTTGTTTGTTTGCTGTTTTGATCCATCAGGCCTTCTAATCCAAGAGACGTTTGCAAAGAAGAGTCTTAACCCTTGAAGGTTCTGATCTTGTGGAACCGGAACTGTGAGCCTCGTGCTGGAGAGGCACAGGAGTGTGCTGTGCTCAGAAATTCCGCCTTGTCCCTGGCTTGAAACGTGGGGAAGAGAGACTCAGCCATACCATCCCGACTTCTCATTTTGTGAACACTTTCTTTTCTGGTGAATATTATCCCACACTCTTTTTGTAAATTAGTGGTATGGATTGGCAATAGGCTTTTAGTATAGGTCATTTTTATTTGACATGACGCTACTGGGACTGCCTTATTATTTGATGGTCGTAGCTTGCTCCCATCTTAGCTTTAGGTTTAGTTTAGGCATTTTTCTACCCCATTATTTTTTTAATTTTTATTTTGTTATTTATTTGTGTATGGTTTTATTAAACCATTACAAAAAAAAGTATAAAACAGTAATAAGAATTTACAATACATACACATATTTCATATACTTGGGGAGATTCCTCCGTCGGTAACGGTAGCCTCGTCCTTATCTCGGAGCATAAGGACTGTATGGCCAACAAAATGGCCGCCGAGTTGTCTTGCGGCGCTGGCAGAGGGGAATCCGACGGGCGAGCAGGGGCCCCGTCGGTATCCTCGACGATGTCGTCGTCGTCACCTGCGTCGGGGTCCATTCCGACGGGCTGGCCTTCTTCCACGCCTAGGCCGTGGCTTAAGACCTCGATCAGCTCCTCTTCTGAGGTTGAGGCCGAATCTACGACGACGCCCTGCCCCCCCTTCTTCTTCCCCACGGAGGGTTTCACGGGGGTCCTATCGATGGGCACAAAGGAAGACTCCCTCCGCGGAGGCAGGGAGATTCTGGGCCCTGAGGTCGCCACCACTGGGTGTAGCCACCACAGGCTGAGCCAGGGCCGCCGCGACCGTTTCGATAGAGGGCTTGGTCGGATGGATCAAGGCCTTCACCACCTTAGGTGCGCTCACCGCCTTATCCTTGAGGGAGGGGGCACTGCCACGCTCCTCCTCTGCCTTAGAGCTCGACCGGGGCCTCTCCAGGAGCTTCGCCGGGTGCTCGGCCTTCCTCTTACCCGACCCAGAGCGTTGGCTCGTGGTTGATGGTGCCGGGGAGGGTGCGCCCTGCCTGGCGCCCGTAGAGCCCGACCGTTCGGCGCTCCCGGTGCCAGCGGACTCGCGGTGCTTGGCCTTATGTTGGGCCCCCGTCGCCGGGGCGCCCTCAAAGGTCTTAGAAGACCGCTCGGATTTCTTCTTCTTCTCGCCAGACGGGCTCTTACCCTCCAGCCAGTTGGCGAGACGTTGATGGCGGTCCTTCATGGTCCGTTCCGACATGTTGCCGCAAAACGCACAGTCCTTCTCCACGTGCGTCTTGTCCTCATGAAGGCAGTAAAGGCAGAAAGAGTGTTCGTCCTCCTTGAAGACGTTCTGCAGCTGGCATCCAGGGCAGACCCTGAACAGCTTTCCGGGCGTCGAGCTTCCCTTCTCCTGGGCCATCTCCGAGACCGGGCCTGAGAAGCTTCTGGAGTCCTCCGAAGCGTAGCTCGACGAAATCTTCACCCTTGAGGGGCACAGATGAATCCGACACGGGTCCCCGTTGATCGGATGTAGGATCGGTGGAGCTTGAGGCTCTTTTGACCGAAAGAATCGAAGTTTTTTTGTGAAAAAGCGCGAAAAAAGCACTAACGCTCGAGAGCAATAGCACGAGGATCCCAACACATGAACGTGCGGTAAAAATCTGACGATGGCTGCCAGAGGCGGTGCTTAGGTAGAGGGCAGTCATTGGCTGTGGTCAGTATGACGCAGAGACCAGTGATTGGTTATTACTACGAAAGACAGATCAGAAACGAAACTGATACTGGTTTTTTCTTTACCGAGGATTCCCAGCCTGACGACGGGGAATATTCATGAGCATGTGAATCCATGCCAGACCCCATGCTGGAGAAACAATAAATATACAGCCAAGCGGAATAAGCAATATAGATATCAGCTATATAGAAGTCATATAAAGTTGGAATATTGGCGATTAACAGGAGAGGCATCTATATTAATTATTAACAGGAGAGGCATATTTCATATACAATAAATATACAGCCAAGCGGAATAAGCAATATAGATATCAGCTATATAGAAGTTGTCATATAAAGTTGGAATATTGGCGATTATTAACAGGAAAGGCATATATATATATATATATATATATATATATATATATATATACACACAAACAATTTGTCTCGTATGGTCCAATTGGAGGTGGCAAATGAAGCCAGACAATGCCAATCCCTCTCGCGTAGTTTGAATGCACAGACAGCGTTGCAATACCAAGTCAGTTGATAGAAGACCAAATATAGAAGCTTTAGTGCACTCAAGCAGGAGTCTCTGAGAACGCTAAGTTGCGTACAAACCAGAATGAGATGTTTAGCTGTTTCAGGGACTGACTGGCAAAATCTACCATGGCTGTCTTCCACCGTAATTTGTTTCCACCGCAATTTAGTATCCAATGTTGGGAGAATATTCCAGCGCAATCTTAACAGTACATGTCGATGATTTAGATTTGGAAAAATAGTGAGTACTGGAGAGAGAGACCCTCTTTTCTTATGTTCATGTGCTAAATGAAGCATAGATTTATATGAATGAAAGCAATCCGTAGTAAGGCACCAATCATAAACCCACAATTTCTTTTTAGTTTTTGCTGGGTTAGTTGTTAACTGTTCTAAATCAGAGTCAATATTGCAAAGAATAGTTTCGCACAGATTGAAAAAAAAATTGGATAGGAAACCAGAACATTCGATATTGCTTCCAGCAAGTTCATATAGAGTATTAGATATTGGGACCTTAAGTTTGGCATAAATCATAAGCATCCTGCAATGAACCAGAGATTTTAAAGAAACATAGCCTAACTCGTATCGAAGTGCAGCCAGAGGGACCGCATTGGGCAGAAGTAAAACCTGTCTCCAAATGGCGCCTTCAATCCCATCAAGTTTAGAGATGGTTAACCCCGTACATAACTCCAAACCATATGTCAATTTAGGAGCCATTTTCTCTTCGAGGAAGAGGAGAGCTGGTTTAATAGGAAATTGTGTTAACACACTATCACGGTCTATGGAGAAGTGATTCGGCTAAGCATATTATATATTTGTCCTCAGTACATCATATACTCTTAGCAGCACTTTTTGGGGGGCCATCCCTAATGTAGGATATAGCACCTCTTGTAACGGATAGAAGGGGAGTGACTTATTCCGATTCTTACAGATACAAAATTTAAAAATCAGTCCTTGTGTTTTAGTAGCAACTGGAAAAATTGGGCATTTTCTATTAGACAATGCCCAGTTCTAGATTTTTCTAGAGCCAACTGTGCACAGCGTTGTATACTACTTTGTTGACCAACGTGCCAGCTACTAGAAAAATCTAACACCTTGTGCTGATGTAACACACATAAGGCTCCTTAACAATAGGGTCAATTTTCACACATATAAGCTTCATAAAAAAGACCTAATACATAACTCAGGTCTACTTGAATTCATTCAGTCTATGCCAGGTTGCTTATTACATAGATCATAAAAGGGCATGAGACCAGCTCATGCTGTAACAGGGACGACCGGTTTCATAACCATAGTTTTTTAGGTCATCTTCTTCAGGTCGTTATTTTCATCGGGGGGTGTTGACTCCCTTGTGGGAAAGCTTTTCTCCCATTGGTGTGTATTCTTACTCTTAAAGAGAAGTAAACAAACAAAAGGGGAGTATCTCTAGTTAAGCCCCTTGATGTGTAGTACTTATACTTTGTTCCTCTGCATGCAGTGCTGGGAAATTGTATATCTGAAAATTCTAAGCGAGTATCAACTGATATAACAAGACTATTCAACTGTATGAAAACTATTTTGTTTTCAAACTAGCGCCTTTTGTAGCACTCAACAAGGAAAGGGGGTGGGGGCGTGCTCAGGGGTGCTCCTCACGTTCCGGCCCATGCAGAAATTATGTGAAAATTGGTTAACCTTATAGCCTTCTTGTGCAAGAGGTGTACATAATTTTTCTTACCGCCATGCATAAAATGAGGCGCAGATTCTTGGTACAAATATAGGTACACAGAATGTAAAGTTCCTATTTAGATGCGGCCAATAGAAAAAAAGATAGATAAATGGCTACCATTTACTGGCCCTTTTATTATCACATTCTAATATTCAAAATGATACAGATGCATATGCTGGAAGTGCTTACCAGCCCGTGCTTTTCTTCACAGCACGTTGCTCATTGTAGGAGGAAAAAGGAGGCTGGAGGCGCCGAAAAAAAAGAAATCAGCTGGATTAGCGGCTTCTTGTTTGCGTGTGCATTTCCTGAAGGAAAAACAGACCGCAAGCGTATCAGAAACACTAAAGGGAAGTAAAGCTTGTCGTGCCCATATCTCGACATGATAAAACAGCAGGAAAGGGAGGATGAAAAGGGGATTAACTCTTACCCTAGGTCCTGACGTCTGTTGGACTCTGTCGAATCTACTGCGCTGGTCGCTCTGCAGCTACTGTTTGTGAAAGGCTGAGTGAGGCCAGTATGGTATACTGGTTACTTACGCCCGTCAGAGCTCTATGGTCACACCGCCATGTTGATGCTGGCCATGTAAGTCGCCATCTTGGGTCAGGCTGCTTAGATACTACCAGTGTGTGTAAACAACTCTGTGTCCCATTATGAAAAAGGAAAAGTCAAATGTCATGACGCACTAATACGCATGTGCTGTGTGAGAAATGTTAAAAATAACGGTGCATTTTATCGGCACGATGAGATCCATTAACAAATGATGAAATTTCAAAAATGAATAGACGTGTCTGGCGGTCCTAGCAAAAAATGTGCCCTAAAGTTCTGATATATAAAGGCAGGCTGAGGATATGTATGTCATGTCATGAAATCTCCTATATATCTGAGATGGTGAGTGTTTCTATAGAGACTCAATAGATAACTTAAGGGCATCTCATTACGGAACATTTTTTCTTTGACACAGGGTGCACACTTGATTGTCAAAAAACATTCATAGTGCCTTGTTGACAAAAACCATTGGCAGGGAAAACAATTGTGAAAGCTGGAAAACCATCTGCATTCAGACCATAACTCTGTAAAGACTCACATGACAGATGGTACCATAACATCTCAGTTCCCACAGAGAATACACTTCACCATAGATAGATTAACAGGGTGCACACTTGGCTGGCAAAAACATTCGTAGTGCCTTGTAGACAAACAACATTGTCAAGGCAGGAAGACAATTGCTAACGCTGGGAAACCCTCTAACCATAAATCTGTAAAGTCTCACATGACATGTGATACCATAACATCTGGGTTCCCACAGAGAGTACACTTAACCGTAGAAAGATTAACGTGGGAAAACCGCTAACTCGTTCCATTGGATTTGTTCATTCAAACCACCTTTATGCGGGTTTAATCTAAAAATCCAATTTTGTTCTCTCCTGAGAAGAATATTATGGTAATTACCACCTCGTTTGGGAATTTGTATTTTTTCAATTACAGTCCATTTGAAGTCTTCAGGGCCATGTCCTTTTGATATGAAATGGTTAACCATTGGGGCTGTGAGTTTTCTAGTCCTCAAGCAAGACCGATGTTCTATCATGCGTTTTTAATAGGTCTCATTGTCATGCCTACATACTTCAGGTTGCATGGGCAAACTATCAAGTATATAACTCCCGACGTATTACAATTAGTCAAATCCATGGAGTGTGTAACCCAAGATCAATTTCCTTTGTGCGTTCCGTTTGTTGGCACATAGAGCAAGCCCCACATGGGGAATGCCCTGTTGGAATGCTGCTTTGCCAAATCGTTGCAGGACGTTTTTCTCTGTCTTCACGTAATACTGTTACTAATTTGTCTCTGATATTTGTTCTCCGTTTCAGAGTGGATTTTGGTTCTTCCAGGGTGTGTTGTCCGCTGTTGAGAATAGGCCACAGGTTCTTTATTTCCTTTTGCGTTTATTCACCATAGGTGAATAACTCAAAACTGCCATAATATTGTCATGTTGAGGTGGTTTAGGATGTTGTTGGAGAGTCGTGCTCCTTGGGATGTTACGGGCTCTCCTATAATTGGAATCAATTATCCTTTTTGGGTAGCCTCTGCTAGCCAGTTGTTTTTTGAGGTTTTTCCGCGAAACACTAAAAAATGGCTGCGCAAGATCCCAGGTCTGTTCCCGTCTGAGTGGAAAAAGGGACTGGGGTGAGGAGCCAGAGGGCAGGGCCTACAGGGCGGGGGGCAGCGCCCCCACGCGCTATACTAAATTTAAAAGGTAAGCTCATATTGTTCGCTGCTAATAGGTTCCGGTACTGTCCCTGTGCCGGGGGACGCCCACAAGGATGGAGGAAAGAGGACGGGATGTATGAGTAATGTTAGTGAGGGGGAAAGCAGTGTGAAGGTGGAGAAGCACACTTAAAATATAAAAGCACACTTGACTCCTGCATTGTGCTGTATTTAAGGAAGTGGAGATGCATAAACCCCGGTCATTTGGCTTGGTTGAAAGGGGATAGTAAGCAGTGTGACTTGGCATTGTCCCACCTTCATGAACTATACTAGATAACTCATATCCCATCACCTAATGTTCCAGTCATGACAAATGCCTACCATACGCAGCACATTAGGCCAATTCGATCCCACGGGCAAAGCACATTGATTATTCTTCTACAACATCTGAAAGATTGACACTAGACATCAGACAGGGGCACCACACCTCTATACGCATTAAGACCATAGCATACTAAACTGGGCTGTGTTCATAATGGCCAAAGAAGAATGGCCATCAAAGCAAACTTGATTAATTTACTACCCAGGCCATGACTTCCCTGAACATTCCAAGCACAGAGGGCGAACACAACAAGACTATTCAAGACACTGAGACACAGATGTGATGCAAACTATAACAAATTCAAGAACCTCTTTGGATACCAAGATTGATACTATTGGAATCGATGTACCATTGCTGCGTCAAGATTGACAAAAAATTGCCACGAGTGAGGGAATGTTGCAACAGTGAATCGGTCTCAGAAGAAAACCAGCATTCAGTTGAACACCAACTATCTGAGGTTCTCAGCAGAAACAAGATATTAGAGGACACGGCAGAAGACGCCAAGGGAAATGTTCGTATCTTTGGAATTCCAGAGAAAATTGAGGGTCCTTCAATTGAACTATTTGGAGAAATGGTTCACAAACATTGTGGGCCCCATGGGCCTCTCCAGCTTCTCGATCAAATGAGCCCATTGCGTACCAGCTAAGCCACCTCTACTTTGGACCCTGCCACAGACAATAGTAGCTAAACAACTCATTTATTGCAATGCGATGCGATTCTCCAGGCGGCTAGAAGGAGAGGACCGTTGGAGGTGGACAGAGCAAAAGTCAAATTCCCTAACTTCACCAAGTCAGTCAGACAATCATTTGAAGCTGTTAAGAAGAAATTACAATACTCGGATGTCAAATATGCATTATTGTTCCCTAGAAACCTCAAAATATATCAGGAGGGGGAAATTAAAAATGTTCACTAATCCTCAAGATGCATGGAACTGGATTCTCATTTCACCATTGACCATGATAAACCTCAACGCAGGCAGAAGCAAAATTCAACTACCCACCCCCCAATCAAGTAGAGACCCACAGGTCTCCAGGTGCAACCCCGGTGGATAGTATCGAGAGCTGCTCCAACAAAGCGAACAACCCAAGATGAGAGATGTCAGACTGATAGTTGGGTCTAAGCAGGGATTGCTATAACCTACCACTCCCAGACCCACCTATGCAAAACACCTTCCCTCTCAGGCAGTGTTCAGTAGTGGTTAAAGCTGCAGAGGTTTTTTTTGTCCTTCAAAACTATTTCAATATATGTGCACATGGAATTCCAGATCAGAGTCATCAGCGCTTCTTGTTAATAGCCTGAATTTCGATGAAATAGGAGCTGAAACAACCCTGAGGGGCGCCGGACACCCTTGGGCACAAACGAGGTGCAGAGCAGGGGAAACCGCAGTCGAATCGATGAGAGACGACTGTAAGAAGTTTGACGGCGATCAACATCCAGCCTGTCTTTAAAATGGCCACCGGCGCGTAAAGCGGATTGCCTGGTGACTGCAGCGAGGCCGCTGCAGATTCACGGATCACAGTGCAAGAGTAGCGCGGTCCTTGTGGGGCCCCGGTGGTGTCCCGATAGGCAAGCGGGCTCTGGCGGGCCCGCGCGGCTGAGGACACGGGGAGAGTATCCACCAGAGAGAGGTCCCCGGGCTCCCCGACAACGGCGCACATCCCCCAAGTGGCCCAACGGGAGAAACAGACTTGAACGCCGTCGGCGGAGAAGGACCGCTGGTGTGTGAGAGGGGTGCGGGTGGGTGTCCCCTTGCGGGCCCTGCCCCCCGATAGCGGCGGTGAGTGAGGCGGCGCAGGAGTGAGGAGGAGAACTAGGGGAGAACCGCTGCGACCCACGCGGCCCGTCTGCAGTCCAGTCCCGCGGGTGCCGCTGTCGCAACAGCACATGTGCGGACCCGTGGGCCGGTGTAGGAGACCTGCACTTCCTCTGCTGGGAGAGCGCTTAGCCCTGGATGTGTACCACGGCACCGCTGAGGTCAGCTGGGACACCGAGAGACACGGGAAGGAGCTCCCCGGAGGCGCGACCCTAGGAGATTCCAGGAGCAGGGAAACGGCACGAACAACCCACTGAACGGGACCTCACGACGACAGCCACAGGTCCAGAGGACCGGCAAGGTAAAGAGGACAAGAGGCGCGCGGGGGGGGAGCAGTGCCCAGGTGGAAGTTAGTTGGGCCGCTCACCCACATAAGCCCACGTAGCTCGTGAGGCAACCGGAGCAAGGTGGACCATGGCATCCCCAATTAGCTGGCCATAACGAAGCAGATAACCGCCGAGGGCGGGATCCAAAGGGCAAAACATCCAACTCACCACCAAGCCATCTGGCAGCAAAACACCCTGACTCATCCCCAATTGGCACCACTAAGGGTGGAATAAACTAGAAGGTTCTGCACCCAAAGAAGAGGAAGCAGCTGGGGGCGGCCGAAACACTCGGACCCCACCCAGAGTACCCCATACGGAGGTCCATCATCACAACCACAACGCCTCCAGTGTGCGATAGGTGCATGAACATAACACGCAGTGAGACAACCTCGATAAAGGGCCCAACACGCAGGATTGAAAGCACCCAGTGTATGCGGCATCATGGGGAAAGAGAAGTCTAGGAAACTTCCCACACAGAGCAGAATGGATCAATACACCATTCCTCTGCTCCAGCTGCCAGACCTCCACCCGCAATCCTCGGAGGAGATGGAAACAGACCAGGGGATTTCATTGAAAGACATTATGGCTGCCATAGCAGACTCCCGCACGTCCATAGAGCAGAAAATGGACAGAATAAGCATGGATGTTTCTCTCCTCAGGCATGACCTCCAAAAACTAACGGCACGTACCGGGGAGGCTGAGCATCGCATATCTAATACAGAGGATAGAATGAATAACATGCAACAACAGCTCCATAACGCCACATCCAAATTGAAAGTGCTGGAGGACAGAATCGAAGATGGAGAAGGTAGATCCAGGCACAACTATGTGTGCATACTCTGTATACCCGAAAAGGCAGAAGGCGCCTGCACGGAACTTTTTCTAGAACAGTGGCTGACCGACCTGATGAACCCGACGCCTTTTCCAAGTTCTTTTCCATAGAGAGGGCACACAGAGTACCCACGGGCAGACCAGCACCCGGCGCCCCCCGCCACGCACTATAATAGCAACATTTTTAAACTACAGGGACCGTGATGCCTTACTGCAGCATGCGCGCGCCAAATGCACCGTCACGTTCAATGGCTCCAAAATCGCCTTTTTCCCCCCCGATTACACTAGGGAGGTGCAAAAGGCGAGGCAATCCTTCGACCACCTAAAAAAACAACTGCAAACAATGGAAGTGAAGTACAGCCTGCTCTTCCCTGCGCAACTTAAGATTTACCACAAAGGCACAACAGTCCACTTCACTGACCCTAAGGAGGCCTGGTGCTGGGCCGAGCAAAACACAGACGGAGATTGGTCGACCCCCGCAAAAATAGGGGGAGGAATCGAAGACCGCCACCGGACCAACAGCGAGAACCCCTCCGACCACCTGCGCAGGACCAGCCAGAAGAATTGAGGGTCTGACCCCCGCCCCATTGCCTACCAGAGGCCGTAGCCCCGTTGGTACATCCAGGTCAAACTAGAGTACCTCCTACACTATACACAAACACGCAACAACAGACAGCATACACCTACTTGAAGCGGCCGCGGTATGCCCCCAAGCTCGCAACACAAGGAGAGCCCCTCCCCCGATAGCGCAACAATCTCCGCGTGCATCATACGTGAAGACTCCCCCAGGGTCTACCTCCAGAGGTGTATTACCTTCCCCTTAGGTTCCAAGCAGGGGAAGGCCAACTGTACCTGATATTAAGTTCATTGCATGTGAGGTGTCCAGTTGATACCATAGGTTCTTTGTTCGGACGACGGATGCTTCTATTTGGGAGGAGTATGGGGTGGGGGGCCGGGGATTTGTTAAATTCAGCTATAGACAGGACCAGTCAAACTCACATGGACAAATGGCTAGAATTGAAGTCAGTAACCCACAGGCTCATTCGCAACAGGCGCACAACGCCGTCAGCAGCGACTTTAGCCGCTATCACCACTAGCACACATGGCAGCACATAGCAGTACTACTGATGCCCTCAGAACACTGAGGCTCATGACATGGAACGTCAATGGCCTGGACAATGCAGTCAAGCGCCGACTGGTGCGGCAATTCCTAAACAGACGGGAGGCCAACATAGTGTTCCTATCTGAGACCCACCTCGCGGGCACAGAATGTACCCTATTCAGACGCACGAACTATAAACTGATATTCCACTCAGGTTTTACGATAGGCTCTAGAGGCGTCATGATCCTTATACACAAAATCCTCCCCTTCCACCTTAATACGGTGACCCATGACACAGGCGGCAGATACATATATGAGACGGGCGTGTTATGGAACCAATCCATTGCACTGATAGCCACCTATGCCCCGCCAACCCTTTTAGAGCCACTACTCACTAACATTGCCCCGTTAATTGCTAATGATACTTCCACCTGCATGATAATGATATTAGGGGGTGACTTCAATGAAGTGATGAATGTAACCCTGGATAGATCACACTTACGCAACAGAAACCCCAACGTCCCCACCAAGCTGGCCACGTTTGCCAACGCACTTGGCCTGTGCGACGTATGGAGAGAACTCACCCAGACACTAGAGCGTACTCGTTCCACTCAGGGGCTCATGCCTCGCTCTCCAGGCTAGATTATTTCTTCACCCCAGCAACGGATCTACATAGGGCACATGAAATAAACATACTGCCCAGAGGCATCGCTGACCACTCCCCAGTGGAACTGCTGCTCATAACATCCCGGCGGCTCCCACCGCCGAGATGGCGCCTGAATAGTTATTACCTGTGGGACCCAGAGCTCGTGGACAGACTACAGGAGACTACCAATACATACTTCGAGCTAAACACCCAGACGGCAACAAAGCCGGAAACACTGTGGGAAGCCTATAAGGCAGTACTAAGAGGCGAACTAATATCATGGACAACTGCTAAAAAGAGGCAGCACTGGTGTAAGACTGTCGAAGCGGAACAAGTCAAACAGGCAGAGGAGAGGCAAGTAATAGAGAACACGCCGGCCTCTAATCGGACGTTGCTACTAGCACAGAAAAGGCTCCAGAGCATAGCAATGGACAATGCTAAACAAGCGCATACAGCAATGCGAGCAAGGCTCTATGAAACAGGCAATAAGGCGGGCAAGATGCTGGCGTGGCTGGAAAGGAAGGAGCAGGGATGCAGCCATGTCCGGAAGCTCGAAACTAGAGGAGCGAAAACAAGGGTGACGGATCAGGAAATAACCCAAGGCTTTGCAGAATACTACGCTGAGCTATATAGTGAACCCACGTCCCAGATGGATGCCACGATTATGGTCCAAATTGATACCCCTACTTTAAATGAGATGCAACTGCAACTGCTGGAGCAGGAGATCACAGAAGAGGAGATCCTAAGTGCCATGTCTGGTCTCCAGACCGGTAAAACCCCTGGACCAAACGGCTTCCCGGTGGAACTGTGGCTGAAGGTGGACACCAATGTGATAGCCCCACAATTGCTCAGATTGTATCATCACGCACGGGAAAAGGGCATTCTTCCCACCAGAAATACGAGAAGCGACAATAATAGTGATACCCAAGCCGGACAAGCCCCCGGAAAGATGCAGTTCATACAGGCCCATTTCACTCATCAACTGTGAAACTAAAATACTGGCGAAACTACTAGTGGATCGTCAACAAGAGGTAATTCCCTCCCTGATACACCCGGACCAGTGCGGCTTCATGCCACAGAGATCAACCCGCATGAACCTCCACAGACTACATTCAGCTCTGGAAAGGGCCAACAACAAACAGGGACCGTTAGCCCTGTTAGCAATTGACTTTGAAAAAGCCTTTGATTCAGTTAGATGGGAGGCTGTATGGACCATAATGCGCTGCATGGGTTTCGGTCAGAACTTCATGAGTTGGGTGTGGCTGCTGTACGAATCCCTGGTTGCTAGGACCAGGGTCAACGGCTGCCAATCAGAACTCTTTAGTCTGGGAAGGGGCACGAGGCAAGGATGCCCGCTATTGGCCATGGTTTTTGCTATCGCTATCGAACCACTGGCGATCCTGCTGCGAAACGCTCCAACCTGGGAGGGCTACCGTTGGTCCGAGACCTGGGAAGACAGAATATCCCTCTATGCGGATGACCTGCTCATCTATCTAAAGGACCCAAGCATTTCCTGCCCCAGAGTTATGCACCTGCTAGGACAATATGAGGTATTCAGTGGATTACGTGTGAACTGGTCCAAATCCACCCTTTTCCCTATAGGAGACAACTCGTTGGCGGACCTAGCGACTGGCCCTTATCAGATTGAAAGGGAACAGTTCAAATACCTGGGGATACGCATCACGAAGCTTCCGACTGAATACACAACCCTGAACCTCTCCCCCCTTGTAGCAAGATTTGCAGAAGACACTCGCCACTGGATCTCCTTGCCATTGACCCTGATGGGCAGAGCGGCCCTGTTCAAAATGATCACCCTCCCTAAATTCTTATACATCCTGCAAAACGCTCCACTATACATCCAACATCGAGAATTCCACAAACTCGAGTGTATCCTCCAGAAACTGCTATGGGGAGGAGGTCACCCACGAATTGCTCTTGCCACTCTCCAGAGATCCATCTGGGAAGGGGGGATCGGGCTGCCTAGACTGCACTCATATTACTGGGCCAGCCAGATGGCGGTATTAAATTATATGCTCCATGGAGACAAGAGCCTCCCACACATCAAGGGTCTCAACTGCAGCACCACGACCGAGTCACTAGAGTACCTATATGGAAGCCTGGGTCGCCCGCAAAAACCTGACATGGCATTGCATATAACGAGAATATGGAAGGAAGCGCATAGATAAATACCTAGGATGGGGCGGAAAACCAACGCTGGCCCAACCCCTGTGGAACAACTGCAGCCTTCCCGAAATAAAAAAGCTACCCAGATGGCCCGAGTGGGCCGAGCGAGGAATCTTCAGTATCGGAGATGTGATACACGAGGACCACCTGGCAACATTTGAAATGATGCAATCGAAATTCGGATACAGAGAGGTACCATTACATGCAGCTGAATCATGCATGGACGGCCCACCAACAGATTACACAGGACCTGCCGGAAAGCTCCCCGCTGGAGCGGACATAGTCCTGGATCGGGTGGAGCGGAAGGTCACCTCCACCATGTACAATGTGATAACATCCTTTGCGACACCGGAACTAACCAGAAAAAGTGGGAACGAGATGTGGGTCCACTTCAACCTGAGGACTGGGTAGAGACTCTGATGTATTCGCGAGAAGAACAAGTTACTTTCTAACCTGGTAACGTTCTTTCGATGGGATGGTCTGACGACGTATTCCATATCTATGACATGTAATGTCCACAGCTGTGCTGCTTCGGAAAATCTTCGGCGTCTGCGTCCTGCGGCGATGACGTCGATGCGCCGTCCCAGAGGACCTCCTCCGACAGCCGACATCACCTGATGTGATAAGTAGGACGCACGACGCCCATTGCCTCAGTTGTAGTTTTTTCCCCCCCCGAGAATGTGTGCCACCAGTTTTCTGCCAGTCAGACACACAAGGCCTTGCGGAACGCAAGCTGCAATCGCAAAAGAAATTCTGCAGCGGGGAAGGTAGGGAGGGAACGATATGGAATACGTCGTCGGACCATCCCATCGAAAGAACGTTACCAGGTAAGAAAATAAGTTGTTCTTCGAGGGGATTGGGTCCTCCGACGTATTCCATATCTATGACAGACTCCCAAAGCAGTACCAAGCAAGGAGGTGGGAAAAGAATTTAGAACACAAATTTAGCATGCCCAATCAAATTGCGGAATATAGGACTGCCTTGCCAAAGGCCAGATCCTGCCCTCTGATGGAATCGAGGGAGTAGTGACGTACAAAAGTATGTACTGAAGCCCAGGTGGCTGCATCACAGATGGGACGAATAGGAACACCCCTCTGCAGGGCAGTAGACGCAGCCACTCCCCTGGTAGAATGGGCCCGCAAGCCAGCCGGAGGGTCCTTACCCGCCAAGCGGTAACACTCAGGGATAGCTAAAATAATCCAAAAAGACAAAGTCTGTTTCGTCACAGCTTGTCCCAAATGCTTTCCAGCGCAACCAATGAAAAGTTGATCGTCCACTCTGACCCGGGACATGCGCGAAATATAAAAGCTCAACGCTCTCCTAAGATCAAGCCTATGGAGCCTCTCCTCTTCCTTACCAGGATGTGGAGGAGGATAGAACGCCGGAAGAACAACCTTCTGGCTCAAATGAAATTCCGAAACCACCTTCGGAAGAAAAGAAGGACGAACTCGAAGGACAACCCTGTCCTTATGAAACACATTGAAGGGTGGCTTAACTGAAAGTGCCTGTAACTCACTCACTCTGCGAGCGGAAGTGACCGCAACTAAAAACACAGTTTTCAGAGTTAACAGCCTCAAAGGGCAAGAATGCGAAGGCTCAAACGGAGCACCCATAAGAAACTTAAGAACAAGGTTCAAATCCCAACCAGGCACCAGAAAAGGTGACGGAGGGAACACATTAGTGAGCCCTTTCAAAAACTGAGAAATTAAAGGAATTTTAAAATAAGAATACTCCTCAGACGAGCGCTTAAATATGGACAGCGCCGCCAGGTAACCTTTAATGGTCCCCACTTGCAAGCCCCTGTGGGCCAAGGAAAGCAAAAAAGACAGAACCATGGGAATGTCACATTCAAAAGGATCCACATTCTTAACTCTGCACCAGTCGTAGAACTTTCTCCAATGGCAACGGTACAGAGACTTTGTTGCCGGCCGCCTGGCCGTGAGCAACACCTCCATCACGTTTTCAGGGAGGTCCCAATCCTTATACCTCAACCTTTCAGAAGCCAAGCGTGAAGATTGAGGAATCTGACCTCTGGATGGAGAACCTGACACCCCCCCCCCCCCGTGAGAGCAGATCGTCTTGGTAGGGAAAACGACGTGGAGGGCAGATGGACAAGTCGAGAAGGTTCGGGTACCACGTCCTCTGGGCCCACGCCGGAGCAATGAGGATCATCCAGGAACCGAACCTCCGTAACCTCCGCAGTACTTGCGGGATGACGGGGACTGGAGGAAACGCGTACAGCAGTGGGAATGACCACTCCACCACGAATGCAGAACCTTTCGCACGTCCGGTTGACACTGGAGGCGAAGAGATCCACTTGAGGGGTCCCCCCAAAGGACAAAGATCTCCAGGAGAATCTCCTGAGCCAGCTCCCACTCATGAGAGATCATGCTCTGCCTGCTCAAAGCATCCGCCGTCTCGTTGTCGTCTCCGGCCAGATGAACAGCCGAGATCAAAACTTCCTGCTGGATGGCCCAGAACTCGAGCTGCATCACCTCCCTGCACAGAGGAAGTGGCCCTGCCCCCCCTTTTTGTTGAGGTAGTGCATGGCCACCGTGTTGTCCGTTAGAATCAGGAAACTCTTTCCTCGCACAGTCGGCAGAAAAGCCTTCAGGGCAAGCCTGACGGCCCTCGGCTCCAACAGACTGATATGGAGTCTGGACTCGGACGGAGACCAACGACCGCTGACTCAACTCGTTGGCATGAGCTCCCCATCCCGTGAGTGATGCGTCCCTCACGATCGTCACCTTCGGCCAGGGCAGCCAAAATGGGGCCCCTTCATCAGATTGCCTTCGACGGCCCACCACAGAAGGTCCTGGGCGACCGAGGGCGGCACCTGAACAGGGTCCGACACCCTGCCGGAGGACTGAGACCACTGGAGCTTGAGTGCCCACTGCAAAGATCTCATCCGCAGACGAGCCTCTGGCACCAAAAGAATGCAGGATGCCATGAGGCCGAGCAGTCTCAAGAACTCGGACGCTGGGAGATTCTGGGCAAGTTGAAACTTGTGCACCATCTGCTGAATGTGAAGAGCCCTCACCTGGGGAACAAAACACTGCCCTAGGGATGTGTCGAGCACTGCTCCGATGTACTGGAGTCGCTGCGTTGGTGTCAAATGGGACTTCTTTAAATTGAGGGAGAAGCCCAGCTTGTGAAGGGAGTGGCAGGTGACGGACAGATGATCCAGGACTTGCTCGTGAGAGCTCCCCCTTATCAACCAATCGTCCAGATAGGTGTAGACATGAATCCCCCCCTTTCCTGAGATGCGCTACCACCACCATGAGCTTGGTGAAAACCCTCGGGGCGGAGGTCAATCCGAACGGCAGGACCCGAAACTGAAAGTGCGAGTCGCCAACCGCGAACCTCAGGTACTTCTTGTGCTTGGGATGGATCGGCCCATGGAAGTAAGCATCCTTGAGGTCGAGAGACACCAACCAGTCCTGAAGTTGAAGGGCCTGGAGGACTTGAGAGAGAGTAACCATCTTGAACTTGTCATTCCTGAGGAGTTTGTTCAAACCGCGCAAGTCCATGATGGGTCTCAATCCCCCGTCTTTCTTGGAAATCAAAAAATAAGGGGAATACCATCCCTTGTTCCTCTCCGCTACAGGCACCAGTTCTATGGCGCCTTTCTCCAGCAGGGCTTGAATTTCCTGCGCAAGGAGCGGATCCGGACTCTTCAAAGAGAGGTTCCCAGGTGGATTGTCGTGAGGCCTCTGCCGAAGAGGAAGACAGTAGCCGTGGGTTATGATCTCCAGAACCCACACATCTGAAGTAATGGCTCGCCACTCTACAAGATGCTGCGCAAGCCTTCCCCCAACCGGCGAACCATGGGACCTGGCCTCATGACTGAGTGGTAGCGGCTGCGGCGTTGCCCGAGGGCAAAGAGGCAACTGCCCGAGCGGCCTTGGCACCTCGAGTACCCTTGTTTCCACCTCTGGCACTCTTACGGTGGCCTCTTTGACTGCTAGCTCCTCTCGCTTTAGTGAAGGACGAGCAATAGCAAAAGGAACCTCCCCTCCATTGCTTTCCCCTAGGACGAAAAGGCGGAGGTTGTCGAACTGCAGCGCCCAAGGACTTCGCTGCAGCTTTGGAGGTCTGCAACCTCTCAAGGCTCTAGTCAGCCTTGCTGCCAAAAAGATGTTCACCGTCAAAGGGCATGTTGAGGGGCCGGGACTGCACATCAGGAGCGAACCCAGACTTCCGCAACCACGCAAACCTGTGTATTACGGTGCTCGCCGCCATGGACCGGCTGACACAATCTGCCATGTCCAAACCCGACTGAATGGCCTCACACATGGCATCCTTGCCACCCTGAACCATAGCAAGGAAACCATCCCATTCGTCCCCTTCGGGAATATGTTAAGCCGCTAATGCAACACAGTTCCACAGAGTGTGTGAAACGAGACAAGGCACATATGGAGTTGGCCACCTGAAGCGCCATACCCCCTGAAGAAAACACTTTCTTCGCCCAGCCGTCAAAACGTTTGTCGTCCCTATCGGGAAGGATGGTAGGATACGACGCCTGCTTTGCCGGGGCCGTAGCCGCCTGCACCACCAAACTCTCCGGAGTTGGGTGCCTGGACAAGTAGCAGGGGTCGCTACTGGCTGGACGGTATTTTCGCAACAAAGACTTGCCCACTGCCAGGAGACTCTCCGGAGCAGGCCAAGCCCCCGCCACCCTTCTCTGCACAGCCATATGAAACGGCAATACCGGGTCAGTGGGGGGACCAAGATCAAGGATATCCGTGAGATCATCCTGAACGAACTCCCCTGGGGGAGCCGACCAACCCAAGTACTCAATGACCCGAGACATAAGGCGCCGATATGAAGAATCGGCATGAGTGCCAGGCTGCGGCCTACAAAACTCCACCTCCGGAGAGATGTCCAGTCCACTGGCATCATGCAGTGACTGCCTCAGGTCATCAAACTGGCTATGGCCCGAGATAAACTCATCTGGTACCGTAACCGGAACCAAGCCGTCATCAGAGCATTCATCACTCTCTGAAATGTACTCCAGGTGGTGAGAGGAAGACATCTGGGGACCAAAGCTGTAACTGACCTTAGCCAGAGCCTTTCTAGGGGCTAACCCCGTGCCAAGAGGCCCCTCCGACACCACCGCCTTGAAAGGCGTTTTCCGGTGCCAAACGAGTCGGCGCCGGCAGAATCTGCGACGACGTCAGCTGCAGCGCCGCCAGCATCAACGGCGTTGACACAGGCCTCGAAGCCAGACCTCCGAGCATGTCTCTCGACGACCTAGGCGCCGACAGCATCGACGACCACCTCGGAGGCGGAGCCTCGAGAGAAATCATCGACGACCTCGGCGCCACAGGCGTCAACGTCTTCTTCAAAGACGGCACAGGATCATGCGGTCTCGAGCGCATCGAGGACCGGGACTTGGAACGGGCATGGCGAGAACGGCTACCCTTGTCCCGCGAGCCGTGCCGACCACCCGAGCCCGAAGGCGTACGAGCGGCGTCTCTCGACCGGTGCCGACCGACCCCACTCGGAGGCGCGGACGGACCGGTGCCCTGCAATTCAAGAATCGCTAGCATCTGCTTCCCGAAGGAAGCCCATTCCTCCGGTGTCGCTTGCATGGTGGAATAAGCGATGCACGTAGTCCTCGGAAGAGGACGGGGAAGGCGACCGATGCCGGCGGAGACCGACTTCTGGAAGGAGACCCACTGGACTTCCGACGATGACACGGAGAGTCGCCTCTCAAGTCATCTGTCGAAAGCTCCGTAGACCTCGACTTCCGGGGCTTAGACACCCGACCTACCGACAGCTGCTTCTTGCGTTCCCGCAAGGCCTTGGCCGTGAGCGACTGGCAGTCGACACAGTCGTCTGTATCGTGGGCCTCCCCAAGGCACCAGCGGCAGGGGTCGTGCAAGTCCGTGACCGGCATCTTGGACCCACAGTCCCCGCATATCTTGAAGCCCGGATGCGAGTTTGAAGACTAAGTAGACATCGCCACGAACAGGTCTTCACAAAAAACCGAACAGGTTCAACGAACTGAGAAGAAAACAGCAAACTCCATAGAGTCGAGGTGTACTGAGATTCACGAAGCGAACATGTTCGCGGGAAAAACGGAACTGAGGCTATGGGCGTCGTGCATCCTACTTATCACATCGGGTGACGTCGTCCGTCGGAGGAGGTCCTCGGGGACGGCGCATCGACGCAGGACACAGACGCAGAAGATTTTTCGAAGCAGCACAGCTGTTGACATTACCTGTCATAGATATGGAATACGTCAAAGGACCCAATCCCCTCGAAACAACCATCTCCTCAAGGCTCAGACTCGTGCAATTGAAGATCCTACACCGCACCTATTACCCAAGGGTGGCCCTCTATCGCTGGGGCAAGGCCTCGGACGCAAGATGCCTACGCTGCAAGCGAGAGGAAGGTATGTTTTTTCATATCCTGTGGGAATGTAGTCATATTCAGCAGCTCTGGCAGAAATGCTGTGACAAACTATCTAGCGTTATGGGTAAGCCGATACTGAGATGCCCCAAACCTCCTTGGGATCTCCAGTGAAAAGGACCTATCCCGTTATGAGAATCTGCTCTGGTCAACCGCGATGGCGGTTCTCAGGCGGAACATTGCACAACTGTGGGGCTCGGAACGTACACCTAGTTACGACCAGTGGGTCACGGACGTGGACATATGTGCAGTAATGGAGCATCGGGTGTACAAAGCGAGAGGCTGCCCGCAAAAAGAAGGGAAAATATGGGGAAGGTGGGAAGAGGCTAGCTAAGTGCCAGCGGCGACCCCGTAACCGTGGAGACTGAGTGACGCCCAGCACAAGTGGGCGCATTGAATCTGTTACGAACAATCGATGCCATGAGGTCATCCTATGTTAAATTTGTCGGTCTGTCGGACCGCGGTCCCTGAAGCTGTTTTTATAGATGTTATCGGTTGTATTGTGTTGATTGTTTCTCTCTGTCCATCCCATTATCTTCCCCGGAAGTTGTTGATTGATTTGTTTTCGGCCATTGCTTCCTCTCCTCCCTCCCCTCCCCTTTCCTCCCTGCCCTTTCCTTCCCCCCCCTTCCCCTCTCTCCCTCCCTCCTTCCCACATCCCTTCCCTGTACCGCAGAGAGTTGAATGTAATGTTGTCTTAATTTGAAAATCAATAAAAACAATTTGATCAACAAAAAAAAAAAAGCATGTCTCAGAGGAAACGCAGGCTCTGCACCCGGCGTGAAAATGCACATTCACGCCCACAAAGGATTTATTACTATAACAGGAGGTAGTGGTATACCTTGTCTAACATGGAATGTAAATGGCTTAAACAACAAAATCAAATTAAGTGTGGTCCTACGATTTCTTAATAGACACGAACAGGATTTTGTTCTTTGCAAAGAAACTCAACTGATGGGGTGGATTGCACAAATTTCACCAGATCCAATTACTCGATGGCTTATCATGCTGGATTTGCACACAGCTCTAGAGTAGTTATGATGCTGATCAAGAAATAAATCCCTTTGAAATGAACTTAAGACACTGGGGATAGCAAAGTTTGTTAACTGTTGATCACAGACGAGTTATGGAGAGAATCTCTAGGTTTTATAAATGTATATGCCTGCGGCCTTTACATATGGATACATGAATTATTGTTAACCCATTCAGTGGAACTGTGGATAGTGGGTGGTGTGAGCGGTCAGAAATGAGAGCAGCGTACAAGGTTGTCATGTTTTTGTCAAAGATATTTATTAAATGAAAAAGGGTTGAGAAAATCTCTGACCCTATGCTAAAGAGGAGTTTCCATACCTAAAAACCAAAAACTAAGGATCTGTATGGGTCGGTATGTCAATAAATGAAAAGCCGTTCTTGTGTCCAAAACGTCCTATCCTGACCCTCACACTGCAAACAAAATAATAAAAGTTTGAAAGGAAAATATCTTCAACTTGACACTAGCAAAAAGTGTTCACAACTGAAGTTAGAATAATTACAACAAAAAAACGTTCTCCAAGGTGGAAGCCCTTGGTTCCAGAGGGGTGGCTCCCTTTCCCTGGATTCTTAAACTGAATGAATACAGTTTATTTTACTAGCAGTTCATTTGTTTCTTGATTTACTTCACCAAGTTCTGTAACTGTCTTTCTTTAATGCAACTTTCTCCTTGATTTAGGAAACACTGATCTTTCCTTGGTTCAGAAAACAATGTCTTTAATATTTCTGGAGGGCTTGAAAATTGCCTGGTATACTCCACTGCCAGTTTCTTTAATGCAATGCCCACAGACCTGTGTACAGTCCTGCCGGGACTCTTCCTGCAACGCCAACTGCATAGTGTACTTGCCTGCCAGTACTTTATGGATTTCGCTTGCCTGGTATACTTCCCTGGAAGCATGTTTTGCCTGGTATCTAGCTTGCCAGTACTTATCATGAGTTTTACCGTTTCCCAGTTTTACTAATACTGTATGTATTGCTCTTGATATCGTATACACATTTGTGCTAAGGTTAGTCCCACATTTGCACTTTGGGAATTTATAGTTCATTGGGGTTTGTACTAGAGGCAGACGCCCAAACGCACCGGGGTCCCCACTGGCTTTGGGTAGACCCACTAGCTTTCTCCACTGTCTCCAGTCCGGTTCATGCTTCTGCAGCGTGCTTTCACCCGCTTTCCAAACTGGAGTGTGTAGACGTTCTGCCGGCTTACCTCGTGGCTCCATGGTCGCACGCCTGCTTCCCTGCAGGTCCCAGAATGGAGAACGCCACCTTCTTGACTTGCCGAATACCCAGGACCTCTCCCACGGTTCCACAGCACTTCTGTCTCCCGTATGGCATCTCTCCTGCCTAATGTGGCGGCCTCCTCTGCTCTGCCATGAAGGTACATGATCTTCATGTTCGTGAGCTTTGGGACAGGAGCCAATGCCTTCTCCTGCACGGTCTTTGCTGCAGCCTGCATGGGAATCTCTCTCCCTGGCATCCTATCTGTAAGGAAGCCTGCAGTTAAATTTGGTCTGGTGCAGCCAGCTAAGGCCCAGGGCTTATCCTTCTTTCTGGAAGGGCCATACTGGTCCTCTTGCCTCCTCCAGCTCTTCTCAGCTCCCCTTTGATAGTTGGGGTGCAAGGGTTCCCCCTAGCCCAAACAGCAGAGCCCCCAGTTTCTTCCCTTTTGTCACACAAAGTCTGCATCTAGGTCCTCCAGGAAGGGTCTCACACCCTTCCTGAGTCTTTTCTTATATTGGCTCTGGACAATAATTATAATTGTTCTTTTATTAACACACTTAATATCGACCAGTTTCTAAGTGCGAGCCCGGGATTCGAACATGTGTTGCCATGCGTTGTCTTGCTTCCAAGGCACACGTGTTGCCCCCGAGCTATCACCCCGGCCGAATAGAATTCGGGGTAGAAATAGACTGCTGACAGTGGGAAGTGATCATCATTACTGATGATCTCTTGTTCATCCCAGTGTTGTGGGGATTGTGGGAACAGTAGTCCCTTTTTGAGAATATTGTGTAAATGTTTGCCATAGGTTTTAAAGTCACACTATGTTTGGAAGAGGAATATGTGGCACTGGGAAAAGTGTTTTTTCATAATTGTACAAGATTGGTTTGATGAGACTTGGCTTTTGGAATGTGACCAAAGCTTTGCACTACTTTCCATGGGTGGCAGAGGGAAGATAACACAATGGCCCACTAGACTATAGCAAATGGGGAATTTATCCTGAAAGGAGAAAGGAGGATACCGCGTCTCACTCGATGGAGTCAGCATATCCCCCCCCCCCCCGCAGGTCGTCTCCCCCATGTAATCCACCCCATACAGCCACCCCCAGGGTCAGGTAGTGGCTGCTGTCCCCTGGCCACATGGGAGGTCGTCACTGCCAGGAAAACATGGATGAGTACATCATAGTCATCACAGAGGAGACTTTAATGGTGTCATGAGATGCACAAAAGACGCTAGAACTGAAATTCCAAAGGGGCACAGTAGGTTATGTAATACAAGCATATGGCATGATCAACATCTGGTGGGAACGTATCCTGATCAAAGGGAACACTCATTTCACTCTGGTAGGAATTTATCCATGTACTGGATAGACTATTTATTTACCCCCAATGCCACAACATAAAGATTTTCGGACATATGCTTCCAGCCTCAGGTGTTCACCAACTATTGTCTACAAGCAAAAGAAGATTGGCATTTAAACCTATACTACCTGTGTATCCCAGAAATTATGAACGCTATAATCAATAAGACAATAGAATATTATGATCTTATTGTTGAACATTTATTTTCAATGCAGAAATCCAGAATATCAACATATAATACAAGAACATATTTACATAAGAAAGAAAAGAATGTAAATACAAAGTCACAGAAACCCACCCCACCCTTTGTTCACATCTCATTACCTACAAACTGAACAATCAATACAGTTCCACAAATTTCCCCCATATCTTTGCAAACAAACCTTCCTTGCCCTGTCTCCTATACAAACGTTCCTCCATAGCTGCCAAATCTTGCATTTCACTCAGCCACATTTCTTTATTTATTGTAGCTACAGATTTCCAATTTCGAAGGATAATTTTCTTACCCATTGCAGCCCCTCTAAATAACCAGAGATCATCCAATATTTAATCATTCCCTAGAATAATTGTCTCGAAATCAATTGTCACACCCAGTATTTCATCACATATTTCTCCAATATCGCTCCAAAACCCTCGAACTTTCGCACAATCCCACATCATGTGTTCCATCGTACCCTCCTCCTGAATACACGCCCAACATTCTGGACCGTCCCTCAAGCCTCTCCTCCACAATTTTTCTGGGGTCCAATAGACCCTATTTAGGATCTTAATTTGTCTTGTCCCTTCTGTCAAACCAAAGGAACACAATTTGACATTTTCACACATCCTAGTCCAACTTTCCATAGTAATGTCCGCCCCGATTCTCCTACCCCATTCAATTTTTAGCAAATCATTGCCTTTATATTCAAGTAGGATCTGCCTATATATCCGGCTCGCCAAGCCGCCCCCATTCACCAATGAGTTCCTTGTAAGAAATCCCAGTTTTAGACTATTCTGAAAATCAATCTCACCAACAGCCTGCTTCAGTTTCCTATAGTCTGAGAATCTGAAACCTTCAATGCAGAATTCCCTTTGTAAATCTCTAGCGCTTTTTCATCCACCCTCAGTGAAGAGGTCACCAATCCAACTGATACCACCCAAAAACTATTCAGGCCAGAAAAACAATTTACCATTCAATTTAATAGACGGATTCATCCATACTGATGCATATGGATCCCTGCAAGCAGCCACACCAAGCAATACATTCAAATGCTTCCATGAATTCCTCAATGAAGTAGTCAATACATCTTTCACACCTTTCGATACTGTGGTCAACAACGCCCTAGGTGACAAAGGACCATTAGCACCAGCCTCGGCCACAGCCCATATACTAGGAATTGTTTCCATGAAATCTACCATGAAAGCACAACTGAAGGCTAGATGATAGGCCTTGAAATTTGGTACACCTAACCCGCCCTTCTCCAAAGGTAATTGTAACTTCCACAAACTCAATCTTGCCAATTTACCGTCCCACAAAAATCCTTGTATAAGCCTGTCCAATTCTTTCCAATAAGAAGCCTCAATATTCAATGAAATCATGCTTAAAATATAGTTGATTTTAGGGGCTGACATTTTTAAAGCATTGACCTTCCCCCAAAGCGACAGATTCAGCAATCCCCATCGGTCTAAGTCATTTCTGAAAGCCACAGTAATCCCATTCATGTTCACTCTTACCAAGTCACAAATATTCGGAATGATCCAAATCCCCAAATACAACATCTTATCCGGACACCATCCAAATCCTAGATCAGTACCATTTTTTGTTACACCCAGGAGCTAGAAGCATCACTTCCGATTTGCTCCAATTTACTCTATAACCAGATATCCCCTGGAATGAAGTTAAGACATTCATTAATGTTGGTAAAGACAGATTTAGGTCCCGCAGTATCAAAAGCACATCATCTGCAAACAACCACAGTTTCTGGTGTAAACCCCAACACGAGACACCTTCCACATCCAGTTCATTTCGTATGACAGCCGCCAAAGGTTCAATCGCCAGAACAAATAACAAGGGCGATAGCGGGCATCTTTGTCGCGTTCCCCTCGCTAGCCTAAAAGGAGTAGAGCGAATTCCATTGCTATTAACATCTGCCGTCGGCTCCGAATATAAGAGCTTTATCCATGATCTAAAATGTATTCCAAATCCCAATTTCTCGAGGACTAAGAACAAGAAATTCCATTCCACCTGATCAAAAGCCTTCTCCGCATCCACTGAAAAAACAGCTGCATCTCCAGGTTCGGCCGCAGCTTTATTAATAGTATGGAATAAACGCCTGATGTTGCTGGATGTCTTTCTCCCTTTCACAAAACCCGACTGATTTTCATTGATCAACTTTGGCAGAAGACCCTCCAACCGTACAGCCAAGATCTTAGCCAAAATTGTATTGTCCGTGTTGATTAGACTAATCGGTCGATAACTCCCAGGGAGCGTCTCATCCTTTCCCTTCTTCGGAAAGACCGATATCATTGCATGTCTAGTCGAAGCCGGCAGAATTCCACTGTCCAAAGAGGACACATACATGTCCTTAAGTAGATTCAGTGCCGAATCTGGCAATATCTTGTAGAATTCTACCGGAAAGCCATCTGGCCCAGGTGATTTCCCAACATTCAATTTGCCGATAGCCTTTTTAATTTCATCCAGTCAGATCTTCCTCTAGTATCTGTGAATCACAATTCGAAACTCTAGCAAGGTTTGCTCTCTCCAGGAAGTCCACACCCCCGATTGGCACATCAATTTCACTCATATACAAATGCATGTAATATTCCCGAAAAACATCATTAATTTCATTCGGTATAAATGTGAGTCGGCCCTCAATATCCTGAATAGATGCAATCGACCTTTCAGATTCCCTCATCTTCAACCTATATGCCAACCACTTGTCACACTTCTCACCTTTCTCAAAATATTCACATTTTAGGTTATAGTATCTTTTTTCCATTTTTTCTTCAATTATATCATTAAGTTCTTTCTTTAATTTCTTCAATTCAGTTAGACCATCTCTGTTAAACGGCTCAGCCATGACCCACCTTGGATAAATCACCAATCCTTATTTCAAGTTTCTTCTACCGATTAGCTTTTTTCTTTTCCAAACCACACGTCAAATTGATCAAGTAACCCTCATAGTGCATTTTAAAGCCTCCCAAACTACCTCCGGCCTCAAATCACCATCGTGATTTACTGAAACAAAGAAATCAATTTCCGCCTTCAACTTGTCCACCTCCTCATCCATTTTCAAAAACGTATTATCCATTCTCCATGTATATTGTCTCTGAACAGGACCTCCCAAGTCAATAAACATCATCACGTGTGCATGATCCGTCAATAGGATTGCGCCTATTTCGCTCGATTTAAAACTCTCTGTCATTAGTCCGGCAGCCAACAGCATGTCCATTCTGGAATAAACCAAATGTGCACCTGAGTAAAAACTATATTCTCTAGCAAGGGGGTGTTGCAACCTCCAACAATCACTCAAAGCGCGTTCTTCTATTAATTTCGTACGAGAAACATAATGGTGATCACTAGGTCTAAAATTTCCCGGTACACTCCTATCCAAATCCTTATTCAAAAACCGTATTAAAATCACCACCAAGAATGAGGTTATCCGAACCCAAATCTTGAAGCGTCTGAGCCACCTTCCTAAAGAATGAACCATCATCTATAGAAGGGGCATAAATATTGCATAAAGTCACCAAACAACCTTGAATATTAACGAACAAAGCCACCATCCTGCCCTCACCATCCGACATTTCACGTACAATCTTCAATGGAAAATTCCTCCTAACGAAAATCGGCACACCTCTCGATCGAGTGGAACAACATGAGCCATAAACCCTTCCAACCCAACCTTTTCTAAGCCAACCTTTTCTAAGGTTACCAACCTCATCTTTAAGCAGATGAGTCTCCTGAATAAAACAAATGTCGCACTTCAGCTCTCTCATGTGACTCATGATCTTTAGCCTTTTCTTTGAATTATTTAGTCCATTTACATTCCACGTAAGCACACGTAAATCATTAGCCATTTTCTCTGACCCACTATCAATGACAAATGTATCAATAATAGAATCCTCCACCAAACCAGAAAATCTCAAAAGACAAACACAAGATGTGAACAAACCCCCCCCTCTGAAATAGAAACATGTCAGCAATAACAGGTAAAGACTGTACACTAGATATAACATTCTAAATAGTCCAGTGTCCTGGGCACCCCTCCTATAAGCCTATGAACATTTCCTCTAAAAACAAACCCCCAAAAAATTCCAACAAGTCAAACGCTACCTTATGTAGAAACAATTCAATCATGACACGCCCCTCAATATCCGTAGAGATCATGCAGAGCATAAAAGTCTCTACATCACTATGAGCAATCCACTCACTAAGTAAACATCCATCACACACCATTGATCACCCCTCCACCAGTAAGTAATACATATCAGACAACCCCATACAGACCTCCTAAAATACTAACAATACAAGTTCAGGCACCATACCGATTGGCAACACTAATCAATCGTATGCCCACATAACCTCAATTGCCCATATCAAGTTAACATGCACAAAATGTAAATACATCAAACACAGTCCCACATAAACAGGCGATCTAGGCACCACCCACTCTTAAAACAATAAACCATATCTATCCTTGCATAGTAGACCTGACCTTATATATGTTTTACTTTATGTACCCTCCCGGAGCATGAACAAAAATAACCCAAAGTCCTCTTAAACACCCCAATATCCCCCATAAAAGCATTCAGACACTTTCCCCTCAATTGACGATACGTTCACCACTTCATACTCCATTAAAAGGAAACCCTTCATTGAAAGTGCTCAACAATTCATCCATCCGAGATTACCTCAACTGATATTGCTTATATAATATAATTTTAACACATTAGGACCCGGCCCCATCCCAGAAAACAACTGGTAGATAATAAATAGGCCCGGAAAATGGAGGACATGCAAGGAAAATGAATAATCAATTATTGAAAAGATAAGAAATTCAAAGGAGCACCCCAAGAAAACATGGAATTATACAAATATACTTCATAGTTGGTGTAGGTACCGTCCCACCAACCCACAGATCCCCCAGAGTTCACGTAAATATCAAAATGAAGTCAACATGTATAATAGAACGGAGCTGTCAGTACCTAAAAAGAAATCATGTTAATTTGTAATCTGAATACTCTCAACAGGTCATGTAGCATCAGCTCACAACCCCACCCTATAACCCAGGATCATCATAGCCCAAATAATCCCCAGATTAATTATAACAGTGTAGATCAACATCCCGGGCCCACTCAAACCATCAACATTTCATTAACATTCAAAACCAGATCTAACAATGTAAATAAAGGGCTAGGCTACCCATTCCACAAATGAATAAATATTACCCTAGCACATACAAACCACACAGCAATATTAATACTACTGAATACACAGTCCTGCAACAGCAGACCATTAATTGGAGGGTAAGCTACAAACAGACCAACACATAGATCAGATCATGTGGATGTTGGAGCATTCACTTTACCCAGACACCAACCAATATCTCAAAATCCTAATCTCTCCATGCCCCTCATTAATACACAGCCAATACAATCCCTCGGGCCAATAATCCGGGGTCCAACAATTTTAACAGAAGGTGTTGCCCCAACCTCATAGCCACGTTACCAAGACACACATAGACACGTTACCAAAACACACAGATATTAGCCCCACCCATAAATCGCCAAATCCTGCAGGCTGCAGCCGGAAAAATGCACATGGAATTATTACCCAATACAAAAAAAAAACACACCAGTAGCTTCCTCATCAAAGACGCTGTAGGTTACAAATCCCAATTACCCAACCTATACGAGGAACCCCATGCAGCCTACAGTAAAACAGACAGCACCAAATGATGTACTGTGGAGACACAAACGCCACAATGCCCATAATAATCAGTTGTATGCACAATTTCATATCTGTATAGGTTAGCCTGGCCCAACCAAGGGGAAAATAATTCACAACAGGCACACAACCCCCGACCCCACATTGTAAAATGGCTCAAAAAAGTCATAAATGCAATGTTGATGCCTGTAAATCGCACGACATGTATGCATTGAACCAAAAACAAAATCCATATGCCCACCAGTATTGGTTAAATCAGTTAATACCGCCACCACATATCAACACACTTTAAGGTAATGGGAAGAATATACTCACTGGGAAACGAGGCTTGATGTCGGCTATAATGCTTCAAGAACGTAACTGAAAGCCCAACTGCAGAACGATGGGAAAAGGCCAAGACACCAATCCACCATAAGTCACAGTTGTTTAAAAATCAAACCATTGCAGGTTCCACTGGCATCCCTTATATACTCGACGAGCTGGATTCCTGCACCCTTCCGAACCACTGTGCTATGATCAAGAGGACACTGGGTATTGATGAACGTTTTGTGTCCCAACACCTCTATGTTTTAATCCATCAACACGAGTGAAGACGCGCTAATCACCCAGTTTTTCCAGGTAACAGTTCCATAAAACAAACATTAAAATGGTAAGCATTTTGGTAATTGAGGTCCATGCTGGTCACAAACTTCAAAGCAATGGGGAAGTATTGAAAAAGGGAGCACATATCAGTATCTCCGGCACGTCGCATCGGGGCTTCGGGGCACCATGAAGCGGATCATTCCATACTTCACCATAATACACACAAACTGGTCTGTTCTCATGCCATGTGTAGTCAACATAAATGAACCGCAACTTCACATGCCCTAGTATGCGAAGTGCATGCTCACATCTGATGCCAGTCGAAGCCTCGTATGCCTGGCTTTACATTCAACACATGTAAGGCACAGCCGCGCATGTCCATCTGCTTTGACTTATGTTTCTTTATGAAAGTGTATTCATCATATGCCTGATATATTATAGTCCCACAGGATCAGGTGTTGCCATCAAATCAAAGTCAGCCTGTGATGAGAGACATACTCGTGAAACATTAGGTCCAGTCTCACAGGTCCGGTGCTGTATTAATACGTGAAGAGCAGCCTCACATGACAGGCTTCTATAAGGCAAATACAGGCATCGGACTAGGAGCATTGTGGACCCAAAGCATCAAACGTGGTGCCATCGCCACGAAGGGTGGGGTAAGGGGGTAGCAAAGTAACCCTGCACCTGGACCACCATGGATTCTTGCAGCAGCCCTGAGTACAGTCCCACGTGAAAGGACGAGTCTCACATGCCCAGGCGCTGCATATAAACTTACCGGCACACCATAGTTATCTTCCTTTCAGCCTTGATGGAGTTGCGTGTGTGTGTGGGTGGGGGTAGCGGGATGTTGACACCACATGAGCTGACACTTACGCGCCATAAATCCAGGATGTTCTCATACAGTCCCTTTACAGAAAGTAAAGCTGCATTCCACGTATTCTCCGCGAGTGTGTTTTCACTTGATGCACAGGTCCCCGCCTTCCGCATGTCAGCCAGCCGGTACCTCCCGCATCTAAACTGGAAAACAAGGAAGTTGCAGTGTAATGTGGCACCAACACCGATCCAACTTCCTGAAACACGTAGGGCACGCAGAAGGCGCGGCAGATGGTGCTTTACTCTGAACTTCAGGCCATACTACAGAGCAGTGGATAGAAGATTCAGTGCAGTGAGTGTATATTTAAAACAATGCAAAATTCGAAATCACCAACTGTATTGAGGTGGCAGCGCCATTTTAAATAATGCAATTAAATGAGAAAAAATGTTTTAATGTTAAGTAGCGTTTTGAAAATAAAGTCATGTAGTTGAAAGCATCAAGCACATTTCACCCTCAATGGCTCCAGCCATTTCAAAGCCTTCTTGGGGTCTGAAGTGGACTTCTCACCTTCAGGCAAAGCTAAAGTCAGCAAATTCGCTCTGTTAAGTACAGCCTTAAACACCCACCAATCTTGCCAAATCTTTTGCCTCTTTAAAGGATTTTCTAATAGATAGAGTTTCCCTTGGGTAGTCCGGATACACAAATATTTGATGGCCTTTGTAATATGTGCTCCCTTTCCTCCTTGCTGCTTCTAGAATAGCTTCTTTTGTCCTGGTGTTCATCAGGGTAATAAGAATCTGTCTTGCCTTTGGACCAGCATTTTTCCCCACTCTGTATAGGTTGTCCACATCACCTGGGATTATTTGGTCACAGCCATAACAAAACTTCAGTAGATCTAGCACCAACTGAATCAAATCTTCATTAGGACTTTCTTCCACTCCACCAAGCCTTAGATTTTTATTTCTGATCCTCAAGTCCAATTCCAGTCCTTTTTCTTTACCTTTTTGTACTTCCTCTCTTAAGGTATTGTAGGCTCTGAAGCTCCCAGTAATTTCTGAGGACAAAGATGTAGATCCATTTTCCAAGACAGTAATCCTGCCATCCAATTGAGAGACCCTCTTAGATAAGTCATCCATTGAAGTTTTGACATCCCCCACATCTTGGACCACTTTTCCCCAAGTCCTGAGCCATTTTGAGCAGCAAAGAATAAAATGTCCTGAGTGCTAGGTACTTCACTCATCCCTGATGTTGGTTTAGCTTTCTTTGGTTAAGGGTTTTCAGCAACTTCAATCTTTTTCTTGGTGTTCATAATCCAATATTATCAATAGCAGGAGAGGGCCAGGAGCTACAGGATTATGCTTCTGCCTCTGCTGCCTGCATTCCGGAATCCCAGAATATTATGATCTTAATACATCCGCGAATGACCCCTTGGGTTTTGTGGCAAGGCTACAAAGTGGAGGTTTGCAGTGAAATGATATAAATTGTAGCCACTGGGGGCAAAAAAAGGATTGCAAAGCTTACACAACTGGAAGATCAATCAGGGAAACACGAGGAGGAATTCCTAGTGACTCTGTCCCTTATAACTCTGAGCCCTACAAAAGGCCCAAAAGGAATACTGTAACTGCTACAGAGACACTGGAAAACAGGCTTTCTGGAATTCTAGGGGGAACATTTATGGAACTGGGGACAAAGCGGGCAATATGATCATCTAGACGCAGGAAAAAGGCCTCTCGACAAGTACATGACATATTAAATGATCAGCGTGAGAGAAGAACAAGTTACCTCTTACCTTGTAACGTTCTTTCGACGGGATGTTCCTCCGACGTATTCCTCATCTTAAATATCTCCTTCCAGCTCTGCTGGCCTCGGAAATTTTTGTTCTCTAGAGGGCGCTGCGCGTCGACGTACTCCGAGTCGATGTCCCTCGACAGCTGCCGTATCGACGTCGACATCATCCTGCCTACAAAGGCCACGCGCAGCGTCCGTTGCTCAGTTCCGTTTTGTAGCCCACAATCATACTTTCTGGACTAAACTAATCACCCTGAAGGAGCGTAAGCTGCAACAACACGGGAAGTAGAACTGCGGGGATGGATGGGAGGGCCGATGAGGAATACGTCGGAGGAACATCCCGTCGAAAGAACGTTACAAGGTAAGAAGTAACTTGTTCTTCGAAGGGATTGTGTCCTCCGACGTATTCCTCATCTTAGATAGGCTCCCATAGCAGTATTCTATTATTGGAGGAGGGAGTACTGACTTCACGCTGTCTTCTATTGATGAATAGAATGCAGTACAGCCCTTCCAAACCTAGTCTCTTGACTGGAGAAGGAATCCAAATTGTAAAAACGTGTAAAGGTATGGACAGACGACCATGTAGCGGCCGCACAGATGTCTTTAACCGTCACGCCTCTTTTGAGGGCCAATGAAGCTGCAATACCTCTGGTCGAATGAGCCCTAAGGTTTTGAGGGGGCGCTTTCCCTGCCAGTTTATAACATTCCAGAATGGCTAGAATGATCCATCTGGAAATGGTCTGCTTAGTTATTGGTAACCCCAGCTTGTGACCTGCGTAACCTACAAACAGCTGGTCTGCCTGTCTTATCCTGGCTAGTCTACTGATGTAAAAACTTAAAGCCCTTCTAGGGTCTAGCCTGTGTAACCTCTCTTCCTCTTTCCCCGGGTGAGGAGGAGGATAGAAAGATGGTAGGGTAATCTTCTAAGTGATATGGAATTCAGAAACCACCTTTGGGAGGAAATTAGGCTTCACTTGCAGGACAACTTTGTCTTTGTGAAATATTGTGTGAGGGGGTTTACAAGAAAGAGCTTGTAATTCGCTCACCCTTCTAGCAGATGTAAGTGCTATTAATAAAACAGTTTTAAGGGTAAGGAATCTTAACGAACAAGAATGGAGTGGTTCGAAAGGTGTGCCCATCAGGAAAGTTAGTACTAAGTTTAAAACCCATAGGGGAACTTGGAATGGTCTTGGGGGATAAACATTGGTTAACCCCTTTAGAAACTGTATTACCAAGGGTAATTTGAAATAGGATGGTTCTTCCGCAGTGCGCTTAAAGATGGATAGCGCTGCGAGATAGCCCTTAATGGTGCCAACTTGAAGGCCTGAATTCGCCAAATATAGAAGGACAAAACCATTGGTGTACCACATGAAAAAGGGTTGATATTCTGTTCTCTACACCAGCTGCAAAATCTGTTCCAACGGCAGCGGTATAAAGACTTTGTTGCTGGCCTCCTTGCCGAAAGCAACACCTCCATAACATCATCAGGGAGGTCCCAATCCTTGTACCTCAACCTTTCAGAAGCCAAGCGTAAAGGGTGAGGGTTTTGATGTCTGGATGGAGAACCTGACCTCCCTTCTGTGAGAGTAGGTTCTCTCTGAGTGGAAGTCGAATTGGAGGGCAGATGGACAAGTCTAGAAGGTCCGGGTACCACGTTCTCCTGGCCCAATCCGGGGCAATTAGGATCATGGTTCTCCGGAATCTTCTCAATCTCCTGATCATTTGAGGAATGACAGGGACCGGTGGGAACGCGTACAGAAGCGGAAACTCCCAGTCCACTATGAACGTGTCTCCCAGAGCTCCTCTCGGGGGAAATTCCCTTGAGCTGAACAGATCGCATTTCCTGTTGACGCTGGTGGCGAACAGATCCACCTGAGGGGTTCCCCAAAGGGCGAAGATCTCTTGAAGGACTTCCTGAGCTAGTTCCCACTCGTGGGAGACTGTGCTCTGCCTGCTCAGAGCGTCCGCTGTCAAGTTCTTCTCTCCGGCTAGGTGAACTGCCGATAGAGAGATTCCTTCTTGGATTGCCCAAAACCAGAGCTGCATCGCCTCTCTGCACAGGGGTAGTGATCCTACGCCTCCTCTTTTGTTGAGGTAATGCATGGCCACTGTGTTGTCCGTCATTATCAGGACTTTTTCCCTTGTACAGCTGGCAGGAACGCCTTCAGCGCAAGTCTGATGGCTCTCAGCTCTAACAGGTTGATATGTAGTCTGGACTCCGATGGAGACCACCGACCGCTGATGGTCAAGTCGTTGGCGTGGGCTCCCCACCCCGTGAGTGAGGCATCCGTGACTACTGTTATCTCCGGCCAGGGTTGCCAAAAATGTTCTCCTTTCAGAATGTTCTCCTGACAGGCCCACCACTGAAGGTCTCGAGCCACCCTGTCGGGAACCTGAAGAAGATCTGTCATTCTCCCTGAGAATTGTAACCACTGAGTCCTCAGTGCCCACTGGAGGGATCTCATTCTCAGGCGAGCCTCTGGCACTAGGAAAATGCAGGATGCCATGAGGCCTAGCAACCTCAAAAAGTCGAAGGCTGGGAGACGTTGGGCATTTTGAAACTTGGTAACCATCTGTAGAATATCTTGAGCCCTTGAGCGAGGCATTTCCCAGGGAAGTGTCCAGGATCGCTCCTATGAACTGGAGTTTCTCCGATGGTTTCATTTGTGACTTCTTTAAATTGAGGGAGAAGCCTAGTCCGTGAAGGGAGTGGCACACGTGATTTAGTTGGATCTGAGCTTGTTCCGAAGAGACAGCCCTGATCAACCAATCGTCCAGGTAGGGGTAGACATGAATCCCTTCCCTCCTTAGACTTGCCGCCACTACCGACATTAACTTGGTGAAGACCCTCGGGGAGGAGGTCAGCCCAAATGGCAGCACTCGAAATTGATAATGAGAGTTGCCAATTGCGAACCTCAGGTATTTCCTGTGTTTGAGATGGATAGGCACATGGAAATAAGCGTCCTGAAGGTCCAGAGATACCAACCAGTCCTGGAACTGAAGGGCCTGGAGGATCTGAGAAAGAGTGACCATCTTGAATTTGTCTTTTCTGAGGAATTTGTTCAATTCTCGCAAGTCCAAGATGGGTCTCAGTCCTCCGTCTTTCTTTGGAATGAGAAAGTAAGGGGAGTACCAGCCCTTGTTCCTCTCCGCTACAGGTACCGGTTCTATGGCACCTTTCTCTAGCAGGTCCAAAATTTCCTGCAAGAGGAGTGGATATGGAGCTTTCTGAGAGCTGATCCCCGGTGGATGACTCTGAGGTATGCGTAGGAGAGGCAGGCAGTAACCTTGGGCAACTGTTTCCAATGCCCAAGCATCTGACGTGATAGCCTGCCATTCCGCCAGATGTTGAGTCAACCTGCCTCCTACAGGTGTCCTGTGAGGGAAGTCCTCAGAGTGGTTTTGGGGCGGCTGATGCAGATGCCGATGGTAAAGAGGCACCTGCTGTTGCTGCGGCCTTTGAATATCTACCCCGTCCACCTCAGGTAGTTCTTCTTTGTCCCCTTTGAGCCGGTCGTCCTCTACCTCTTATGAATGCGGAGTAGAAGCGAAAGGACTTGCCTCTCGAAGAGGTTCCTGTGGGACGAAAAGGTGTCTGATGGATTGCAGCGCCTAGGGATTTTGCTGCTGCTTTTGAAGTTTGCAGTTTTTCTAAACTGTCATCCGCCTTTTTCCCAAACAAAGAAGAGCCATCAAATGGCATGGTCAAGAGCCTGGCTTGCACATCTGGGGCAAAACCAGACTTTCTCAACCAAGCAAATCTCCTGGTTGTTGTACTTGCCGCCATTGCTCTGCTGATACTGTCAGCCGACTCAATGCCCGTCTGGAGGGATTCGCACATGTTAGGGAGAATTCTCTGTTTAGGCTGAATTTCCCTACCTAGTGAGTCCCCCAGCAGCTTTGCTGGATTTCTGGGGTTTAATTTTTTTCTCCTGCCAAGAGTGAGACTCTTTTACCCTCACTCTTGGACATGTTGAAGTGTGTTTTCTTGGTTAAACCTTGTGTTGAATGGGCTATGGGGTCTTTTACTCCATAGGGCCTCATGTATTTTTGTGATGTGGGTCACACAGCACCCTCTGTGCCGTGACCCAGGGGTGTCCTAGGGACTCCCCAACATAGACTCCATACCCTAGGACTGACTACTGTCTCCCAGGGCATGTAAAGTCACCAAAGACTTTGCTAGTCTTGAATCCTGAACAGAACCAGTACAAACCATCATATTGTGGACGTACTGGCTGGGGCAATTCGATTGCCCCAGGGTCTGTTAGTCGAGGGGGCACGTCTCCGTCCCCCCTGATCGAGTTTTGGCTGGTGGCAGTGGAAACTACTAGAGTGTCATCTAACGTTAAGCACTCACCTCTGTTTTAATTAAGTGGTGTTAACCTAGAGTTGTCTAGATAGGAGAAAGGATTGAATTTACTTTCATTATAACTGTGTTGAAGTGTTTTTACCATATTCGTTGCTAGAGTGTTTTTTTACTTATGTGTGTTTTTAAATAAATAACTATATTCTTTTGAAACCAAGCTCTGGTCAGTGTTTGCTTGTGCTATTGTGTTTTGGTACATATTGTGTATACTTTGCATACTGCCTAACTCTTCTTGAGAGAAGTCTGACTGCTCAGCCACAGCTACCAGGTAAATCTGGGTGGTGCAGACTGCTACCAAAGGGGTTTACTGCTCTACCTGTAGTCTTAAATCTTTTGCAGTGTTCCCCAAGGGAACTGCACAGGTTTCTGCCTAACACTGGTGTACAGCGGTGGGATTTGTATTGAGTATACATTTTATTGTGCTTTAGATACCTTAGTGCAACTAACCACAAAGCTTAGCACTGAAAAAGTAAAACCTCTAACATGTCAGTTATAGAAAGCTATAGTCAAGAGTCCCTTGCAGCCAAAACTGCTGATTGTTTAAGAGTGCTCTGTAAACATAAGGATCTCCTGACTAAGGGCAAGAAAATGGAGCTGATTGAAAGATTGTTAGCTAACCAAAGTCTGGGTGATGGTTCAGAGGAGCCTACCACTCCAGCAACTGTAGATGACAGTATTGAAGTTAACATGGAGCAAAATGTTGATGATTCTGAGGAAGAGTCAGAAGAGGAGGGTGAGGCTGTTGTAACTGTCCCCCCTAGGCCTCTGCCTGCTCTACCTGCTGTACCTACTGGACCTTTACCAGGTCCCACATTTAGTCCTCAGTACTTTGAACTGGAGAAAATGAAGCTAGAATTGGAGTATAAGAAACTTAATGCTCAAACTGACAAAGAACTAAGGCTAAGGGAAATGGAGCTCAAGTATGACTTAGAAATGAAGAAATTATCTGTTGAGAATGTTTCTCTCTCTGGCTCCTCTAGAAGTTCCAGTCCTAAAAGACCCCGGATGCCTAAAGAATTGGTTGGTATGTATGAGCCTAAGTTGGATGTGTTGGATTGGTTGTCTCTGTTTGAATATAATCATGGGCTCCAGAACATCACAGGAAATGACTTACTCACCTGGTTGTTCTCTAGGCTTCCCCCTGTTGCAACTGATGTGGTAATGGAGATGGGGGAGGAGGATAGGAAGGACTATGAATGTGTGAAACTAGCTTTGATAGCTAGGTTTGGGAAGACCCCTTCCCAGTATCTTAAGAGGTTTAGGAGCCTCAAAAAGCATGATGGTACCCCTTGGGCTACCTGGGTGAATGAATGTTTGAAAAACTTAGAGGGATGGATTAAGGGTTACAAGGTGAACACTTATGAAGGTATGAAGAATTTGTTTATGTTGGAGACTATTTATGATGCCTGCTCTCCTGAGCTCAGACAACACTTGGCTGATTCCAGGGAATTAGATTCCCGGAAACTAGCTAAGGCTGCTGACTTGTGGGTTGCCAACAGGGCCACTCACAAGGATTCTGGGGTAACTCAGAAGAAGGATGGGGAAAAACAGTCTAAGAAGGACTCCAAAGAGAATTCTAATACTACAAATTCCAAAGAGGGCCCCAAACAAAACTATAAGGGTAAGCCACAAGGGAAACCAAATCAGGCTAGTGTACCTTCTGGTCCCAGACCAGAAGGAGGTCAGAACAAGCCTCCATTCCAGCGAGCCTTTGGCTCATGCTTTGTTTGTAAGGCTACTGACCATGTGAAAGGAGATCCCAGATGTAAGGGTAAACCTTCAGGGGTCCAGCTTGCCTCCTTAGCCTTCGCTCCAGAAGAGGAAGTACATATGGCAAGTGGAAACTTTCTATTACTAGCTGATGAACCCACTGGAGTCTCAGCTAGTGTTTCTTTAGTCTCTCTGGGGTTGTGGGAGCAACAGAATTTAGATGTCTATAACTCTATCCCAGATAATACTAAAGAGTATTATAAGGACAGTGTCCAGGTGAATGGTCAGGAGACTCCTGCCATTAGGGACACTGGAGCCAGCATAACTGTGGTGGATGAATCATTTTTCAAGGCAGAGGATGTTGCTAAGGCACCCAAATGCCTCACCAAGTTAGCTGGTGGGCCTGTGCAGATGTGTCCCCAGTTACCAGTTCTCATCCAATGTAATGATATGGCTGTAAAAATACCTGTCAGTGTACAATGTGAAGTGCCAGGTAGGGTTCTGTTGGGTAATGACCTCAAAGCTCTTGGAGTTGTATCTCATACCCCCAGACCTCCTAGCAAAAGGTTCCAGGAACTCACAAAACCTGCAAGGGAGAAAACCCTGAGAGGGTTATCTCAGGAGATGATGACAGAAATCACTCCTCTACCACTGGAGCAACTTACTGCAGTAACTACCAGATCAGGAGCAAAGGGGCAACCCAAGACTCCTAGGAAAAAGCCAGCAGCAAGCACTCCAGTGCTTCCAACAAGGACTTCCCCTAGGTTGTCCAAAGTTACACCTGTAACTCCACCTCCAGCTGAGGCTGAGAGGGAGGTACAACCCTGTGTGGTTGAGCTAGACTCTGAGGAAGAGCTAGAAGGAGGCCCCAACCTTATTGGAGATTTGGACCCTGAGGACCATCCTGAGCTGCAGTCTTTACTGGCAGAAGGTGGGCCTAGCAGGGCAGCTTTTCGTAAGGGGCAAAGAGAATGTCCAACTCTGGAAGGTCTCCGCCACCAGGCAGCTTCTCAAGCTGATGGGCAAGAGCCTGGGAAGTATAGGTTGCACTGGGAAGATGGCCTCTTCTACAGTGAACCCACTGAGTCTGAACCTGGAGACTACAAACGCCTTGTAGTCCCACAAGAAAACAGACAACAGTTCTTACAACTAGCCCATGAGATACCTTTGGCTGGCCACTTGAGTTTCAAGAAGACCAAGGAAAGGCTCTCACTCTACTTTTATTGGCCAAAGATGGGGGCTGAAGTAGATAGATATTGTAAGAGCTGCCATACCTGCCAGACTTCTGGTAAGGTTGGTTCCAAGAATGTGGCACCTTTAGTGCCTCTCCCAGTTGTGGGAGTCCCATTTGAGAGGGTAGGGATTGACATTGTTGGTCCCCTTGATCCTCCAACCTCCTCAGGCAACAGGTTTATCCTTGTTGTAGTAGACCATGCTACTAGATACCCTGAGGCCATTCCTATGAGGACTGTTACAGCTCCGGCTGTGGCTAAGGCCCTCCTTGGTATTTTTACCAGGGTTGGGTTTCCTAAGGAGGTAATCTCTGACAGGGGGTCAAACTTTATGTCCCACTACATGAAGGCCATGTGGAAAACCTGTGGAGTTACCTACAAGTTCTCAGCCGCCTACCACCCTCAGACAAACGGGTTGGTTGAAAGGTTTAACAGAACCATGAAGAGCATGATAGGTGCTTTAGAAGAACCCCTTAAGAAAAAGTGGGACCTTCTACTGCCATGCCTTCTCTTTGCTTATAGAGAAGTCCCTCAGGAGGGAGTAGGTTATTCTCCCTTTGAGCTTCTCTATGGCCATCCAGTCAGAGGTCCATTGGCCCTGATTAAGGAGGGGTTGGAAGGTGCTCCTCCCCTCAAGCCAGTCAGAGTGACTGACTATGTGATAGGTCTCCGGAGGAGAATGTCACACATGATGGCAGAAGCAAGTGACAACTTGAAAGCTGGTCAAGCCCTGGTCAAACATTGGCACGACCAGAAGGCTAACATGGTTGAGTTTACTCAAGACCAGCTAGTTCTAGTTATGCTCCCAACAAGGCAGGGGGCCTTGCAAGACAAATGGATGGGACCCTTCAAGGTTGTGGGAAAACTTGGAGAGGTCAACTATCTGGTGGATCTGGGCAGACCCAGGGAAGCTCCTAGAGTCTTCCACACCAACCGACTAAAAGCATACATCTCCAGACCTGATGTAGGAGCCTTGCTTCTAGCTTCAGCTGCAGAGGAGGAAGAGAGTGAATCTCTCCCTGATCTCCTCAGAGGTGTACCTTTAGATGAAAAAGTTGAAGGAGTCAATCTCTCTTCAGACCTGACACCTGAGCAACAAGAGGAGTGCAAATCTATGTTAAATCAGTTTGCCTCCCTGTTCTCACTGTCACCAGGCTTGACCCCTTGGGGCCAGCACGAGATACTCACTGGTGACTGTCTGCCAGTCAAAAGCAGAGGATACAGAATGTCAGAACATATCAGAGCCCACATCAAAGGAGAGGTCAAGAAGATGCTTGATCTCGGGGTAATAGAGCCCTCTACTAGTCCATGGTCTAGCCCAGTTGTGTTAGTACCAAAGGCAGGATCCAAAGACTTGAGATTCTGTGTGGACTATAGAGCTCTAAACGCAGTCACCAAGACTGATGCCCACCCTTTGCCCAGGACAGATGAGTTGGTGGATAAACTTGGTGCAGCCAAGTACCTCAGCACATTTGACCTGACGTCAGGCTATTGGCAAATAGCCCTGACAGACCATGCCAAGGAGAAAACTGCATTTTCGACCCCAGTTGGCTTGTACCAGTTTAAGGTCATGCCTTTTGGACTAAAAAATGCACCTGCCACATTCCAAAGGATGGTGAACCAGGTTCTGGCTGGGATGGAAGATTTCTGCATGGCATACTTGGATGACATTGCAGTCTTCAGCCACTCCTGGGAAGAACATGTGAACCACCTAGGACATGTGTTGCAGGCTCTGGAACAGGCCCATTTGACAATCAAAGCCAGTAAGTGCCAGATTGGTCAAAGTAAAGTGGTCTACCTTGGACATGAGGTAGGAGGTGGAGAAATAAGGCCTTTGCCCAGCAAGATTGAAGCTGTGCAAAATTGGACAACACCAACTACTCAAACCCAAGTGAGAGCTTTTTTAGGCCTCACTGGATATTACAGGAATTTCATTGAGAACTATGGGACCATAGCTTCTCCACTGAATGTAATCTCCTCTCCCAAATTCCCTAAAAAGGTAAAATGGAATGAGGAGTGCAATCAGGCCTTTGAAAAACTGAAGAGAGCTCTTTGCCAAGCTCCAGTATTGAGAGCTCCTGACTACCACCAACCTTTCATTGTACAAACTGATGCTTCCAATGTAGGTATAGGTGCAGTTCTAAGCCAACTGGATGAGAAGGGTAGGGAGCACCCCATTTGCTTCATCAGTAGGAAACTGAAGGATCCTGAGACAAGGTGGGCAACTATCGAAAGAGAATGCTTTGCTATTGTGTGGGCACTGAAGAAGTTTAGGCCATACTTGTATGGTTCTACTTTTGTTATTCAGACTGACCACCAACCCTTGAGATGGTTAATGCAAATGAAGGGGGAAAATCCAAAACTATTGAGATGGTCAATCTGCCTGCAAGGGTTTGATTTCACCATTGAGCACAGGTCAGGGTGTCACCATCAAAATGCTGATGGACTCTCTAGGATGTATATCATCGACTAGAGGTATGAGGTTCATCCAGGAGTGGATTAAATCCTCCTGTCCCTTAGTCTGGGGGGGGCGAGTGTTAGGGAGAATTCTCTGTTTAGGCTGAATTTCCCTACCTAGTGAGTCCCCCAGCAGCTTTGCTGGATTTCTGGGGTTTAATTTTTTTCTCCTGCCAAGAGTGAGACTCTTTTACCCTCACTCTTGGACATGTTGAAGTGTGTTTTCTTGGTTAAACCTTGTGTTGAATGGGCTATGGGGTCTTTTACTCCATAGGGCCTCATGTATTTTTGTGATGTGGGTCACACAGCACCCTCTGTGCCGTGACCCAGGGGTGTCCTAGGGACTCCCCAACATAGACTCCATACCCTAGGACTGACTACTGTCTCCCAGGGCATGTAAAGTCACCAAAGACTTTGCTAGTCTTGAATCCTGAACAGAACCAGTACAAACCATCATATTGTGGACGTACTGGCTGGAGCAATTCGATTGCCCCAGGGTCTGTTAGTCGAGGGGGCACGTCTCCGTCCCCCCTGATCGAGTTTTGGCTGGTGGCAGTGGAAACTACTAGAGTGTCATCTAACGTTAAGCACTCACCTCTGTTTTAATTAAGTGGTGTTAACCTAGAGTTGTCTAGATAGGAGAAAGGATTGAATTTACTTTCATTATAACTGTGTTGAAGTGTTTTTACCATATTCGTTGCTAGAGTGTTTTTTTACTTATGTGTGTTTTTAAATAAATAACTATATTCTTTTGAAACCAAGCTCTGGTCAGTGTTTGCTTGTGCTATTGTGTTTTGGTACATATTGTGTATACTTTGCATACTGCCTAACTCTTCTTGAGAGAAGTCTGACTGCTCAGCCACAGCTACCAGGTAAATCTGGGTGGTGCAGACTGCTACCAAAGGGGTTTACTGCTCTACCTGTAGTCTTAAATCTTTTGCAGTGTTCCCCAAGGGAACTGCACAGGTTTCTGCCTAACAGCACATAGCGTCTTTACCGTCCTGTATGATATTCAGGAACGCCTCCCTTTCTTCTCCCTCCGGGATGCAGTCAGCCACTGTAGAAGCACACTCCCAAAGTGTATGGCTGAATCTAGCAAGGGTGTAAGTAGCATTCACAGATTTTAACGCCATGCTACATGCCGAAAAAACTTTCTTTGCCATAGCATCATATTTTTTATCGTCCCTGTCCTGTGGGACGGTAGGATAAGCCGTCTTGACATCGGTAGAAGATGCTGCCTGTACCACCAGACTTTCTGGGGATGGGTGTTTTGACAAAAACTCCGGGTCTGTAGAGGATACCCTGTATTTTGTAGACAGTTTTTTATTTGCTGCCGGGACGACATCTGGGGTTTCCCAGTTCGTCATAATCTTCCTCTGAAGAGCTTTATGGAAAGGCACCACAGGATCCTCCTGTGGGCCTTTATCAAGAATATCCGTGAGGTCATCTTGTTGGAAAGATTGTGAAGGTGCAGACCACCCCATAAACTCTGTGATCCTGGCCATTAAGGCTCTATAGGGGGTTTCAGCATGCTCCCCCGGGTCTGGCCTAGCAAACTCCACCTCAGGGGAAGTGTCTAACCCACTTGCCTCATGTAAGGAATCATGAAGATCCTTTAACCTGCGTTCTTCAGAGGAAAATTCCTCTCTAATTTGGGTTACAGGTCCCTGCAACTCAAATGTGTCTTCCTGTTCAGACAATTCACCCTCTTCCAAAATTGAGGACATAGTTCTCAATTGTTCTGAACTCATAAAGGGTGTAAATCCCATTTCCAAGGCAGAGGGTGCCGAACTTGTCATTATCGGCCTCGAAAACGTCAATGTCGTCGACGTTGAAGGCTTCGAGCGTGCCGTCGAAAACAAAGGCGGAGGCCTCGATGAACTCGACAGAATTGGGATTCTACTCGACAATCTCGAAGCCATCATCATCAAGGAGCTGGGGATAGTCACTGGGTGTGTCGTGACCGTGACTTTTCTTTGCATCGACGCCGGTGTCGAAGCTGGCGTCGAGTCGACAGACCCGTGTGTCGAAGGTCCCTTCGACAACGGCGTCGAAGACACCGACCTCGGCGTCGACGGAACCTTCGAGGAAGGTTTGGAGGTCATAGTCCTACTCGAGGATTCGAGACGCGCTCGAGAGGTTTCCTTCGCCGGGTACTGCGACTCGTGGCGTTTTTGACCTTCAGGTCTTTTGACCAGAGCATCGCTCTCGGCAGTCTTCGAGGGGGTCGAGGCCGCTTTCTCGAAGACGCTCATCATATTTTTGCGGAATTCCTCCCATTCAGCCCGGGAACTATGTTTCGTGGGGCAAGGGATTCTTTTTGGCGAAACAGAGGAAGAGGAAGACGGAGAAGGGGATCTTCGACGTCTCCTCTTCGAGTGCTTCGATCTCGAGGAGTGATGGGACCCACTCCGAGACCTGGAGCGCGAATGGTGACGAGGAGACGAATGTCTCGACTTCGTCGACGAAGAAGAAGCTTTAAAAGTCTTACCTTTCTCCAGCTACCCCCTACGCTCCTTCAGGGCCTTAGATGTCATGGACATACAGTCCTCGCACTCCGAACAATGGTGTTCAGCTCCCAAACACCACAGACAAACTCTGAGGGTCAGTCAGTGACATCTTTTTTCCACAATCTTGGCATTTTTTGAAGCCGGATCGAGGAGTTGTCGGTTCCGACGAGGAAGCCATCGAGTACGGATCGAATAACTCGAGGTAAATAGGTTTAATCTGACAAGAACTGAGCAACGGTACTCCGAGGCACTGAGTAAGCGCGGAAAAACGGAACTGAGCCACGGCGCTGCGCGCGGCCTTTATAGGCAGGATGACGTCGACGTCGATACGGCGGCTGTCGAGGGACATCGACTCGGAGGACGTCGACACACAGCGCCCTCTAGAGAAAAATTTTTCCGAGGCCAGCAGAGCTGGAAGGAGATATTTAAGATGAGGAATACGTCGCAGGACACAATCCCTTCGAATTTCAGAAGAGACAGCGACAGGGAATGCTTTCACAACAGATTACGAACAATGTTATCAAAAAACACTTCGAGATAGTGCAAAACAGTTCATACGCACTTGTGGTCTGGGGAAAATTCATGATCAGTAGAAGATTGACCCGGAATGTGTGATTACAGAGAAGAACATTGCAATGTCGCATCTCCAATCATGGAAATCCCCCGGTCCCAACAGACACCCAAAAGCTCTCTAGAAAAGAATGGGAAAGAAAATGACTAAGCTATTGCTACAAATGTTTAACAAGAGCAAACAAAGGCGGCGGCAAATTACCACAAGACCTATGGCAGGCTGTGATCATGGTTTTCCCCCAAAAAAGATAAATCCCCAAATACCAAGATTCTGGCTAAGATTCTCCCTAATTAACTAATCAAGGTGATACCTACTCTGGTCCATACAGATCAAGGTGGATTCACTTCAACCCGAGCCAGCAGAATGAATATACACAGAGTACATATGGTAATAGAACGCATGTCCCTTTACTAGGACACCACTTGCTTTCTTTTCACATTGAGTTTGAGAAAGCCTTTGAAACAGTTAATGTGTCATTTCCTCTGGGAAGCGATCACTAAAATGGGATTCAGCAATAATTTCATGAAGTGAACAAAACCTCTTTACAACTGAATCATGGACTCAGTTAAAGTTAATGGAAGGACCTCTCAACTTTCCTCTTGAAAGGGGCACTCGACAGTGATGACCATCCTCCCCTCTGCTATTCACTATTGCCATCAGACAGTTAGCCATCCGACTTACATCGGACCCTGAATAGTCCCATTTTATAAGGCCCAATAAACACAAGGGTCTGATTGCCTTGAACGTGAACCATCTCGTCATCTTTCCAGAGGACCAGAATAACTATCCAGAGAATAATCGAAAAACTTCAACAATTTGGAGATTTTAGCGTCCTTAAGGTGAACTGGGTTAAGACCGTTCTATTTCCAATGCAGGGTGGTCCACAGGATAAACCCACAGAGTATGGCTTTCGGACTCTGAAAGACACACTTAAGTATCTTGTTACCTATATAACAAAAAAATCTAAGATTTTGAAAAGAACCTTGGACCTGATCACCAAACAGTTCCAAAGGGATGTAAAGGAGTGGGCCTTGTTGCCACTGCAACTACTTGGCAGAGAAGAACAAGTCACTTTCTTACCTGGTAACGTACTTTCGATGGGATGTTACTCCGACGTATTCCACATCTATGACAGTAATCATCACAGCAGTGCTGCCTCGGAAAAATTTTCGGAGTAGGCGTCCTGCATCAATGACATCGATATGCTGTCCACGAGGGCCTCCGTCGAGGTCGATGTCACTGGATGTTATATCTAGGACGCACAGCGCCTGTAGCCTCAGTTGTAGTTTTTTCCAGGAACATGTGGCACCAATCTCCTGCCAGTATGACTGCAGAAAGCCCTGCGGAAACGTAAGATGCAATCGCATAAGACATTCTGTAGAGGGGCAGGCTGGGAGGGTCCGATGTGGAATATGTCGGAGGAACATCCCATCGAAAGAACGTTACCAGGTAAGAAAGTAACTTGTTCTTCAAGGGGATTGAGTCCTCCAACGTATTCCACATCTATGACAGACTCCCAAAGCAGTACCAACTTCTGGAGGTGGGAAAAAGAATTTAAAATTTTAGAATGCCCAATCAAATTGCAGAATAGAGGACCACCTTACCAAAAGCCAAATCTTGCCCGGGATAGAGTCCAGGGAATAGTGTTTTACAAAAGTATGGACAGACGCCCATGTGGCTGCTTCACAAATATTATGAATGGGAACACCCCTCTTTAGAGCAGTAGAGGCAGCCACACCCTTAGTAGAATGAGCCCGTAAGCCTACTGGAGGGCCCTTACCCACCAAACGGTAACATTCAGAGATCGTCAAAATGATCCATCTGGACAAGGTCTGCTCGGAAACGGCTTGACCTAAACGCCTTCCAGCGTATCCTACAAATAAAGGATCGTCCACTCTGACCCGGGACATCCGTGAGAGATGGAAGCTCAAAGTTCTCCTCGGATCCAACCAATGGAGCCTCTCCTCTTCCTTCCAAGGATGCGGAGGAGGATAGAACGCCGGAAGAATAACCTTCTGGCTCAAATGAAATTCCGACAAAAACTTCGGAAGAAAAGAAGGATGAACCCTTTTTAAAAAAAAATATTTATTTGTAGGTTTTTTAACGTGATACAACTTCTCACCCACATTAGGGTGGGTTTAACTGTGCACCGAACTCCCTCCTTCCTCCCCCCATCTCCCCTCTCCGCTCCCCTTCGCCTCATAGTTCGGTGTCTCCACGGGTGTGTTCTGCACATTTCCATTTCTCTTTTCCAGGGAGTTAAGTCGCTAGGCCAAGTTGGTTACCAGATCGTGCCTTCCATTTATTGAGTACTTGCTGGAGAAGGAGGGGTTTCTTCAGCTTCTTTCATCAGGAATAATATCACTGGGCCCCAGATGTCTGGTGGATGCGCATGTAGGGGCAGCAATTTAACAAAGTCCGTCTCCACGTCTTGGCAGTAAAGTATGTCCCTGCGCCAGTTGGAGACTGTGGGGAGGGGTCCTCGACCCCAGGACATGGCGACTCTCCTGCGGGCGAGTTTTAATAATAGACCTGCAAGTTTTCTTGTTGATGCTGATAGCAGTCTCGTCATTCCCAACAGAGCCGCCGTCGGGATGGGTTCTATCTCCTCCCCCACAATTGCAGCTGTCGTCTCCAGGACCTGGTTCCAGAAAGGGGTCCGTTTGGGGCAGTCCCATGCGAGGTGGACAAAATAGGCTTTGGGTGTCCCACATCTTTCGCATTTTGAGGAAGACTCAGGATGGTGTTTGTTCGCCTTTGCCGGTGTATAGTACGTTTGGTGGAGGAAGTTAAAATGGATCAGTTTAAAGCATGAGTTGAGAGCTATTTTTTGCGTTTGTCTCAGGATGTAGGTCCAGTCTTCCTCTGGGATGGTTATTCGTAGGGACTTTTCCCATCTAGCTTTTGCGCGGGTGTTGTTAGGGGTTGTGTCGGTGATAATGTATCTGTAGATTTGCGATACCAGTTTGCCCTCACCTTGCGCCTCTATTACATTGTGGAGAAGTTGCCAGGTCGGAGGTTGTCGTGGAAAGTTGGGCAGAAGTGCCTGTAGGGTATATCGAGTTCTGAAATAGATGAATGTGTCGAGGGCGGTGTTGCCGCCTCTCAGTTTTGCTTGTTGTGGGGTCATGAAGCCGTCCTCGGTTAAGAGCTCTCCCAGGGTGTTTATGTGCAGCTTTTCAACCCATTGGTGAAAGACCCTCTCTGATGTTAACGGAACCCCTGGTACAAACTTGACGGGGAGAAGGGGCGAGTATCGCGTTTGCACCCTGTTTTTTTTGGCGATTTTCTTCCAGCTCTTGTAGGTTGAAAGCCCGACGTTCATGGTGGTTTTGGGGACCGGGGTCTGACTGATGATGACTGCTCTCAACCGATTAGGTGTCGCCAGGGCTCGCTCAATTTGTATGTGAGGTCTAATTGCATGTGTGGAGTACCAAAAGCTGAGGAATTGTGCCTGAGCCGCCCAGAAGTATTTCTCTAGATCTGGGAGGGCCAGCCCTCCATTTGATACCGGGAGAGTCAGTGTTGAGTATGCCACTCTGGCTGGCTTGCCCGCCCATAGGAGCTTGTTGAGGACCATGCTTTTCAGTCTGTTCAAGAAGGATTTTGGTAGTAATATGGGAATGTTGGTGAATAAGTACAAGAGCTTCGGTAGTATCACCATCTTAACCAGAGAGGCTCTTCCCCCACAGGGTTAGTGGCAGGGTCTTCCATCGTGACACCTTTTCCTACAAGGTTTTCGCAACTTCTTCGTAGTTGTCTCGGAATACGTCTTGATACCTTAACGACATCTGTATCCCTAGGTATCGAACTCAGGATGTTTTCCATGTGAGCTGGAAGTCGTCGGCAAACGGCTTGTTCGACAGAGTCAGCGGAAATATGATGGATTTAGTCTGGTTAATTTTTAACACGGAGGCTGCTCCGAATTTAATAACCTCTCTCATGACTTGGTTCAAGTTTTCTGTGGGGTCGCATATGAACAAAGCCACGTCATCTGGGGGACGTTTGAGTTCTCGTTATGTTTGGTACTATATGGCTCCTGGTAGAAGAGCCTGAATTCTTCTGCAATTCCCTCGTTGGTGTGAGTTAACATGCCTTGTTTGGTGCGTATTCCATCTATTGGTGACAGCTTATTATCAGCTTTCATCAAGTTTGCTAGGAGGGCGCCGGGTTTTTGGCCCTCTCTGTATTGTAGGATTTGGCTGCAACAGTTGAGGAATTTTATTTCACGATCTGCTGCGGCGCTGAACTTTTGTAGTTCCTCTTTTAAGGCGGCTTGTGAACCTGGGTCGTTCGTGCTCATGTTTTTGAGCTCAAAGCGTTTAAGTTGCTCTTCGCTAGCTGCCAGTTCACGCCTGATGAGTTTGAGGATGCCGTTTTCCTTGGCAAGACAGACTCCTCTGGTGAAACACTTCAATGTTTCCCAGATCGTGCTCACTAAGGGGACAGAGCCCATGTTGGAATCTAGGAATGTAGCAATCTCCTCCCTCAGTTTGGAAGCGAATAGCTTGTCCCGCATGGAACCTGCTTTAAAGCGCCAGCGCTGTAGCAGGGGTCTGGGGTTGGATGGGCTGAGGCTAAGGATTACTGGAGAGTGGTCAGAGAGTTCTCGGTAGGATGTGGCAAGGACCGCATACCAGTGGACCGTTTGCTGAGGTGAATAGGTAGTCGATCCTGGAACTCGTGTTGTGTACTGCCGAGTGGAAGGTGTAGCCTTGTTGATCTCCGTTAGATGTTTTCCATGCGTCCTTAAGGTCAAATCCCCTGCAGATTTCTCTTATTTGAAGGCTGGCTTTGGAGAGGAGTTGTGGTGTGGTGTGGTCCGTGATCTGTCTCTCGCTGGGTCGAGTACCGTGTTCATATCGCCTCCCCAGATTATAGTTGTTGGGTCTTGGGCGGAGAGGTGGGTCAATACCCAGCCAAAGTTGTTGGCGCCATCTACGTTGGGCCCGTAGGAGTTGACGCGAGTAACTTTTTTGGCCCACCACGATACCACATACTAGAATTGATCTGCCGTCAGAGTCTTTCTTTGTGTGGACTAGCCGGAAGTTGGTCCTTCTGTTGATTAGGATTGCGACTCCTCTGGAGTAAGATGAGTATGAGGAGAAGTATCGGTGGCAGCCCCAGCTCCTAGCCCAGAGGTGATCTTTTCCAGGAAGTAGATGCGTTTCCTGGATCATGGCCACGTCAATCTCATGCCTTTTCAAGTATTGCAGGATTCTCCTGGTTTTAGATGGGAAGTTGCCTCCCCTTATGTTCCAAGTTGCGACTTTGAATAGAGTGGGTTAAATTGTATGTTTGCTTTGATTTTGCTTACATCATTCGGAGAGGTTGTGGATAGCTTTGACCCAGATATTTGGCAGCTGTTTGGAGAGTTTTTTGATGGATGAAGCAGTAGAGCTGGTGATGGCTTGAGGGTTGGTGGGGGGTATTGAACAGGTTGCGCATTTCCCTCCCTTTTTCCCTGGTGTTTTCCTTTCACGGTCAACCCCCAACTTGCCCGTTCGTAACTAATGCAGGAGGCGGCTCCTGGCGTCGCCAGGCCACCAACTGGTGTCCCTCCCAATAACAAAAAAACTGTTGAACGAACAAATGCTGTGCTAGGGGCACTCGGGGCTTCCCAAGTATCCCTGCCCCGCAGTTATAACATTTTGTGCTTGTCCCGGTGGTATCGCTGTGGTCTGCTGGAGTGTATTCCGCCTCTGGCCTCTTCTTGTTATGGTGGATTCCTGGGGTTTCTTTCCCTCTGTGGAGAGGTTGGTTGGGATTCTGATCGGGGCAACCTATCTGGTCTAGGAATGTGCACGCTTCTTCTGGAGATTGGAAAAAGTGGACTCTCCCGCCATGCTGCAACCTGAGCCGTGCTGGGAAGAGCACTGAATAGGCCATTTGGTTGTCTCCAAGCCTTTGTCTGATATTGGCGAAGGATCTTCTCTGTGTTTGGACCGCGGGGGAGAAGTCGGGGTAGAGGTGGATCTTGTCCCCGTCGTGGAGGAGCTCTCCTTTCTCTCTGCCCAGTTGGAGGATGGTGTTGCGGTCTCTGTAATTAAGTCGTTTCGCAATAATTGGTCTGGGTGGAGTGCCGGGGGCAGGTCTGGCAGTTGGAATTGTGTGAGCTCTCTCCACGATGAACAAGTGGGATAGGGCTTCTCAGCCGAAGAGGGATATACATAGTGATTCGACAGTCTTACATTTTCGACTGTGATTGGTGTTCTCTCACTCCGATGATTTGGATATTGTTTCTTCTTGAGCGGCCCTCCAAATCTTTGCATTTGGCCATGGTCTTTTTCATTTGGGCTTCTAGTCTGGACACTTTACTTGATAGGGAAGTTGCGCCGTCGTCTAGTTTAAAAACCCGTTGTTCAACTTCATTCAGGCGCTCTGTATGAGTGTCAATGCGGTGCTGTAGGAGGTCCACTATGAGAGGCCATCCATTTTGTTGTTTAGACTGCCTATGCCAGCTTTCAACTCTAGCAGGAGTTCTTTAATTTCAGACGGGTTGCTCCCCGTCTCCATTTGTTGGGAGCCGCCAGGTGTGGGCTCTTGCTCATCCTGTAGGCGAGGGGTTTTCGGAGTCGTGCCATTTTCGAAGGTTAATTTCCTTTGAGATTTGTCTGCCTTTCCCATTGAGGCTGTGGGGTTGGTAGAGGGTCTCGGTCGTGGTTTGTTTTCCGCTGTGGCTCGGGCCCTTTGCGGAGTTCCCAGTGGGCAAAGGTGGTCTGAGCCTGTTCGTGGAGGGCAAAGGAGGGAGGTTGTGAGATGAGGTGGCTATTTATGGTGGAGTGCAACCTGGCCACAGTTATTGGAGCCTCCGCCACGTCTCTTGTATTGCTTTCCTGCTGAGGCGGTATGGCTGGTGCTGAGGGGGCCAGGGGGCGATCCTGCTTTTCTTTCTTAAAGGAGGTATCTGTTGAGGGAGTTTCCCAGCTCCCTCACGCCGGTAGTGGGCGTCGGTGACTCCTTTTGTGACTTGGGGTGCCCAGAGGTCTTGACAATTGAAGGTATGCTGGCAAATCTGTTTGTTGCGAAGTGATTTATATGGGGAAGTCCCCTTGTGTGGTTATTGGGCCAGGGTGAACCTTGCAGAGAGATGCAGGGGAATTCCGATGCTCCCTCCGCTAGTGGCTGTGGAGTTTCAATGGTGGGAGCCGTTAAAGTTCCTTACTATGTTGAGGGAGGGGAGGCGTCTGCCGCTCGGTGTTCACCCCAGTGGTATGCTTGTGGTGGACCGCGCCCCGGGGAGGGGGGGAGGGGGGAGATCCAGCGTGTGCGTATACTACTTGAACTGTGCTCTCCTCCCCTGACCCCTGTACCTCAATTTGTTGCCGGGCTGCTGGGCGCGTCTCTGCCGTTGTCTTCGCCGGCTAGTTGAGTAGTTCCGGAGCCGCGTTGCAGCTCCAACGGCTCCAGGCATCTGTGGCGGGCCTACGCTCTGCGTCACCAGTGCGGGGGGGGGGGGCAGGAATCTGGGGCTCCGGCGACTCTGTCCCCCGTCCCCGCAGCACGGGTGTTCTCTGCCGGCGTGGCGCGGGCGGCCCGTGCCCCTTCAGGCAATGCTGCGCGGGACTGTCTGGGACGGGAGAGGTGGGGGGGTCCTCCAGGCCCTCGCCGGCAGCCGCTGCTTCTTTTCTGCTCCCGTCCGCGCTGCAGGGTGGGGAACAGCCGTGAGACCCAGGGCATCTTGAAGTGTTCACTGTAGGAGATGCTTGAGCTTTCTGGCGGCCCACGAGGCATCCCCGGACTCTCGGGCCTCAGGGCTAGGCAGGCTGTTTGGGGGCACAGAGAGACCGATTTTCCCCCAGTTTTCGTGGGAAGAGAGTCGGCCGGTTGTGAGGCCAGAGACAGAGCTGGGCTATACAATAATGAACCGGGAATAGCAGGACTCTGTCGGATTAATCCGGGGCTGCGAGAGAGCTTAGACCATGGCGGCCATCTTGGATGGCCCTCTAGCGCCCTATAAGAAGGACGAACCCTAAGGACAACCCTGTCCTTATGGAACACAGTGAAAGGTGGATTGGCGGAAAGTGCCTACAACTCACTCACTCCGCGAACGGAAGTAACTGCAACTAAAAATACAGTCTTAAAGGTCAACAGTCTCAATGGACAAGAATGTAAGGGCTCAAACGGAGCTCACATTAGGAATTTTAGAACTAAGTTCAAATCCCATCCCGGCACCTGGAAGGGTGACGGTGGAAACACATTAGTTAGCCCTTTTAGAAACTGTGAAACCAAAGGAATCTTAAAATAAGAACACTCCTCAGACGAGCGCTTAAATATTGACGGCACCGCCAGGTAACCCTTAATGGTACCCACTTGCATGCCCTTGTGAGCTAATGAAAGCAAAAAAGACAGAACCACAGGAATTGAACACTGAAAAGGATCCACATTCTGAACCCTGCACCAATCGCAAACGTTTCACCAACGGTACAGGGATTTTGTCGCTGGCCTTCTGGCCGAAAGCAACACCTCCATCACGTCTTCAGGGAGGTCCCAATCCTTATAACTCAACCTTTCAGATACCAAGCATGAAGGCTGAGAGACTTGACCTCTGGATGGAGAACCCAACCCCCCTCCGGTGAAAGCAGATAGGGAAGATGGCGTGGAGGGCAGATGGACATGTCGAGAAGGTCCGGGTACCACGCTCTCCTGGCCCATGCCGGAGCAATGAGGAGGGACTGGAGGAAACGCGTACAGCAGTGGGAAGGACCACTCCACTACGAACGCGTCCTCTGAGGCTCCTCTTAGAGGAAATTCACACAAGCAGAATCTTTCGCACTTCCGGTTGACATTGGTGGCAAAGAGATCCACTTGTTGGGTCCCCCAAAGGGCGAAGATCTCCAAAAGAACTTCCTGAGCCAGCTCCCACTCGTGAGAGACCGTGCTCCGCCGGTTCAGAGCGTCCGTTGCCGCGTTTTCTTCGCCGGCCAGATGAACTGCTGCAATCAAAATATCCTGCTGGATGGCCCAGAACCAGAGCTGCATTGCCTCTCTGCACAGGGGGAGTGACCCTGCTCCCCCTTGTTTAGGTAGGGCATGGCCACTGTATTGTCCATCATAATCAGGACATTCTTCCCCCGCACAGATGGCAGAAAAGCCTTCAGGTCTATCCTGATGGCCCTCAGCTCTAAAAGACTGATGTGGAGTCTGGACTCCGACGGAGACCAACAACCGCTGACTGTCAACTCGTTGGCATGAGCTCCCCATCCCGTGAGGTATGCGTCCGTCACCTCTGGCCAGGGTAGCCAAAATGGTGCTCCCTTCATCAGATTGCGTTCGTCGGCCCTCCACAAAAGATCCTAGGCAACCGAGGGCAGCACCTGAACAGGAGCCGACATCCTGCCGGAGGACTGCGACCACTGCATCTTGAGAGCCCACTGCAGAGATCTCATCCGCAGCCTGGCCTCCGACACCAATAGAATGTAGGATGCCATGAGGCCGAGCAACTTCAAGAACTCGAAGGCTGGGAGAGTCTGGGCATGTTGAAACTTGTCCACCATCTGCAGAATGTGATGAGCCCTCACCTGGGGATGAACACTGCCCCAGGGATGTGTCGAGCACTGCTCAGATGTACTGGAGCCGCTGAGTTGGCGTTAAGTGGGACTTCTTTAAGTTGAGGGAGAAGCCCAGCTTGTGAAGGGAGTGGCAGGTGACGGACAGATGATCCAGGACTTGCATGGGAGAGGGTGCCCTGATAAACCAATCGTCCAGGTAGGGGTAGACATGAATCCCCCCCTTTCCTGAGATATGCTGCCACCACCCCCATTAGCTTGGTGAAGACCCTCGGGGTGGAGGTCAATCCTAACGGCAGGTCCCGAAACTGAAAATGTGAGTCGCCAACCACGAACCTCAGGTACTTCTTGTGCTTGGGATGAATCGGCACATGAAAGTAAGCATCCTTGAGGTCGAGAGACATCAACCAGTCCTGAATTTGAAGGGCCTGGAGGACTTAGAAAAAGTAACCATCTTGAACTTGTCCTTCCTGAGGAACTTGTTCAAACCACGCAAGTCCATGATGAGTCTCAATCTCCCGTCATTTTTCGGGATCAAAAAATATGGGGAATACCATCCCTTGTTCCTCTCCGCTACAGGCACCAGTTCTATGGCGCCTTTCTCCAGCAGGGATAGGATTTCCTGCGCAAGGAGTGGATCCGGACTCTTCAAAGAAAGCTTCCCCGGTGGACTGTCGTGAGGCCTCTGCCGGAAAGGAAGACAGTAGCCGTGGGCTATGATCTCCAGAACCCACACATCTGAAGTAATGGCACGCCATTCTACAAGATGCTGCGCCAGCCTTCGCACAACCGGCGAACCACGGCCTCATGACTTAGCAGGAGCGGCTGTGGCAGTGCCTTGAAGGCAAGGAGACCTCCGCCCGAGCGGCTTTGGCACCTCCAGTACCTTGTTTTCCACCTCTGGTACTCCTACGTTGGCCCCTTTGACTGGCAGCTCCCCTCGATCTACCAAAGGAAGAGTAGTATCGAAAGGAACCTCCCCTCCATTGCTGTCCCCTAGGAAGAAAAGGCGCAGGTTGATGTACTGCAGCGCTCAACGACTTCGCTACAGCTTTGGAGGTCTGCAACCTCTCAAGGCTCTCGTCAGCCTTGCTGCCAAAAAGATGGACACCATCAAAGGACATGTTGAAAAGCCGGGACTGCACATCAGGAGCAAACCCCGACTTCCGCAACCACGCAAACCTGCGCATCACGGTGCTCGCCGCCATGGACCGGCCGACAGTCTGCCACGTCCAGACCCGACGGATTCACACATGGCATCCTTGCCATCCTGCACGAGGGCTAGGAAGCCATCCCGTTCCTCCCCTGCAGGAATATGTTCAGCCACCAAAGATACACAATTCCACAGAGTGTGAGTGAATCTTGCTAAGGCACAAACAGAGTTGGCTGCCTTTAAAGCCATATCCCCAGATGAAATTACTTTCTTCGCCCAGCCATCAAAGAGCTTGTCGTCCCCATCAGGAGGGACGGTAGGGTACGCAGCCTGCTTCGCTGGGGCCGTAGCCGCCTACACCACCAAACTCTCTGGAGTGGGGTGCGTAGATAAGTAGCAGGGGTCACCACTGGCTGGACGGTATTTTTTCGGAAGCGACTTACCCACTGCTGGGAGACTCTCCGGAGCAGTCCAAGCCGCCGCCACCCTTCTTTGTAAGGCCATATGAAATGGCAGCACTGGGTCAGTGGGCGGATCTTGGTCCAATATATCTGTCAGGTCATCCTGCAGAAAATCAACAGGTGGCGCAGACCACCCCAAGTACTCAGTCACCCTCGACATGAGACGCCTGTACGAGGACTCAGCAGGTGTGCCAGGCTCAGGCCTACCAAACTCAATCTCCGGAGAGGTGTCATGTAAAGACTGACGTAGGTCTTCTATTTGGCTGTGACCAGACAATAGGTCATCAGGAACCTCAGGAGGCACACCCCCTCCTCATCCGACCCTTCCACCTCTGAAATGTAGTCCAAAGGTTGGAATAAATCAAGCCTGGGGGGATGACCAGAGAAGGACAGGCCTCACTTACTTGCAGAGGGCCTTCCTCCGAGTTTCCACCGCCCTCCGGGGTACCTCTGGCAATTTCTCCTCAAAAGGCGTCGAGGGTGCCGATGGAATCGGCGTCGACCGCGGCGTCGACTACTTCGACAACGGCTTCGAGGCCGGAGCCCCGAGTGTGGCCTTCGACGGCCTCAGCGCCGATGGCGTCGACGACTTCCTCAGAGCCGGAGCCTCGAGAGAGTCCCTCGATGGACATGGCGCCAATGGCGTTGATGCCTTCTTCGAAGGCCTCACAAGCTCCGACGGTCTCGAGGGCGGCGAGGACCGGGACCAAGCACGGCTATGGTAATCAATCTTGTCCGATCAGGACCTCGACTGCTCCCGATTATCGCGCCGACCGCCTGAGCCCGAAGGCGTGCGAGCGGTGGCCCTAACGCATTCCTTGCCGGCTTCTCTCGAAGGCGTGGACGGAACGGTGCCCTGCAATTCGAAAATCGCCTTCATCTCCTTGCGGAATGCGTCTCATTCCGCTGGTGATGAATGCTTGTTGGGCAGAGTCCGCTGATGAGGACGGGGAAGGCGACCGGTGACAGCGCTTCCTAGAGTGCCTAGAAGAGGCAGAGGAACAGCGAGACCTACTCCGTGACCGAGACCCCCTGGATTTACGCAGATGCTCAGTCGCCCCTCGAGTCGTCGGTTGAAAGCCCAGCAGATTTCGATTTACGGGGTTTAAAAACCCTACCTACCATTAACTACCGTTAACTTCTTCCACTCCCGCAAGGCCTTCGAAGTCAGGGACTGGCAGTCATCGCAGTCGTGGCTTTCGCCCAGGCACCAGAGGCAGACATCATGCGGGTCCGTAATGGACATTTTAGCACTGCAGTCCCGACACTTTTTGAAGCCCAATTTCGGGGTAGAAGACGACAAAGACATTCTCAAAATTTCACAAATGAAGTAGAAGAATCAATTGCGCCGAGGTTTCGAGGCGAACACGTTCGCTGAAAAAACAGAACTGAGGCTATGGGCGCCATGCGTCCTAGATATAACATCCGGTGACGTCGACCTCGACGGAGTGCCTCGAGGACAACGTATCGACCTAGGACGCCTACGCCGAAAAAATTTCCGAGGCAGCGCGGCTGCGGTGATTACTGTCATAGATATGGAATACGTCTGAGGACACAATTCCCTCGAAGTCCTGCTTTGATTGTTAATGCTCCCAAGATACTATTACATCTCCCAGAACACTCCATATAAAATTCTGTGCTCACAATTTGACAAAATTGAAGGCACTCTCAGACATTTATGAGACATTTTAGCCTCAAATCGCACTACAGACATTGTACGGCTTAATTTGGGAAAGTGGGAAGAAGGTACCCGTCAGCCAGATGTTAAAATGTTTTATTGGGCTTCACAGTTGGTAGAGGCCAATGACTGGATTTGCTCTGACTCCGCCCTAAAACAGATTAAAGGAGAATGTATATGGATGGAGCCCGACACCCCCACCCCCTGCAGACATTACATGGAGTACAGCAGTTATAATAACACCAGGTGGCGACTCAAGTAATTTGCACAAAAACATTGTCACTAAAGCTGAATCTAAAAGATGGGTTGGGAAGGTAAACTTACACTTGACACTGCATTATTGAACAAGAAAACCCTTAACCAAGTTAAGAAGCTGGGGAAATGTAAGGCCTGGGTTAACACAAAAAATAAACACATTGAACAATGTTATTGATGACGGCCAACACCTCCCCTTCCTGGAACTAGTTCAGTCTACACTGGACATTATCACCAGATTCAACTTTCACACGCACTCAAATACCAAATTTGCTACGGTCAGTAACTTCCTGCCCAATTATCACACAAATCTAATCTAATTGCGGACAAACTTACTGCTAAAGCAATATCAACACGTAGCATGCTATGTGCTCTTTTACATCCCCACCTTTGTAAAGGTGAAGAGCAAATGGGATAGGATTTTGATGAATCTAATGGAGCTATCAAGGATGCCCAAATGGGAACCACCTCCCATTTGGCCAGGGGACGGCAGCCGCTACCTGATCCTGACCCTGGCGGTGGTTATATGAGGGAGGATCACATGGGAGGAGACAACTACTGGAGATGTTAAGACTTAATTGAAGGAGTCACAGTGTTTCCCCTCATGAGAAAGACACCTTGAACCTCAATACCTTAATGGCTTGTCAGATATCGATTCCCCCCTATCGAGGAAATCAAGAAACCTTAAAATCAGTCTAGTCAGGCCCCCACTTTCCACCCAAACACCCATAACTAACACAACACATATTCTTGATGTACCTTTATGTAAAGTCCAGGAGAAAAACCATTTAGGATTTAAGAGTCCAAAGGTAACCATGATCTCTAATCTTGACGGGCCTTTCTAGGAAATCAGTGAGAAAAACTATCCAGGAGTTAAAAGCCCAAAGAAAGGTATGGACTTAAATGCCCATAACCACTCAGGTACTGACGACAAGGGAGTTTGTGCAAAGTGATAGGAGCTCAAGTACAACACGCGGACTAGTTGTTTTTCCAAACCTGCAATGAGCGGAACATTTGAAAATGGCAATCACACTATGTAGGAGAGCGGTGCAGAAAGCAGTGCAGAAGGAGTCATTGCCATCCACGCTAAGGCTCCTGAGCGCAAGGGCACACCGAGAGAGAGTATAAAGGCAAACCGCAATCACATACAGGTGTATGAGTTGCCAATGTGGGGGAGAAGTTTGAGCAAGTAAATTTAGGCAAATATTGCCGTAAACAGATATACCAAGCACCACATGATATATGCTGAGGTGGTAGCAAGGAACTGTGAAACACATACAAAGTCTTGGCAGGCGAGTATACCAGGCAGTTGAGATTGTGCTGAGATTACTGACATGGAAGTGCACCAGGTGATCCGAAAACCCTAAAGAGAAGTCCTGGCAGACTAGTACATCAGGAGACTGAAAATTGTCAAAAGATTCCTGGCAGGGGAGTATACCAGGTAATCTGCAAATATACAAGAACCTTTACAGAAATACTGTAACAGACCTTTTGGTCTGAACAGAACTGTTTAGTTAAACAAGAACTTTGAGTCCAATGAAGACACAACAGAACTGTTAGCTAAAAAGACATTTTGCCATCTTGTTTAAGAAATCCATGGGAAGGAGATCATCTTCTAGATCCAAGGGTCTTTACCTTGGAGAACATTTTCGTTGGTAGTCATTCTTACACTTTTGGTTTTGAACACTTTCTCTAATATCAAGTTAAAGACATTTCCTTGCACCTTTTGTTGTTTGTTTATACGAATGAGGGTCAGGATAGGTTGTTTGGTACACAAGGACGGTTTTTCATTTACTGACATCTCGATGCAGACCAATCCTTAGTTTTAGTTTCTAGGTAGGGAGTTTCCTCTTTAGAATAGGGCTAGAGAAGCATTTTTGCAGCCCATTTTTATTCAATAAAAATGTCTTTAACCAAGAATACACCAACCCTGTGTCTGTCTCTCATTTCTGACCCCTCACATGACCTTGGTCCTCTACATCCCAAAGAGGGTATTGAAGCTCTTATGTATCACAGGAATACATCATTTCCACCAAATTTCAATTGATCCAACTCATCTACACAGGATATATTACTCTAGCAAAGTCTCTCTGCAACCCCCTTTTGCGTCCGATGTACAACCAATGTTGGTACATGTATACACATAAATTGGCAGTATCTGGTCATACAGAAATTCAGGAACTTATCTAACATCAATAGTGAAGTGCTTCACAGGGAACCAAAACTGTTACTTTAAAGTATCTGGGGAGATGTTGTCTTTAGCAAATACGAACAATTATTGATCGCTACAGCACTTATGATAGCCAAACGCAATACAGCTATGAAATGGGGTAGTGGAGATTCTATCAGATTCTCAGAATTGAGGATTGATGCAGATACACACATGTTGCTAGAGCAAGAAACCCATAGGTCCTGTGGATGCCCACCCAAATTCACTAAAATATTGTTGGGGGAGAAAGAGGGGGGGTTCTGAAGATTCAAGTTACTCACCATAGTGACTAATGTACTCTTCGTCCATAGTGCCCTTTCCTCCATACTTCATGGGCGCCCATGAAGTATGGAAATTTTTTACCAGACAGAAAAAACCTTCTTCCCCTTCTTCCTGCATGGGCTCCTGTTACGCTCACCTGATCTCTGTGGAGGTGTTGGGGCACGGTTGCATACCTCCCGGGGATGAAACTCCTATTGTCTGTTCGTCCCTCTGCGTCTTTGTGGGGAACTGCAGTGATAAGCAGTGCGGTTCTTGCGTGAATATAAGGGGGGGTGTATGAGTATGTAGCCTGTGGTCCCTGACCCCTTCTCCAGACCATCTCCCTGGATGTGGCTTCCCAGGGGTTGCACTACTCTTGAGGCTCACCTGCTAAATGATGATGATGAGCTCTCCGTCCTGCTGCTTCTGACAGGGGTGCTTGTTGAAGGGAACAGAGTTCCTTCACTGGTCCCTTGTCCCTTGTCGGGGAAGTCCAGGCCAGCTGAGACTAGTCCACTTCTCTTGTGGGTAAGGGTTTCCCTTGTTTCCACTTGCCCGCTTGTCTTCCGACTGTTGTAGTTGTAAAGTTTGTTCTCTGTCCTTTGTATGTAATGTCTCTTTTCTCTGCTCTCTCCCCTTGCAGGTGGTCTAACGGTGCCGGCGGTAGAAGAAGCGGAGCCGGTGGTACAGAGGACCGAGGCTGAGATGGTCCGACAGCTGGTAAGTAGCCTTTAATGGTGCCTTAGGGTGCGTGTTGGGTTTTAAATGCAGCGTGACCCTGGGTTGGGTGTTTTCAGGAGTTCTAACCTTGTCTTGTCGTTTCTCGTTTCAGGACTTTGGCTTTGTGGGACAGAGAGCGCAAGTGCTGCAGCGTCGATTCGGGATCTGCCAAGAAGATGGAGAGTTGCCTTGAGATGCGAGCCAGGGTCCAAGTAAGGATGCTGTTGTTCCAGGATCACAAGTTAAGTAGCTGGTCCAGGCGGCGGTGAGCATCACGTTGCACAGAGGTGCAAAGTAATGCAAAGCGTTTGCTTGAGGGATCGGTGGGTTTATATTGGTCTGGTTCCTGGCCACGCCCAGTAGCTCTGGCCTGCCTGCTGCCATGTCCTGTGACACCCAACTAGTCAGCACCTGAAGACCAGGCCTAGGTAACCACGCCCGATGAGTCAGCACATGGGGATGTTCTCTGGAATAAAGGCTTCCAGCTCCTGGGAAGTTCTAAATAAAAGCACTCCACCACTGAAGTAAAATAAAAGCACTCCTGCACTGAAATAAAGTGTTCCTGCTCACATCTCTATATGAGCCTGGCGCCTAAGGCGCCAGGACTGAGTCCAGCCAGGGCCCCTGTGTTTATGAGTCCCAAAGGGACATAAGTGAGTGAAGTGACCCATTGCCCCCGTCACTAGATGGTGTGGTTTTTGTGTTCTGGCGCCCGTGGCCATGACAGCTCCCCTGACTCCGCCCACCGGCGCAACTCCTCAGTACCCATTGAGGCGTCGACAATATTACAATTGCCTAAGTGACACCAGTTTTATTAGGGGGAGGATGGTGGGACATATGGAGGAAAGGGGACTATGGACTAAGAGTATGTTAGTCACTACGGTGAGTAAGACATGCATTACTCACCGTAATAGCATTTATGATGATTGTATCTGCTTAGAGTCACATGCTGTACATATAGTCCGACAACCAGTGGTAACCGCGGAGTATTGTATCTTGTCTTTCAAGGATCGAAAGGGGTCATCGACATGGGCGTGCCTGCAACGCTATCCCTAACGTGACATGTAGTGTACCCAAAATTCCTCACGCCTCGAGGTCCCTCCGATTGTATTTTTTCTGCCATGAGGGAGCCTAATGACTATCGTGAGTGAGTACATAAAAGAGAGAAAGTAGTAAGACGTCTATGTTCCTTCCACCCGAGCGGGAAGGAAGGGTGGGCGCATGTGAATCTAAGCAGATCCAATCATCAGAAATACTATTACGGTGAGTAATGCAGGTCTTCAGATGTTTGTTAACCTGCTTAGAATCACATGCTGAGCATAGACTAGCGAGCAGTACCCAGAGTTGGAGGTGGATTGTGAGAAGGAACAGTAGTGAAAAGATGTCTTAGTACTGCGTGTCCCACTAGAGAATCAGACCTAGAATGAGTGTCTAGGCAATAGTGTTTTGTAAAGGTGTACAGAACTCCAGATTTTCACTTTGCAAATGGACTCTAGGAACATTTGCAATGAAAGCTAAGGAAGCTGCAGTGCCTCGTGTAGAATGTGCCCTAGGCTTGGAGGGCAGTTCTCTCTTAGCAAGAGAGAAACAGAGTGTGATGCATTTGTTAATCCACCTTGAGATGGCCGATTTAGAGACAGGATCCCTTTCTCTACCAGCTGCCACTGAAATGAAAAACTGGTTAGACTTTCTCAGTGGTTTAGTCTTTTTCCAGGTAAAACATGACTGCTCTGCACACATCCAATGTGTGAAGGCTTCTTTCGGCCACGTTAGTGGGATTCTGGAAGAAGGTAGGCAGTTCTATCGATTGGTTCACATGGAACTTGGAAATAAATGTAGGTGCAAATTGAGGGCGAGTGTGCAGAGCCACCTTATCTCTGAACTGTAACGAAAGGGTCTAGAATTGAAAGGGCCTGTAGTTCACTAACCCTTTTAATGGAAGTAATAGCCATTAGGAAGGCTGTCTTATAGGTAAGATCCTTGAGGCTTGCCTTGCGCATAGCTCAAGGGGGGACCCCATGAGCCTAGTCAATACCATATTAAGGTCCCATCTAGGAGCTGGGTTACAAATGGGGGGTGGATCCTCTTCACCCCCTTCCATGAAAGCCTTAACAACTGGTATTTTCCACTACAACACCTTCTGTTGTGACATAGTGTACGCTGAAAGAGCAGCTAAGTGAACTGTCAGGGAATTAAAAACCAGGCCCTAGTCTAGTAAGTGAGTCAGGTACAATACAATGTGTGTAGGAGAGCAGTCAATGGGATTGACGCCCTTGGCATTGCACCAGATAACAAAGCACTTCCATTTACTGGATTAGCAATATTGGGTGTTAGGTTTTCTTGCCTCCACGGGTATGTCTATGCATCTCGGTACAGCAAACGTTTTATAGAAAAGTTAGGAAAACTTTTAAAGGGAGTTTAGGGGCAGGTAAAAACCACTGTAATCTACCCCCGTACTCCGATTCTTCACAGGACTTGGCAGGTCAATGGAAGAAGGTCTGAGGTTGCTTTACCCGCCGTCAGCCTCAGTACTTGAGTTGCAGGTTGAAGCTGATCTCCGGTCGGTGTCTTTTGCTGGTGCAAGGACTCTCAGATGAAGAATGCAGAAAAGAACAATTCAGGACCCCTCTAAGGACTGGACTCGACGCAGGTAGGCTGGTTCAGATAGTGGTCACTGCAGAACAGTGTGGCAAAGGGCCTCACTTGTCACTTTCGCGCCTATCTCGGGTCCCCTTGATGCTTGGTAGGACAAGTAGAGGACCCCCATGTTCCACGCCTCACCTCGGATCCGCGACGTCGGCAGCATGGTAGCCCAAACTCAGAGCTGGTCAGCCACAGGACAGTCCCGGGACACTTCTGGAGGCCCTTCTTAGCAGGATACCGAGCAGAAGTCAGGAATGGATGTTCCCTCCACTCCAAGGGTCTGAGCTCCTTCGCAGGACTGCTGAAGATCAATAGCAAAAAGGGCTCCACCAGGACAGCAGCAGATGTTGGTCACCGGGCCTCCTTCAGTAGGGTCTCCAGTCTCTTCACGGGTCTCACAGCTAGACAGGAGTCTTGGCTTCTTCAGGTTACGCCAGGATCTCTGAAGAATGGGTGCAGAGGTCCTCTTCTCATCCTAAAAGCCAGGTAAGAGCCGAAACTCCCACAAGCTAATAGGACAAGCCACACACACACACCCCAGCAGTGGTTCAATCAGTACCACTGGCGGGAACACTCCTGCATGCCACCCGGACACACAGAAACCAGTTTGTGGATTGGGGCCAGACAGTCGCAGCCCACATACTGCCAGCAAACACACATAGCCCTCCAGTAGCCCGCCAAAAGCTTTTGCTTTCCTGGGCACTGGAAGTCCATATAAGGATTTTACTGGCCTCACAGGCTAGGAAGAAGGCAAAACAACAAGATGGCCAAAGGACAAGCGAAAATCCATGTGGCACGGCCATGTTTGAACACTACCCACATTAAGTAGCCAAGCATGGTAAACGCGGTAAGGCTAAAACAAAAAGCAAAAAAAAAAATCTTTTTGTCACTGCTCCCACTAGCTTGTCCGTTTAGCACACCTAGAGTAACCACCAATCCTTTGAGTGTTAGTTTAGGGCAAAGCAAAAAGTGTACCCCATTGTACTGCATTGTAAAAGTCGCAAGGACATGTCAGTTTCCCCTTAACAGATGAGCAAGACAGTGTAGTGTAGCTTAAGGCTTCACTGGACTGTAAAATTACAGATCAGGATAAAAAATAAAAGCAAAAAGTTTGAAGGTCCATAAAAATGTAAGGAAAGGTGCAGTAAAGAGAAATCTTTCCTAACAGGTTGACACAGGTCAGGATGATTTAGCACAAAAATGAAAATCCTACCCAACAATCTCTGATGGCCATTTTTTATCCACAGTCCGTACACCTCTTGAACCTGGTCCTCCAGTAGACATATCTAAGATTTGGAGAAAATGCAGTAGAATATCGCTGCAACAATCGAAACGTGTGAAACATGCTCTGCATGCAGAGGAACGGAACAGAGGCAATGGGTACGGTGCATGCTACTTATACCAGCGTCAACATCAGTCAAGAGCGAGATCAAAGCCGCCAAGGGACCTTAAATCGACAACGCACAGCACCCTCTACTGTTGAAGTTTCCAAAGCTGCAGCAGGATATCTGATAGATCAAAGATGAGCAATACGTGTGAGGACACGATCCATTAGAAATATGATGTTAACAGTGTTGAAAGCCACTGATTGGCCAAGAAGGATGAGGACCACAAGGCAATCTCTGGCAAGAGGAGTTCATCACATTTCAAGAGGAGAGCAGATTCAGTGTGTCTAGATGGTTGAAATCCTAATAGATGGTTGTGACACAACTAATGTGATTCACAGAAGTGCTGGAGTTGAAAGATGGCCATCGTCTTCAGGGTTTTACCAATAATAGCGATGGGAAGGCAAGGACCACGCTAGCTAGGTCATCCGAAGATTTTTTGTAGCAAAGGCTAGCTAACGCATTGGCCGAAAGAGTGATTTTGTCACATATTGTAACGCCATTATAGGGGTACAACAGCTCAGAGGAAGCTTTCATATTTTTGACTGCTTTAACATTTTCAGAAGAAGAGAACTTTTTAAATGAGAAAAAGGCCCTAGGCCGAAGGAAAGCAGCCAGAGTCGGGTTGGGACTGGAGTTTACCAGACAATGTACACATATATCCACACAATATTGTCATAGATAAAGTTCGACAGTTTATCCACCCTTGAATGGGATGTGATAGTCTGGGTATTGGAAGTGCATACAGCAGGTATTGTAATTTCCCTGCTGATCATACAAATTCAAATGATGTATTGGTAAGACCAAGGCACCTCTCCAATGCTGCTCTCTTCTTTTGTCTTATGAATTCCTGATAGCACCCCCTCAGGTGAAAGAAAAGCCAACTTGTCTTGGTTGTACTCTGAGCATTTGGGGGCCCTGTGCTTCCGCTTCATGAAAGAAAAATCAGTGAACCAATTGTGCTTCTCCTGGGGCTTTAGCTTCCTCCCAACAGCCAAAGTAAGCTTAGCAAGAGCGTTGGCCAAGGAATAAGAGGACAGGTGGTGGTCAGGACATATTAGAGCTGTAGTACGGATATTAGCAATCTGAAGATCAGTAGAGAGGAAGGTGTCAAGGGTATGACACCACAGAATAGGTTGGTAGGGAATGCCAAACCTTTACTGAAAGAGCTGAACATATTCAGAAAAGTGGCTGAAGTCTTGTTGGCTGGAAGTCCAGCTAGATGTTGCTGGCAACAATGAGAATCGTATTTGAAAAAGAACGAATGCTAGCTATGTGATAAAGAAATTCTTTGGCAGACAGGGAAGTGTCACTGGGTGGCCTGTCGATGGTGAGGATCATGAGACATGGTTGGCAGTCAGTAAACATTTGTATGCAAGGCTCTCAAAAGAAGATGACGACCAAGCTAATCCTTTTCATTTTGATGCAGGAGGGTTAATAAAGGCCACTCCACCACCACCCTTGTTAAGTCTACTGTTCACCACAATTTCTAACCCATCAGGAGCAGGGTGTCAACAGTAGTCCGGTAATTGCTGGAGAACCAGGTTTTGATAAGACCAACGAAGGAATGTCATGTTTTTCCAACAAGTCATACACAAGGCATGCTTGTTTGCCGATCTGGGGTGAAGCGTGATTTTTTTGAAGAAATTCCTGTCCCTTGTGCAATTTTGGTAAAGGGGTGCATAGAAGAAGGTAGGGCTAGGGGCCGGGGAAGAAGGTGGGTGGACTAGTAAGAGTAGAAGCCAGCAGATTGCACCACACAAGTTGACTACAACCTGTAGCCCTGTGGAGTGAAAAAAGGAAGATTACCTGGATGCATATGGGAGGGTTGCAACCTTATCTCCCAACATGAATCAGAGCCTTCCTGCCCACACCACGGATCAGACCTTACGTCCAACGATCCCATAGTCGTCATCCATGGGAGGCCAACAAGCTGTTAAGTTGTGACAAGACTTTGGGGGCAGGCAAAAGTGGTCAGGAACAAAAGCAGGAACATGCCGTCTAGGTGGGGCCTCCATTGTGGTGCCCTTCCCTCTGATGGTAGTGCAGAATCATAGTGCCAGCTGCGTCCTGCAAACCCTTTCAGGAGAGGGAGTAACAGTGGGTGAAGCAAAGGTAGCCTGCAGCCTTAGCAGCAGGAAAGCTTAGATGGTGAGAGGGAACAATAGATCTCCCACAGATGGGGGTAAATTCATGTAGATCTAAAGGATTGGAGATGTCAGAGAAGGAAGCACCAAGCCTAGTGTAACCCTAACACCACTATAAAGGGTTCTTAACAGATTGCCCTACATTTTTTGGAGAGCGACAAATGGGCTTTCAGATGATTCTAGTAAATTCTACAGGACTAAAAATAACCCATCTTGACAAGAAGCTGTCACAATTCGCTCCCTTAACTCTCTTTCCTGCCACTTGTGGGAATGATTTGGGGTTATTCCCTATTGGACATTCCTTTGAAACCTTATGAGACAATACTGTGGTGATTTGGGAGGACTAAATCCTTATTTCCTAGGTCACTTCCCTTCTGGATCCATTCCAGGTTTTTGGCATCCAGTATGCTGCTTTAGTCAAAAAACTAGGCTTCCCAGAATGCCTGGCTCACTGCTTCATCTCCACCCTTGCTGGACAAGGTTGGGTGGAGGGATAAGCTGCACCTGTGGCTGGCAGGTGCTACCAAACAGCACACCCGAGGCGTGTGCTGGTTAGCCAGCTTTCAAAACCTCAGTTACTTCAGTCTAGCGCTGGTCATTGATGCAGTCTTCCCTTTTGTGACTGGTCCCTTGTGCCAGGTTCTTAGCTTAATGTCTAGTTCATAGTTTCTTATTTCTTATTCCCTTTTCCCTGGATTTCGAATTTAGTGTGCTTATTAGTATTTTCTGCTTCCTGGATTCCTTTTCTGTCTTCCTCTGTTTTGCAGTCAACACTTCCCAGTGCATTTCTTTTTCTGTGCAACCAAGTTTGTCTGTGTTCTTTATTCCTTTGACTTTGCCTTTTTCTATAGTGCAACCATGAATCTTTAGACTCACTTTACTTATAGATTTTCCTTTTTGTCTCATTTTCCTTTTCTCCCCTGGGTGGGAAGGAGGGAGGTTTTGCACTTGTTTTCCCTAATCCTGTTCCTTTACTTTCTCTTGGAGTCGGTTCCTGGCTTTCTCTTGCACTTCACGCTTTGTTCCCTACTGATTTTGAGATGTGGTGGGCTATTGTAGGCAGCTCCTGTGTGAATGCCTATGTTTTCCTCACTATTCTGTAAGCACTTTTTCTACTTGTCCCTTGTCATCAATTGTATGCAAGTTATCCTCCCTTTGTTGTTATAGCCTTTCTGGGTCCCCGTTTGATAAACAGGCTTTGTGGGCTTTACTGACATTTCAGGTAGTATTTCTCATCCTCATGAGTATTGTCTTTAAGTTACCTTGTACAATGCCATCAAGGGTGTTAGCTCACAGATCCTGCTGTTGCTGTATTTTGGCTTAGCGCGGACAGTACCTATAACAGCGATTCTGGGTGAGGAGCTGAACAACTTTCTTTGGAGAATAGCTCAGGGGCAACGCGCTCGCCTTGGAAGCAAGACGACAGGGAGCAACACAGGTTCGATACACAGGTCCGCGCTTAGAAACCTCTGGGTATTAAGCACGTTATAAATAACCAATTATAATTATAAAAAAGGAGCTTCCAAGTGCTTTCCACACATCGCTTTTTATATATGTGTATTCTTATCACTCTCCATTTGCACATCCTGGGTTTTAGAGTAGATGTGTCTTGGTTCCTGGGTGCATGTTGATTGATTTAAAGCTATTCACTCTATGATCTTGTGCACATTTTTCATGCCATATTCACTGCCTTTGTCTTCTCATGACAGAAGCGAGCAGTACCTACTTGTCCGAGAAAAATGGAGACAGGGCAGAGTTGAGTATTTTCTAACGCTTACCTGGTTCCCACGGAGGCGCGGCGTCGAAGGCGCAGAACTCTGAAGATGGACAGGAAGGGCCCCTCTATTCTGGCTTCCCTGGCTCGTTGGATACCCTCCTTAGGGTTTGGAAGGATGAGCTCTCCATCCTGCTTCTGATGCAGGGGCGCGTTGAAACCCAGTTACTTCACTGGATTGAGGATTGATGGGAGTTCAGGTAAGCTTGACTGTTCAGGTAAGGCGCTGTAAAAGTTCTGTTCAAAAGTTCAAGCTTAATAATAATGTTCGTTGTCTAATTGCAGCAAGCGCTAATGCTTATGTCTTTTTCCCCTTAGGGGCCGGGGTTCGGAGTGCCGGAGATATGGCGCCGACCCGAAGTAAAACAGTTCTGGTTTCACTTCGGGTCGGCGCTCAGGTAATGTCTTTGCATTCGCTCATTCAATGTCTTTGTCTTTTTTCCCCATAGGGGCCGGGGTCCGGAGATGCCAGGAAGCGGCAGGACCCGAAATGCAGTGGGAATAATCCAACAGGTAAGACTTAAAAGGAAACTGAGCTTTCCTTATTCCTTTTCTCCCTCTCACCTTTGTTCTTGTCTTTTTTCCTCTAGGCGCCGGGGCGTAGCTGAATCCGGAAGATCGCTGCTGAAGATGGAAGCGCCTTGCAAAGGTGAGTAAAATGCAGCGCTGCAGCGATCGAAACAAAATGCCTTTAAAATGATGTCTTCCTTTTCAGGGCCGTTGGAGAAATGACTCCGGGATGCAGATTTAGCAGGTAAGGGCTTTTCTTCTCCTATTCTCTTCCTTTCTCCCCTTGCAGGTGTTCCAGGGTGCTGGCAGGCGCGGCTGAAGTCAGGATGCAGGAGCTGACACGGTGAGCGTCCAGCTGCTAGGTGCAGAACAACGCGAAGCACGTGTGGCTGTTCGGTGGGGTTTAAATAGCCTTGGAAGAAGTTCCTGGTATGTATCCTTCCACCAATCAGGTATGTATCCTTCCCCGACCACACCCGGGTGGTGAAGTAGTCCTACAGGTAAAGTAGTCCCATTCAGGCCTCAAGAGGGCCTGGATGAAGCAGCAAGGTCTGCATCAGGTAAGTGTGCACCCAAGCACTTAAACACATATCCTCTTCTATGAGCCTGGCGCCTAAGGCGCCAGGACTGGGGTTCGCTAAGAGCCTGGCGCCTAAGGCGCCAGGACTGAGTCCAAAGGGCCCCGACTTGGGCCCGCTGAGACTTCCCTGGGGAAAATGATGTCTGCCTCTGGGGTTGCTGGGCCCAGCCTGGCTCCTTGGAGGTAGGCATCATGACATATTTTTACAAAGTGGAACACTAGAAAAAGGAAGCCACAAAATTAAATGGTGGCGGAGGGCCAGAAAGATGATTCAGAGTGCATACATTTGCTAGGGAATGACACTCCGGTCCATGAATGCTCTCAATGACACTGAGAAAGCAGTCAAGGCTCTGTCAAAGGTGTAAGACACAGTAGAGATACTAGTGGGGATTGAGCAATACTCCCTGAAATTGGATTATAGTTTTGTTAGCTTTGGGAGTCAAAGCACCATTTTCTTCTAAATCCATAATGTCAGTCATAGTCAGGAGATGTGCTATAAAGGGCATTTCTGAAAATGGATTTCATGCTGGAAATGATGGACAGTGTGTGTGTGATGGGACATCAACAGGAAATGGAGAAAGGGACTTCCAGGTAAGGTATAAACTGGTGTTTGTCTGTGCACTTCTTTGACACAGGAGATGGCTGAGAAATCTGTGGTGCGGCTTAACTATAATCTACCAAAAAGGATGTGAATTCTGATGGACAGTGTAGGGGCAGGATAGTAAAACTAAGGCCAACAGAAATAAAACATTTTACCAATAGAGATTAGACATAAATAAATGCAATTTCAAGACTGTCATAATGTTCTGTTCCTATGTTTAAGCAAGAAAGTCAACTTAAATATGGGAATAGGGCCCTCATAAGGGGAGAGTTTTAAGGTGCTCAAGGTGAAAGATCCGGTGAAATAATTCTCCTTCACTCAAGGGTCTCCTGCAAAGTCAATACTGGAGGGATGACAGTCACTGCAATGTTCTCCATTAGTGGACTCGTAGCATGGGGGGCGTGGCTTGCTATGGAGCCGCGAGGAGAGCCTGAAGAGAGCTTTCGGGGCTGATCCTTATGGTGATCCTTTGGCATATGGGCAATAACAATCTGGGACAAGTCCGTGTGTGTGTGAAGGTCTGGGGAGCACATGTGCAGTGTTTCGCAAGATCTGGTTGTACCATCTGCCTCATGTTGGACAAAGACTGTGCGTGCGGAGACAGCAAGATGGCGACTGGCATCAGGCTGGCGAGCATCCAAGCACTGAGGTGCGAGAAGCGGAGGAGGAGCAGGACGCCTACTGAGTGGGACCCGGTGAGACAGCGGTGACTGCGACACGACTGCCCGGATTGCTTTGCAGCAACACAGCGGAGCCCAATGATCGGATGGTGAGGGAAGCAGGAGACCCAGAGCGCGTGCAGAAGAGCTGACGCTGCGGTCCTTGCTCTGGGAGATAGCCAGGTCCAGGAAGGAGCTGAGTAGAGCGTAGCTCGAGGACAACAAGACCCAAATACACCGAAGGGCAGCATTTAGTCCGCAACACATCAAGGGACAGCCGACGGCCCGTATGGTGAGTGTGAAAGTTTCAGCGTGGACCCAGTGGAGGAGGATGCGACCAGTGAGGGCCAAAGAAGACGGAGGCCGGTGAGGAGGGATCCAGAGGATCCCGGCTCTTGCACCACTAGTGAGGGAAAGCTGGAAGGAGAGAGCACGGCCCATATACCACCTCACAGCCCGGTACAGCTGATGTGCACTGGAGTTCCGTTGGC